>NC_091287.1:438425906-438726606 GCF_032444005.1 Ranitomeya imitator
GATGATAAAGGGGTGCCAGGGGAAGGGGTAACTAAACTTGTGGGGTCTCGGAGGTCAAGGATGGAAGTAGACATATTAGGAGTAGAAACATGGGATGGGAGAGACACATTGGAAGGGAGAGAAAAACTGAACAACACACATTGGGATGTGAGGGTGGAGGTAGTACGACACTTCTGCTGCCTTTAGTGCTTTTGCCTTTCTGACCCATTTTATGCATCATCTTCCTATTTTGTATCTCTTGGTGAGGGTGGGAGTGGTGGGGTCAGCAGGTCTTTCACAATGTGGACCCAGCCTGGTGGTGGCGGTAGACAGCCATGCAGGATCTTCATGCGGCCTACTGCTGGTGGTGGTGGACAGACGTGCGGGATCTTCATGCGGCCTAGTGATGGTGGCAGTGGGCAGCCATGCAGGATCTGTAGGCAGCCTACTGCTGGTGGCTGTGGAAAGCTGTGCAGGAGCAGGACTCGGCATGGTGGTGGTGGTGGAGTGGCTTTCAGCAGCACCTGGCATGGTGGTGACAGTGTAGTGGTGTGCGGCAGGAGTAGGATTGGTTGTGGCCATACAGTGGTATGCAGCAGAACTCGGTATTGATGTTAAGTGTGTAATTGGTGGCTCTGGTGGAAATACCACCTGTAGCTGGTGGAAATACTGAGTCTGCTGCATAGCCTGAACATAAGCAGCATTGCAGGCCTGCATCACGTTGAGCTGGAGTTCAGGTGTAAGGTGTTCTGACATGCCCTACTCTATCTTATTAAAAACATGGTTTGCTGGTCTCTGGAGGTCAGCTTCCAGACGGTTAAGGCGTTGGTTGATATCCTGGAAAAGTGTGTTATTATGGGTCAGACCACTTTCCTGTCTATCTCCCAGTGCCTTGAAGCCATTCTGGAAGACTAAGCTTAAGTGAATAAACTCGGGCATGAATAAACTTGAGGCAGAGAACTGGGACAGGGGAACACCTGAAGGTCCAGCTGCCTGCACTCCAGCCTGTGATGCCGGCCCACTTGCTGCTTTGCTGATGGATGGCTGGGACTGGTCCGTGGCTGTTCGATGAGGGACCTTTCCAGAGGACGATCCAGGTTTAAGGGTGCTGTTCCAGGTTCTGTGAAAAGAAAAGTAAAACATTACTCCCAAAAAAATAACAATTGTAAAAGTGCCAACTCCTGTGGAATGGAAAAATTCAGATTAGGGAATACAACACAATGGAATACAACACAAAAATACTTACATTTTCTGAGCAAGAACAGGCCTCAGGAAATCCAGCAGCCGGTGGTACTTGTATTTCCCTATCCTTGCTGCAGCACTGCTGCAAACTTGAATCTCCTGTCTCAGATCCTTGTTGAAGCGGTCCTTCATCAAACGCCAACGGGTTTTGACTTTGTTCACTGTGAATAGGGAAAAAAAATTGTTAAACTATGCACTTTAGGCTGGGATTACACAACCGTGTGTGATGCGAGAAATTTGCAGGAGTTTATCGCATCACACACAGTTGTGCAATCCCGGTCTTCAGGTTCACTTCCGCATCAGACCACATTGCAATACTTACAAAAAGCCTTTCTGACTCATGTGGCATTGTCCCTGTCATCCATCATCGCTTGGGCCACCTCATTCCACAGCCATCAAATCACCACAGTGTCCGAGTGCTGCTCCTGGGTGTCCCACAACGCAACTCACTCCAGCACCAAGGTGATGAGGAGGTCGTTGTCTATGTATTTCTCCTTCCGTTGTGGAACCTAGAAATGAAACAAAGACATTAATGTTGGAAAGATAAAAATCTAAAACAAAAACAGTCAAAAAGAAAAAAAACAGTCGAGTACCAAAACCAGTCAAGAATATATAAAAACAGTCAAGAGTACCGAAACCAGTCAAGAATAAATAAAAACAGTCAAGGATGCCAAAAACAGTCAAAAATAAATAAAAACAGTCAAAAATACTTACACGTCATCTTCCACCGGAACTTGGGCCTGAGTCTGCTGCTTCTGCTCACCTGCACTGGAAATGTTCTGTAAAAAGAAAAATAAATATGTTGCCACATGTGTAAATAGTGACAGTGAATACTTACTAATCGGTAGCAAATGTACTCACTTCAGTCTCCTGTCCACTCTGTAAGCTCTGATCTTCAGTGGAGGACATGATGAGGAATGCTGCAAGAGAGACAGAAATGATTACAGACTGCAGGGAGAAAAACAGACAGGCAGAAATATAGCTTGTATACTTACATTTTGATAGTCAGAGTCTTCCAAAAAATATGTTGCAATGCTTGTATCGCTTCCAGTGAACAATGATGAAACAAAACAGCGAGTGTTCCCTTAAACACACTGTTTATTCCACACAGTATGAACAGGACACAGAATACCTAGCTCTGTTAACTTCACAGAAAGGTAGAGCTTTGTACCCTGTTAAGCGTCACATGGAAGATAGCACCTGCCTGCCAACGTGTGCAGACCCTGTGAGTAGAAGGACACACACAAATGTGCAGACAGAGTGGTAGAGTATCCACCCACACACATCAAACATGAGTGATACTAGCGTGCCCACATGTGCCGCTGAGAGCCTTTTAAACCCCAGGCTCCACCCCAAACTCCCATGCCCAGCCGGCCGTGGCATCACCTGCGGGCCAATCAGGAGCTGCCACATAACCAGAGCAGTTAACATCTGACTCCATAGTTACATAGTTACATAGTTATTAGGGTTGAAGGAAGACTATAAGTCCATCTAGTTCAACCCATAGCCTAACCTAACATGCCCTAACATGTTGATCCAGAGGAAGGCAAAGAAAACCCCTGTGGCAAAGAGTAAGCTCCACATTGGGGGAAAAAATTCCTTCCCGACTCCACATACGGCAATCAGACTAGTTCCCTGGATAAACGCCCTATCAAGGAATCTAGTGTATATACCCTGTAACATTATACCTTTCCAGAAATGTATCCAGTCCCCTCTTAAATTTAAGTAATGAATCACTAATTTGTTATGACCTGGTGGTTAGGACAATAATGGACCAGGTGGAAAAGAGCACACGGAAAGACCTGATAGTTAATAATAATACAGGACTAGCTCTGGGACGTGGGAACTCTGCTGACCGCAATCCCTAATCCTATCACATACACTAGAAATAGCCGTGGAT
Organism: Ranitomeya imitator; assembly: GCF_032444005.1. NCBI lineage: Eukaryota > Metazoa > Chordata > Amphibia > Anura > Dendrobatidae > Ranitomeya > Ranitomeya imitator. The sequence goes on from NC_091287.1 coordinate 438,429,028, forward strand.
TGCTCCTAACGCTCCCTATGCAACTCGTCACAGCCTAAGAACTAGCTAGCCCTAAAGATAGAAAAATAAGCCTACCTTGCCTCAGAGAAATTCCGCAAAGGAAAAGGCAGCCCCCCACATATAATGACTGTGAGGTAAGATGAAAATCACAAACACAGAGATGAAATAGATTTAGCAAAGAGAGGCCCGACTTACTGAACAGACAGAGGATAGGAAAGGTGACTTTGCGGTCAGCACAAAAACTACAAAAAAAACACGCAGAGGGCGCAAAAGACCCTCCGCACCGACTCACGGTGCGGAGGCGCTAGCTCTGCGTCCCAGAGCTTCCAGCAAGCAAGACAAAAATCAAAATAGCAAGCTGGACAGAAAAATAGCAAACAAGAGAAAAACAAGCAGGAACTTAGCTTCTGCTGGAGAAGACAGGTCACAAGAACGATCCAGGAGCGAACAGACCAATACTGGAACATTGACAGGTGGCATGGAGCAATGATCTAAGTGGAGTTAAATAGAGCAGCCAGCTAACGAATTAACCTCGTCACCTGTGGAAGGAAACTCAGAAGCCGCAGCCCCACTCACAACCACCAGAGGAAGCCCATGGACAGAACCAGCCGAAGTACCATTCATGACCACAGGAGGGAGCTTGACAACAGAATTCACAACAGTACCCCCCCTTGAGGAGGGGTCACCGAACCCTCACCAGAGCCCCCAGGTCGACCAGGACGAGCCAAATGAAAGGCACGAACCAGATCGGCAGCATGAACATCAGAGGCAAAGACCCAGGAATTATCTTCCTGACCATAACCCTTCCACTTGACCAGGTACTGGAGTTTCCGTCTCGAAATACGAGAATCCAAAATCTTCTCCACCACATACTCCAACCCCCCCTCAACCAACACCGGGGCAGGAGGATCAACGGATGGAACCATAGGCACCACGTATCTCCGCAACAACGACCTATGGAATACATTATGGATGGCAAAAGAAGCTGGAAGGGTCAAACGAAATGACACAGGATTGAGAACCTCAGAAATCTTATACGGACCAATGAAACGAGGCTTAAACTTAGGAGAGGAAACCTTCATAGGAACATAACGAGACGACAACCAAACCAAATCCCCAACACGAAGTTGGGGACCCACACAGCGCCAGCGGTTAGCGAAACGTTGAGCCTTCTCCTGGGACAATATCAAATTGTCCACCACATGAGTCCAAATCTGCTGCAACCTATCCACCACAGTATCTACACCAGGACAGTCCGAAGACTCAACCTGCCCTGAAGAGAAACGAGGATGGAAACCAGAATTGCAGAAAAACGGCGAAACCAAAGTAGCCGAGCTGGCCCGATTATTAAGGGCGAACTCAGCCAAAGGCAAAAAGGACACCCAATCATCCTGATCAGCAGAAACAAAGCATCTCAGATATGTTTCCAAAGTCTGATTAGTTCGTTCGGTTTGGCCATTTGTCTGAGGATGGAAAGCCGAGGAAAAAGACAAATCAATGCCCATCCTAGCACAAAAGGATCGCCAAAACCTCGAAACAAACTGGGAACCTCTGTCCGAAACGATGTTCTCCGGAATGCCATGTAAATGAACCACATGCTGGAAGAACAATGGCACCAAATCAGAGGAGGAAGGCAATTTAGACAAGGGTACCAAATGGACCATCTTAGAGAAGCGATCACAAACCACCCAAATGACCGACATCTTTTGAGAGACAGGGAGATCAGAAATAAAATCCATAGAAATATGCGTCCAGGGCCTCTTCGGGACCGGCAAGGGCAAAAGCAACCCACTGGCACGAGAACAGCAGGGCTTAGCCCGAGCACAAGTCCCACAGGACTGCACGAAAAAACGCACATCCCGTGACAAAGACGGCCACCAAAAGGATCTAGCCACCAAATCTCTGGTACCAAAAATTCCAGGATGACCAGCCAACACCGAACAATGAACCTCAGAGATAACTCTACTAGTTATCAGGGACAAACAGTTTCTCCGCTGGGCAACGGTCAGGTCTATCAGCCTGAAATTTTTGCAGCACCCGCCGCAAATCAGGGGAGATGGCAGACAAAATTACCCCTTCTCTGAGAATACCCGCCGGCTCAGGAACACCCGGAGAGTCGGGCACAAAACTCCTTGACAGGGCATCAGCCTTCACATTCTTAGAGCCCGGAAGGTACGAAACCACAAAATCAAAATGGGAGAAAAATAGCGACCAACGAGCCTGTCTAGGATTCAACCGTTTGGCAGACTCGAGATAAGTCAAATTCTTGTGATCTGTCAAGACCACCACGCGATGCTTGGCTCCTTCAAGCCAATGACGCCACTCCTCGAATGCCCACTTCATGGCCAACAACTCTCGATTGCCAACATCATAATTGCGCTCAGCAGGCGAAAACTTTCTAGAAAAGAAGGCACATGGTTTCATCACCGAGCCATCAGAACTTCTTTGCAACAAAACAGCCCCTGCTCCAATCTCAGAAGCATCAACCTCGACCTGAAACGGGAGCGAAACATCTGGCTGGCACAACACAGGGGCAGAAGAAAAACGTCGCTTCAACTCCTGAAAAGCTTCCACAGCAGCAGAAGACCAATTGACCACATCAGCACCCTTCTTGGCCAAATCAGTCAACAGTTTAGCAACATTAGAAAAATTACTGATGAAGCGACGATAAAAATTAGCAAAGCCCAGGAACTTTTGCAGACTCTTCACAGATGTCGGCTGAGTCCAATCATAAATGGCCTGGACCTTAACAGGGTCCATCTCAATAGTAGAAGGGGAAAAAATGAAACCCAAAAATGAAACCTTCTGAACTCCAAAGAGACACTTTGACCCCTTCACAAACAAAGAATTAGCACGAAGGACCTGGAACACCATTCTGACCTGCTTCACGTGAGACTCCCAATCATCCGAGAAGACCAAAATATCATCCAAATATACAATCAGGAATTTATCCAGGTACTCTCGGAAGATGTCATGCATAAAGGACTGAAATACTGATGGAGTATTGGAAAGCCCGAATGGCATAACCAGGTACTCAAAATGGCCCTCGGGCGTATTAAATGCTGTTTTCCATTCATCGCCCTTTTTAATACGCACAAGATTATACGCCCCTCGAAGATCTATCTTGGTGAACCAACTAGCCCCTTTAATACGAACAAACAAATCAGACAGCAGCGGCAAAGGATACTGAAACCTGACTGTAATTTTATTAAGAAGGCGGTAATCAATACAAGGTCTCAAAGAACCATCCTTCTTGGCCACAAAAAAGAACCCTGCTCCTAACGGTGATGACGACGGGCGAATATGACCTTTCTCCAAGGATTCCATTATATAACTCCGCATAGCGGCGTGTTCTGGCACAGATAAATTGAACAGTCGGCCCTTAGGAAACTTACTACCAGGAATCAAATTAATAGCACAATCGCAATCCCTATGAGGAGGTAGGGCACTGGATTTGGGCTCATCAAATACATCCCGGTAATCCGACAAAAACTCCGGGACTTCAGAAGGGGTGGATGACGAAATAGACAAAAATGGAACATCACCATGTACCCCCTGACAACCCCAGCTGGACACAGACATAGATTTCCAATCCAATACTGGATTATGGACCTGTAGCCATGGCAACCCCAAAACGACCACATCATACAGATTATGTAACACCAAAAAGCGAATATCCTCCTGATGCGCAGGAGCCATGCACATGGTCAATTGGGTCCAGTACTGAGGCTTATTCTTGGCCAAAGGCGTAGCATCAATTCCTCTCAATGGAATAGGATACTGCAAGGGCTCCAAGAAAAAACCACAGCGCCTAGCAAACTCCAAGTCCATCAAATTCAGGGCAGCGCCTGAATCCACAAATGCCATAACAGAATAGGATGACAAAGAGCAAATCAGAGTAATGGACAAAAGAAATTTCGACTGTACCGTACCAATGGTGGCAGACCTAGCGAACCGCTTAGTGCGCTTAGGACAATCGGAGATAGCATGAGTGGAATCACCACAGTAAAAACACAGCCCATTCCGACGTCTGACTAAAGCTGAACGGCAAGAACACAAAGTCCTATCACATTGCATAGGCTCAGGTCTATGCTCAGATAATACCGCCAAATGGTGCACAGCTTTACGCTCACACAAGCGTCGATCGATCTGAGTGGCCAAAGACATAGACTCATTCAGACCAGCAGGCATGGGAAATCCCACCATGACATCCTTAAGGGCTTCAGAGAGACCCTTTCTGAAAATTGCTGCCAGGGCACATTCATTCCACTGAGTGAGTACAGACCACTTCCTAAACTTCTGACAATATATCTCTACCTCATCCTGACCCTGACACAGAGCCAGCAAGATTTTCTCTGCCTGATCCACTGAATTTGGTTCATCATAAAGCAATCCAAGCGCCAGAAAAAACGCATCAACATCACGCAATGCCGGATCTCCTGGCGCAAGGGAAAATGCCCAGTCTTGAGGGTCGCCACGTAACAAAGAAATAATGATTTTCACTTGTTGAACAGGGTCACCTGAGGAGCGAGGTTTCAAAGCAAGAAACAATTTACAATTATTTTTGAAATTCAGAAACTTAGATCTATCCCCAAAAAAACAAATCAGGAATTGGAATTCTAGGCTCTGACATTGGATTCTGAACCACAAAATCTTGAATGTTTTGTACCCTTGCAGTGAGATTATCCATCCAAGAGGAAAGACCTTGAATGTCCATATCCACACCTGTATCCTGAACCACCCAGAGGTCTAGGGGAAAAGAAAGGCAAAACACAGTGCAAAGAAAAAAAAATGGTCTCAGAACTTCTCTTATCCCTCTATTGAGATGCATTAATGCTTTGGGCCACCTGTATTGTTATGACCTGGTGGTTAGGACAATAATGGACCAAGTGGAAAAGAGCACACGGAAAGACCTGATAGTTAATAATAATACAGGACTAGCTCTGGGACGTGGGAACTCTGCTGACCGCAATCCCTAATCCTATCACACACACTAGAAATAGCCGTGGATTGCTCCTAACGCTCCCTATGCAACTCGTCACAGCCTAAGAACTAGCTAGCCCTAAAGATAGAAAAATAAGCCTACCTTGCCTCAGAGAAATTCCCCAAAGGAAAAGGCAGCCCCCCACATATAATGACTGTGAGTTAAGATGAAAATCACAAACACAGAGATGAAATAGATTTAGCAAAGAGAGGCCCGACTTACTGAACAGAGAGAGGATAGGAAAGGTGACTTTGCGGTCAGCACAAAAACTACAAAAAAACCACGCAGAGGGCGCAAAAGACCCTCCGCACCGACTCACGGTGCGGAGGCGCTCCCTCTGCGTCCCAGAGCTTCCAGCAAGCAAGACAAAAATCAAAATAGCAAGCTGGACAGAAAAATAGCAAACAAGAGAAAAACAAGCAGGAACTTAGCTTCTGCTGGAGAAGACAGGTCACAAGAACGATCCAGGAGCGAACAGACCAATACTGGAACATTGACAGGTGGCATGGAGCAATGATCTAAGTGGAGTTAAATAGAGCAGCCAGCTAACGAATTAACCTCGTCACCTGTGGAAGGAAACTCAGAAGCCGCAGCCCCACTCACAACCACCAGAGGAAGCCCATGGACAGAACCAGCCGAAGTACCATTCATGACCACAGGAGGGAGCTTGACAACAGAATTCACAACACTCATTACAACATCATACGGCAGAGAGTTCAATAGACTCACTGCTCTTACAGTAAAGAATCCGCGTCTGTTATTATGCTTAAACCTTTTTTCCTCCAAACGCAGAGGATGCCCTCTTGTCCCTGTTTAAGGTCTATGATTAAAAAGATCATCAAGGTCTTTGTACTGTCCCCTCATATATTTATACATTAAAATAAGATCACCCCTTTGTCTTCGTTTTTCCAAACTAAATAGCCTGAAGTATAATAACCTATCTTGGTATTGCAGACCCCCCAGTCCTCTAATAACCTTGGTCGCTCTTCTCTGTACCCGCTCTAGTTCAGCTATGTCTTTCTTATACACCGGAGACCAGAACTGTGCACAGTATTCTGAGTGTGGTCGAACTAGTGACTTGTATAGAGGTAAAATTATGTTCTCCTCATGAGCATCTATGCCTCTTTTAATGCATCCCATTATTTTATTTGCCTTTGTAGCAGCTGCCTTACACTGGTCACTAAATGTGAGTTTGTCATTCACCCATACACCCAGGTCTTTTTCATTGACGGTTTTGCCCAGAGTTTTAGAATTAAGCACATAATTATACATCTTATTACTTCTACCCAAGTGCATGACCTGACATTTATCCCCATTAAAGCTCATTTGCCATTTATCAGCCCAAGCTTCTAGTTTACATAAATCATCCTGTAATATAAAATTGTCCTCCTCTGTATTGATTACCCTGCAGAGTTTAGTGTCATCTGCAAATATTGAAATTCTACTCTGAATGCCCCCTACAAGGTCATTAATAAATATGTTAAAATGAAGAGGGCCCAATACTGACCCTTGTGGTACCCCACTGCTAACCACTACCCAGTCCGAGTGTGCTCCATTAATAACCAGTATAGCAAAAAGAGGGTAATGAACCACTCAAACTTGAAAAAGGCTCCCTGGAGATTTCATGTCTCGGTTGAGCGCTCCTTCAAACCCTGACCACGTACTGACTGCCGTGTCCCCTGAGGATTCTTCCCTGAGATGAAACGCGTAGGGAGGTGGTCTTTAACGCAGGAGGTGGTCCGGAAGTCCAACGGATTCTAGATGGTCGATACCTGATCCATAAGGACTATTATTTTGACATGGGGAACACATCTCAAAATGCTGCAGCATCACAACTTGGTGAGATTGTTCCAATAGCTTTATGTGTATCCCCGTGTATCTGAAGGTTTCTTACTGGTGACAGATAGCGGTGCTTTCTTTTTTCACCTTATAGAGAATCTCAAGTTATATCTCTTTAACAGTAGCATACAATTGTAATGTTGGTTCCCCTGCTTTACTTGACAGGGTGCATATTGTGATTATAAGCCCTGAAGGCTGTGTAAGGGTTCCAAATTGACTACTGATTTTTTCTCTTTGGACTGGTTATCAGTTCTCTGTCTGATTGACCTGTTGGTCAATGTACGATTTTTTCATTATATGTTGTGTCATATGGTTTTTTAATTAGTACTTATTAAACGTTATATTTTAGGTCCTCCATTAATAACCACCCTTTGTTTCCTATCCCTGAACCAGCTCTCAACCCACTTACACATTTTCCCTTATCCTCATTATTCTCATTTTATGTATCAACCTTTTGTGTGGCACCGTATCAAAAGCTTTTGAAAAGTCCATATACACTACATCCACTGGGTTCCCTTGGTCCAATCCGGAACTTACCTCTTCATAGAAACTGATCAAATTAGTCTGACATGAACGGTCCCTAGTAAACCCGTGCTGATACTGGGTCATGAGGTTATTCCTCTTCAGATACTCCAGTATAACATCCCTTAGAATGCCCTCCAGGATTTTACCCACAGTAGAGGTTAAGCTTACTGGCCTATAATTTCTGAGTTCAGTTTTTGTCCCCTTTTTGAATATTGGCACCACATTTGCTATATGCCAGTCCTGTGGTACAGACCCTGTTATTATGGAGTCTTTAAAGATTAAAAATAATGGTCTATCAATGACTGTACTTAATTCCTGCAGTACTCGAGGGTGTATCCCATCCGGGCCCAGAGATTTGTCAATTTTAGTGATTTTTAGACGCCGCCGCACATCCTGCGGGGTTAAGCAGGTGACATGTAATTGGGAATTTTTATCACTAGTCATTTTGTCTGCCATGGGATTTTCTTGTGTAAATACTGATGAAAAAAAGTCATTTAGCATATTGGCTTTTTCCTCATCCTCATCCACCATTTCACGCAGACTATTTTTAAGGGTGCCAACGCTATCATTTTTTAGTTTCTTACTATTTATGTAGTTAAAGAATATTTTAGGATTATTTTTACTCTCTCTGGCAATGAGTCTCTCTGTCTCAATCTTTGCTGCCTTGATTTGCTTTTTACAGAATTTATTTAATTTTTTGTATTTATTTAATGCCTCCTCACTACCTACTTCCTTTAATTCTCTAAATGCTTTCTTTTTGTCACATATTGCGCCCCTTACAGCTCTATTTAGCCATATTGATTTCCTCCTATTTTTAGTATGTTTATTCCCATACGGTATATACTGCGCACAGGTCCTATCCAGGATGCTAATAAACGTCTCCCATTTTCTTTGTGTATTTTTGTGTCTCAGGATATCGTCCCAGTTAATTGCACCAAGATCCTCTCTCACCTCTCTCATCCATTGGAAATTTGCCCTCCTGAAGTTTAGTGTCCTTGTAACCCCTCTATTACACATCTTTTTAAAGGATACATGAAAACTTATTATTTTGTGATCGCTATTTCCCAAGTGACCCCCAACCCTTATATTTGCTATGCGGTCTGGCCTGTTGGTTAATATTAGGTCTAGCAGTGCCCCCCTTCTTGTTGGGTCCTGAACCAGTTGTGAAAGATAATTGTCTCTCATAGTTGTCAAAAACCGATTACCTTTGCTGGAACTGCAGGTTTCTGTTCCCCAATCTATTTCAGGGTAGTTGAAGTCCCCCATAATAATGACTTCTCCTTGAGTCGCAGCTTCATCTATTTGCTTTACGAGGATATTCTCCATTGCTTTCATTATTTTTGGAGATTTATAACAAACCCCTATCAGTAATTTATTATTTTTTCCCCCTCCCCTTATCTCCACCCACAGGGATTCTACATTTTCATTAAATTCACCTATATTATCACGCAGGATGGGTTTTAAGGACGATTTTACATATAGACACACTTTTTATCTGTACGGTCATTTCTTAACAGGCTATAGCCCTGCAAGTTAACAGCCCAGTCATGGCTCTCATCCAGCCATGTTTCAGATATCCCCACCATGTCATAATTATGCTCCAACAACATTAGTTCTAATTCATCCATTTTGTTGGCGAGGCTTCTGGCATTAGTATACATGCACTTGATGTTCCTCTCTGTACCTCTATTCTTTCTTAAATTATTAACTGTTCTAACCCCACCCCCCATGCCACCGCCACCCCCAACTTCCTTATTTGTGCCCAGGTCTCTATCTGCACTATCTTCCCCTCCTATAAAATGAATACCCTCCCCCAATTCCTAGTTTAAACACTCCTCCAACCTTCTAGCCATTTTCTCCCCTAGCACAGCTGCACCTTCCCCATTGAGGTGCAGCCCGTCCCTAGCGTAGAGCCTGTAACCAACTAAGAAGTCAGCACAGTTCTGCAGGAACCCAAACCCCTCCTTTCTACACCAATTCTTGAGCCACTTATTAACCTCCCTAATCTCCCGTTGCCTCTCTGGCGTGGCACGTGGTACAGGCAGTATTTCGGAAAATACCACGCTGGAGGTTCTTGCTTTCAGCTTGCGGCCTAATTCCCTGAAATCATCTTTAAGGACCTTCCACCTACCTCTAACTTTGTCATTTGTGCCAATGTGCACCATGACCGCTGGGTCCTCACCAGCCCCTCCCAGTAATCTGTCTACCCGATCAGCAATGTGTCGGACTCGAGCACCAGGTAGGCAGCACACTGTTCGACGATCCCTGTCTTTGTGACAGATTGCCCTATCTGTTCCCCTAATAATTGAGTCGCCCACTACCAGCACTTGTCTGGCCTGCCCTGCTCTCCTATTTCCCTCCTTACTGGAGCAGTCACTCCCCCGGCTTTCAGAGGACATGCCTGGCTGCAGCAGTGCTACCCCTGTACTGGCACCCCCCTCATCTGCCAACTTAGCAAACTTATTGGGGCGTTCCAGATCAGGACTAGCCTCCCTGGCACTCTTCCCTCTACCCCGCTTCCTAACTGTCACCCAGCTTGCTACTTCATCGTCCTGCAGCTCCATCCTACCATCCCCCACCTCATCTATCCCATTGATCGTCTGCTCCGTGAGCAGAAGACTCCTCTCCATATTGTCTATGGATCTCAGTGTTGCCAGCTGTACATTTAGATTCAGAATCTGGGTTTCCAAATGCACAACGTGCTCACATCTCGCACAGCAGTATGCACCCTCGATCGGCTGCTCAAGGACTGCATACATGTGGCAAGATGTGCACTGGATGGCATTAACAAGAGTGGAGCACATTTCCTAATGGGGATTGCACCAGACAGAAAAGTTAAATAAATAAAATAAAAAATAAATACAAAGTATTAATAAAAAACAGACAGCAATTCAGTAATTCCTCCCTTGGAAACTCCCTGAATCCAAAGTCACTGAATCACAAGTCACACTTACCGCCGTTTACACTTACACTCAGCTCACACTCAGCTCGCTCACACTTGCTATGCTGAAGATTTATAGATTTATTTATTTTTTCTCTTCTAGTTCCCCTTAACAGCAATCCACCTTGCTGTAAGGCTGCACCTGAATATCACTAGTTACCATAGACTTGACTGGAGATCAAGCAGCAACCAAACGTATACCACAAGCCTGAGCAAGACACTGGGACCGACGTCAGTGCTGAGTAGCAATCCCAGTGACTGGACCAGACTGGGGGACCACATCACCAGACATTGTTTGGGATCTAACCAGCACAGCGGGAGAATCCCAATGCCTAAGATTACTCAGCTCTCTAACATCCCCCAGCGATGTATGCCATACTTGAAAGTTGCCACAGGCTGGGGGGCATAGATGTGCTCTTGTTCATCAGTGGAAGCTCCCCTTTGCTCCAACCGCTTAGTGTTCCTTTTAGTACTAGAGTGACAACCCCGTTTGGAGGTATGTGCCCCAGAGTGACCCACCGACTGAAGATTAGATGGTACATAGACCTCGCCTGGGCCTTAAGACACAGACTCTCACAGAAACTACCACATTTCTGTATGCTCCCTATTGCCCAATCAATCTGGGGAGAATGAAGGTGCAGCCAAGGCATCCCCAGAAGTACCTCATCCATACCCTCCAAGATAACAAGAAAAGACACTATCTCCTGATGTTTTGGAGACACAGTGAGAGTAAGAGGTACAGTCTGATGGGAAATCAGGGTTAGTAAAACAGACCCATTAGCTACCAGAATGGACATTGGCTTAGGAAGCATCACTAATAGAATTGAGTTCCATTGGGTGAATGTAGCAGACATGAAATTGCCCTCCGCCCCAGAGTCCAAGCAAGCCCTAGCATTGAGATCAGTTGACCCAAATGTCAAAGAAACCCCAAAGGCCAATTTGGAAGAGACATCAACTGGAGCTAGTGAGGCTCTCCCTAAAGCCACTAGACGCTGTGACTCCCTCTGATGCTTGGGACATTTATTGGAACAATACCAACTTGCCTGCAAGCAAAACAAGTCGGTTGTGGATGTACAGAGCTGGTAATTGATTCCGCTCGAGAGACATCAATGGACTCTACAGGGTCATCAATCCGAGTTGGAGGACTCATATGATTGGCGAAGTTCGAAGCCAACCGAATCCCTGATCCACTCTGAGCTTGCTCCAATCCCGCTCAGCATGCTGAAGATCTATGCAAGTGGATAGGGATATTAACTCCTCCAGAGTAGTGAGAATCTCCCTAGGGTCCAAAGCATCCCTGACATGATCTGCTAAACCCCTCCAAAAGATAGGTACAGAGTACGAAATTGCATGGCAAATTGACTAACCATGGACAAACCCTGAGTTAATGTCAGGAGTTGGAGTGTGGTATCATGGGTTACTTGTGACCCCAAAAGACCTCTTTGAGAGCACCCAAAAATGAAAGGTTTTGATAACCAGTTGATCATCTCGCTCCCATAACATAAACCATGAGCCTGAGCAAAATGCTGGGACCGACATCTATGCTGAGCGGCAATCCCAGCGACCGTGCCAGAATGGGGGACCACAGCACCAGACAATGCTTGGGATCTATCTCACATGGCGGTAGAATCCCAATGCCTAACACATAGGGGTATAATGCAGCCCCATAGGGGTCTAATGCACCCCCATCATATGCATGCGTGGATTGCCTGTGCATAACTGTAATGCCATAGCCATCTTGGTAGTGGCATTACAGTTATTGGCTGGCCACGTGACATCATCAGGGATTATAAAAGGACAGGCACCACTAGGCTCGGTACACTGACACTATTGCACAGCTCTGTGACAGTTGTTATTGGAAGGAGAGAGTGCTTGTCCAGGAAGAGTTTAATGAATCAGAGTCCTATAGTGTTGGTACTGGTTCTGAAGATGAACCATCACACTATCAACAATGCTTGTGTTAGGAGTCGAGTTTCCTCTGCTGCACAGGAGGAATCTCGATCCGTGTCTGCTGCGGTCTCCCATTCTGCATCGGCCGCAGTGGGGTCTGCTCAGCGGAGGTGTCGCTCCCAGCGTCTTGCTGAGACTGATTCTGTGCAGAGGGTTACTACTGCCTTTTCTGGCTCTCCTGTTGTACCCTGCACTGATCTGCAGCGAGCGGGCTTCTCTGGGACTAAGTCCTTATTTTCACACACTGAGCATGCCCAGGGCGGGATCTCCCGTTGGAGATCGAGGGTCACATGCTCAGGTACAGCAGCACATTCCATTGGTCCTCCAGGAAGGTCTTGAAAGGGCAAAACTTCGGTAGCAGCTTCCTGTGCTGCAACTATATAAACTGCGCATGACCGCACGGCCATGCGCTAGTATTGTCTTGTAAATATGTGTGTGTGTTGTGAGTGAAAGTCGCTCTTTAAATAACCCTCCCTACTGGATGTCTGTTCGCGGAAAGTGTATGTTTGCTATCTAGCGCCCGACTTATCCAACAGCACGTAACACACATTACAGCTACCAGTTGCTGGGTCCGCCAGTACGGCGCCGTGCGCTTGCTCTGCGCTTTCCTGACCCAAGCCTGGGTGGTTAGTGGAGTTCGTCAGTGCGGCACCGCATGCACTCTTGTGCCTTTATATTATTATTTATGTTCCTCTGGCACCCCAGTTGCGGTGTCGAGCGCATGGGGTCTTCTGAACTCAAACCCTCAGTCTTGGGTTTGAGATTAGTGACTCCTTGCTTGCGCTCTAGGTGTGGTACCGCGGTCCTGTGACGCAACAGGGTCGCTTCCTTCACACAGGGTGAAGTTAACCCATGTGTGTATTCTTATAGTACCGCCATATAGTCCGTCTTTACTAGCAGCAGGATTTTTACCTGCACGGTGGACCTCGGACTGCGAACGCACCTAGTTCCATTTCATCTTGTACTTGGTGCGTTCCGCCAGTCCTTTACAGCTTGTTAGGGCTAATTTTGTGCTTTGCTGATTGTATCAGATTAAAGCTGCATTTAGCCTAGGAAGGGAGAGAGAGTTGCAGGAGCTGGGAAAGTGGCTGAATACAGTGTATAGGCAGGGAGCAGGGCCGGACTGGGACTAAAATTCAGCCCTGACATTTGAAGGTACACAGGCCCACTTGTCACATGGTGACTGTATAATATCTTTGTACACTTGTAGGTTACAAGAAGTGAGGGGAGTGTAACACGACTATATAACATATAATCAGAGCTGTATCCAGCATTACAGCTCAGTCCTATTTATTGCTTTTAGTTGCAGTACCAAGAAAAGCCGCTACTTTACCTACATAACTGGATCTCGTAGATAATGAAGGGATTGAGACGACCAAAGGCTATAGAACCTCATTCTGATGCTCCACAAACTTTGCCTACAGCCACTTTTGGTTCCGCTGGTAGCACGAGACCCGGTGACTCTGAAGAGCGGTGACATTAGTAACGTCACCGCTCTTCAGGTATCCGGGTCTTGCGCTGAGCTCGGCGACGGTGAAGAGCGGTATTGTTACTACCATCATCACTATTCAGAGTCGCTGGGTCTCGCCAGGTCTGGGCTAGTAGTAGGGGTGTCTGATAGACACCTCTCCATTACTTACATCAGGGATTGATAGCAGCTGACATTACACAGCTGACATCAGCCCTAAAAATCATTACACATACCAGAATTAAATGCTCTGGCGGCTGGGAAATGCAGTAGAGTTAGTGCTATTCCCAGGCGCCGGGTGCTAACTACAACTGTCATCATCCTTGCCTGGTCTCCCTGTGAAGCATTTCTGCTGTATTTACATAGGCTGATCTCAGGCCACTAAACGAGTGTGATCGACAATAATGAAGTCGTTTGCTTGTTTCCCGGCCTCCTTACACCAACTGAGAAAGAATGAAGGGAACAGATCAATCACAATTAGATCAATCTGTCCCCATACAGTATCATGTTATGAGCAGCACAACTACATTTTACACTGGAGATGTGCTGCTGAGAACAAGGATTTCTGTTCCTACATAAACAATCAAATCACTCGATGAATAGGCAGCATTTTGCTTGTTTAGTATAATACACCCCATAGTCCTCCATATAGTATAATACACTCCTCAGTCCTCCATATAGTATAATACACTCCTCAGTCCCAAATATATTATTATACACTCCACATAGTCCTCCATATAGTATAATGCACTTCTCATAGACCTCCATATATTAAAATACACTGCAATTCCTCCATATAGTATAATACACTCCTCAGTCCTCCAAATAGTATAATACATTCCTCAGTCCTCCAAATAGTATAAAACATTCCTCATAGTGCTCCATATAGTATAATGCCCCGCAAATTGTCATCCATGCAGTACAATTCACTTCCCAAAGTATAATGCACCCCATAGTTCTTCATATAGTATAATGTATTCCCCATAGTCCTCGATACAGTATAATGCAGCCCACATATGGTATAATGATGCCACCCCAGAGTATAATGCAGCCACCCCACAGAATATATTTTAGCCCCTGAGTATAATGTAACCCCCCAGAGAATATAATGCAGCCCCCTTATTTAGTATAATGTAGCCCCTGCATATATCATGTATGGTAGCCCCCTTATAATGCATATTGCAGCCCCCCATAGAATATAATGTAGCCCCTCAATGGAATATAATACAGCACCCCATAGAATGTAATACAGCCAGCCCCCATAGAATGTAATGGAGCCAGCCCCCATAGAATGTAATGCAGCCAGCCACCCATAGAATGCAATGCAGCCAGCCCCCATACAATTTAATGCAGCCAGCCACCCATAGAATGTAATGCAGCCAGCCCCCATAGAATGTAATGCAGCCAGCCCCTATAGAATGTAATGCAGCCAGCCCCCATATAATGTAATACAGCACACCCCCCTTAGAATGTAATGCAGCCAGCCACCCATAGACTGTAATGCAGCCAGCCCCCATAGAATGTAATACAGCACAGCCCCCATAGAATGTAATACAGCACCGCCCCCATAGAATGTAATACAGCACAGCCCCCATAGAATGTAATGCAGCCCCCCTGTAATAGCCCCACAATCCAGTTATCACTCAGTGATATATTTTTAAAAAAAACACTCACCTCTCCTCGTGCCCAGCGCTGCTCCTTGCTCCGGTCTCAGCAGCTGCAGTCTGCCCAGTCACGCAGCAGGTGTGCGATGATATGATGTCATCGCGCACCCGCAGTGTCAGCACCAGGCAGAGCGGGGAATGATGGGAGAGGGGGCGTCAGCAGACACTCTCTCCGCCATCATTGCATTCAACTGTACCGGTATCATAGATGCCGGTATAGTTGAATACAACGGCGCTGGCGAGGGGGTGAGTCGTCGGCGGCAGGGGGGGTGAGTCAGGGGTGAGTCGGCGCTGGCGAGCGGCCCACGACTGCCACCGGCCCTTCTGGCATTTGCCAGAACTGACCGATGGCCAGTCCGGCCCTGGCAGGGAGTAGGGCTTTTCAATCCTTTGCTTAATATATTGCTGTGGCAATTAACAACATTTTTATTTTGGAGGTGAAAAAATTTACTATAATATCATCCATCGAGTACTAGGTGCTTTGTAGGATATTTCTCCATATATACAGATGCATCTCACAAAATTAGAATATAAGCAAAAAGATAATTTATTTCAGTTCTTCAATACAAAAAGTGAAATGCATACAGTATATTAGGCTGGTTTCATATTTGCGGTTTTTTTTGCGTTTTTGTGCAAAAAAACGCAAAAGAACGCATGCGTTTTTCCCCTATACTTAACATTAAAAATGCATGCGTTTTGACGCGTTTTTGCAACGCATGCGTTTTTTCTCTGCATGAGTTGTGTTGCAGAAATGCAACATGTAGTAATTTTAGCGGCGTTTTTTTGCCGCTAAAAAATGCATGCTTTTTGTGGCAAAAAAACCTATTGATGTCTATGTAAACGCATGCGTTTTTAAGCACATGCGTTTGCATGCATTTTTTTTATAGAAAAACACAAGAATACACACTGATAAGCCACCCCCAAACCCTAACTCTAGGGATCCTAACCCTAACCTCAAGGGTTAGGGTTAGGGTTAGGATCCCTAGGGTTAGGGTTAGGGCTAGGGGTAGGGTTAGGGTTAGGGTTAGAGTTTGGGTTAGGGTTAGAGTTTGTGTTAGGGTTTGGGTTAGAGTTTGAGTTTTAGGGTTAGGGTTAGAGTTTGTGTTAGAGTTTGTGTTAGAGTTTGTGTTAGGGTTAGGTTTAGAGTTTGTGTATTAGGGTTAGGGTTAGGGTTAGAGTTTGTGTTTTAGGGTTAGGGTTAGGGTTAGAGTTTGTGTTAGAGTTTGTGTTAGAGTTTGTGTTAGGGTTAGGGTTAGAGTTTGTGTTAGAGTTTGTGTTAGGGTTAGGGTTAGGGTTAGAGTTTGGGTTAGGGTTAGGGTTAGAGTTTGTGTTTTAGGGTTAGGGTTAGGATCCCTAGGGTTACTAGGGATCCTAACCCTAACCCTAACCCTAGGTATTTCTGTTTATAGTGGGTTTTCTAGTTGATTTTGATGATTGGCAGCTGTCACACACTTCTCATCATGCGTTTCAAAAACGCAAACGCAGGAATAAATGCTTGTAAACGCTTGTCAAAACGCCGCGTTTGCGTTAAAACATGCAAAAATGCATGCGCCTAAAAAACGCAGCGTTTAAACGTGTTTTTGCACCAAATGCATTTAAATGCATTTGCGTTTAAAACACTGCAGATCAAAACGCAAGTGTGAAACCAGCCTTAGATAGAGTCATTACAAATAGAGTGATGTAGAGTGTTTATTAAATAGAATGATGTAGAGGGTTTATTTCTGTTAATGTTGATGATTATGGCGTAGATCCAATGAAAACCCAAAAGTCATTATCTCAGTAAATTGGAATACGTGAATACACCAGCTTGATAAAATGATTTTAACATCCGAAATGTTGGCCTACTGAAGTGTATGTTCAGTACATGCACTCAATACTTGGTCGGGCTCCTTTTGCATCAATACTGCATCAATGCAGAGTGGCATGGAGGTGATCAGTCTGTGGCACTGCTGAGGTGTTATGGAAGCCCAGATTACTTTGATAGCAGCCTTCAGCTCGTCTGGTGTTTCTCATCTTCCTCTTGACAATGCTCCATAGATTCTCTATGGGGTTAAGGTCAAATGAGTTTGCTTGCCAATCAAGCACAGTGATACTGTTGTTTTTAAACCAGGTATTGGTACTTTTGACAGTCTGGACTGGTGCCAAGTCCTGTTGGAGAATTTAATTTCCATCTCCAAAAAGCTTGTCGGCAGTGGGAATCATGAAGTGCTCTAAAATGTCCTGGTAGACGGCTGTGCTGATGTTGGTCTTGATAAAACACAGTGGACCAACACCAGCAAATGACATGGCTCCCGAAACCATGATTGATTGTGGATACTTCACACTAGACCTTGGAAATCAAGGTCCCAGAGTCTGGAGGAAGAGTGGAGAGGCACACATTCCAAGCTGCTTGAGGTCTAGTGTGAAGTTTCCACAATCAGTGATGGTTTCAGGAGCCATGTCATCTGCTGATATAGGTACAATGTGTTTTATCAAGACCAAAGTCAGCACAGCTATCTACCAGGAAGTTTTAGAACACTTCCCTCTGCTGACAAGCTTTTTGGAGATTGAAATTTAATTCTCTAACAGAACTTGACAACTTTCACACTGTCAAATGTACCAATACTTGGTTTAAAAACAACAGTATCACTGTGCTTGATTGGACAGCAAACTAGACTGACATTAACCCCATAGAGAATGCCTGTTATACCTAACAATTTTTACGTTGAAACCTGGCCTTCTGATTTGCCACTGAAACAGATATATGACCAAAGATTTTGGTAAGCCCTCTAGGCTACACTCCAATATTAACTCCTTCACACCGCAGCCCTTTTTCATTTTTGCGTTTGTGTTTCACTCCCCTTATTCACAGAGCCATGACTGTTTTGTATTTTTTTGTCAATATGGCCATATAAGGGCTTGCTTTCTGCTAGATGAGTTGTACTTTTAAAAGACACCATTGGTTTTACGATATTGAAAAATGGTAAAAAAACTCCAAGTGCTGTGAAACTGCAAAAAAGTGCAGTGCCACAACTGTTTTTTGGATTTTTTTTTACCATGTTCGCTAAATGCAAACACTGACCAGCCATGATGATTCTCCAGGTCATTATGAGTTCGTAGATATCTAACATGTATAAGTTCTTTTTTATTTAAGAGGTGAAAAAAAATCCAAAGTTTGTTAAAAAAAAGCGTCATTTTCCCGAGACCCGTAGTGTCCTTATTTTTCGTGATCTGGGGCTGAGTGAGGGTTTATCTTTTGTGTGCCGAATTGACGTTTTTATTGATACCATATTAGTGTGGATATGATCTTTTGATCACCTATTATTGTATTTTAATGCAATGTTGCGGCGACTGATAAAAACTTAATTCTGGCATTTTTACTTTATTTTTCGCTATGCTGTTTACCAGATTAATTCTTTTTATATCTTGATAGACTGGGCGATTCCAAATGCGGCAATACCAAATATGTGTATTTTTGATTTATGTTTTATTGTTTTATTTTGAATGGGGCGAAAGGGGGATGACTTGAACTTTTATATTTTTCTACATTTTAAATATTTTTAAATACCTTTTTTTACTTTTCACTTGCTTAAATAGTCTCCATGGAAGATTGGAAACTGTGATAATCCAAACGCTTCTGCAACCGCTGGGCGGTGCTCATAGCAATTTGGCAATGACAACCCCAGAGGTCTGCTGCAGACCCTGGGTTGTCATGCCAACTTGTCAGCGACACGTGATCATGTGACTCGGGCACCGGTGGGTGGGATTAGTGACGCACTTGCAGCGCAATCACATTAAATACCTCTATCAGTGATTGACAATGTACAGCATATGTCATGAAGGGGTTAATCCTAACGTTTTTTAAGTGGAAATCTGACCTTCTGATTTGCCACTGAAACACAGTTTTATCACAAATGATTTGGAGTAATAATAATAATCTTTATATAGCGCTAACATATTCCGCAGCGCTTTACAGTTTTGCACACATTATCATCACTGTCCCCGATGGGGCTCACAATTTAAATTCCCTATCAGTATGTCTTTGGAATGTGGGAGGAAACCGGAGTACCCAGAGGAAACCCACGCGAACATGGGGAGAACATACAAACTCCTTGCAGATGTTGTCCAAGGTGGGATTAGAACCCAGGACCCCAGCGCTGCAAGGCTGCAGTGCTATCCACTGAACCATCGTGCTTCTAATTGAGCCACGCGGCTGCACTGCAATAATAGAACTAATGATTTTTAAATGGAAATCTGGCCTCCTGATTTGCCACTGAAACATAGTTTTATCACAAACAATTTGGATTAGTAAATGGGGCATCCAGAGACCGCCACACAGTTTTTGCACAATCTACTTCGATGCTGGAAGATTGATTTCACACAGGACAGGATACTATTTACTCTCTATTTAACTGATAAGTTCAGTTCCAGCAGCAGCACTAGCGCAAAAGCGACCTCTCTGCACTGTGACACTGAGACAATGTCATCAGCAAAGCAAGATGTCCAATTTTTATATGGCCAAGGATATGTGACTTTAGAAGCCAATCACAGAAGACCTTGTGTCATGACATTGTGGATGGTTTCTATGCCCTGATTAGCTGCCGGAATCAGCACACATAAAGTTAAGAGAAAGAAAGAGTGCGTCGCTTCTCAAACTTTTCCAAATGCTAAACTAACCTCTCTCCGCCCCTCGCCTCATCAAACACATCCTCCTGTTCCCCCCCCCCCCCACTCATCATACAGCACCACTATCCTAGCCAAAGTAATAACAAAAGCATTAGTGGAAGCGCGATGATTTACCGAACTGAGACCGAATTTTGCCGACTTTGAGTAAAAATGCTTGTGCAAATGAATTCAAATCTGAATATGCTCGGTTCGTGCCAAATTTAAATTGGCTAACGTTTCCTGAACACATTCGCTCATCTATTTGTAAAAGGCCTCTTTCGCACTTCCGTCTTTGTAGTCCCGTCGAGATATGTCGTTTATTTAGAAAACAGGATCCTGCAAAAAAATTTGCAGGATCCCGCATTTTCTCATAGACTTGTATTAGCGACGTATCACGACAGATGGCCACACGTTTCGTCCATCGTGCACTGGGTCCTGCGGAATTTGACGGCCCGACTTTTAAAAAAAAACGTTACATGAAACATTTTTTGTCTGCAGTGGAAAAACGTTCCCCGACGCCTCCTGCAGCATACGTCGGTCCACAGAATGGGAGTCTATGGACACTGGATGCTGCGCACACTGTGAAACACAGGAATCCAGTGACAGATGCAGTTTTTACTTCTGAGCATGCCTGGAAGCATATTCCAACCCGAGGAAAAGTCTCTCTCTCTCTTTTCTACATTGAAATTCAGGTCCTACCACATTCGACGCACCCGTCAGATTACTGGATGCATTATATCCATTTACCATTCTTTTCACAACGTCCGTAGATACGTCACACCGACGCAGCATGACGGCCATCACAAGACGGAAATGTGAAACTAGCCTTAGACTTCAAAAAAGCATTTAAAATTTGTTTGGTTACAATTAGTCATCCATACAGTATTTAGTGCTTTATGTGACATTTCGGTGGTATATAACACTCCAAAACAAAGTTAAAAAAATTGTATGGATACAAATAGTCATCAATACAGTATTTGGTACTTTCTGTTAAATTTCGGTGATATATACAGTTGTGTGAACAAGTGTTTGCCCCCTTCCTGATATCTTATTCTTTTGCATGTTTGCCACTCTTAAATATTTCAGATCAACAAACAAATTCATAATCTTTTCCAGACTGGTAGATATAATTTACTTTGTTTCTCATTTGTTCTAGAATATTCGGGCAGTCAGCAGGTCCTGCGCTTTGATACATGTGGTAATTATATTTCATCTCCTACTCGGGAATTATTTTTTAGTGGCCAAAGGGGTATGTAAGGGGATTGTTTGCCATTATACTATCGGTTTTCATAGGGATTGGGGCTATTTGGTCTAAAACTTGACTTTATATATATACATCACTTTTTGTAGCAGCGGTAGCATTTTTTGCATCGCGGCACATTTAGTTTGCCATCATACTATCGGTTTTGAGAGATATCGGGGCTATTTAGTCTAAGACTTGACTTTATATATATACATCGCCCTCTTGCAGTAGCGGTAGCATTTTTTGCATCGCGGCATATTTATAGGATTTACCTATGTTTTTGTACCATACAATCATATTGCGATTTTCTTCTTATTTCCCCTATATATAGTTTCCCCTGCATATAGTTAGTATAGTTTGTACATATATGCAGTTCTAGTGGCTACCTTTTATTGGCATATTTATAGCACCATCATGCACAGTTAGTATTGCATTATTGCGGTATATTTATAGACATTATACACTTCTTGTTCTGTGTAAATTTGGTAGCAGCTGTGTGCTGGAATAGATATATACAGTTATTCCCGTATGTAGGCTTTGTACTTACCACATTATTATGCTATTATTTAGGCCAATTACCATTTAGGTGGGCCATGTGTAAGCAATGTTATAGGAGTTTATTTACATCATTGCATGAGACTTGCTGTTCTTTAGATCGGAGGTATTTTTAACTGTATGACCTTATTGGTTGAGGATTTTTATATTGTATGTGTTTAATAAAAATTTCTATGTTTTTGAACTATACATTCATGTGATCTCTCTTATTTTTATGCGAGGGATCTCTTTTGTGTTTATGTACTTTGGATGTGTTCTTGTATACTATATGGACTAATATGTATGCTCATGAAACATTTTTTGTCTGCAGTGGAAAAACGTTCCCCGACGCCTCCTGCAGCATACGTCGGTCCACAGAATGGGAGTCTATGGACACTGGATGCTGCGCACACTGTGAAACACAGGAATCCAGTGACAGATGCAGTTTTTACTTCTGAGCATGCCTGGAAGCATATTCCAACCCGAGGAAAAGTCTCTCTCTCTCTTTTCTACATTGAAATTCAGGTCCTACCACATTCGACGCACCCGTCAGATTACTGGATGCATTATATCCATTTACCATTCTTTTCACAACGTCCGTAGATACGTCACACCGACGCAGCATGACGGCCATCACAAGACGGAA
Organism: Ranitomeya imitator; assembly: GCF_032444005.1. Taxonomy (NCBI): domain Eukaryota; kingdom Metazoa; phylum Chordata; class Amphibia; order Anura; family Dendrobatidae; genus Ranitomeya; species Ranitomeya imitator. The sequence continues at coordinate 438,451,466 of NC_091287.1, forward strand.
ATGTGAAACTAGCCTTAGACTTCAAAAAAGCATTTAAAATTTGTTTGGTTACAATTAGTCATCCATACAGTATTTAGTGCTTTATGTGACATTTCGGTGGTATATAACACTCCAAAACAAAGTTAAAAAAATTGTATGGATACAAATAGTCATCAATACAGTATTTGGTACTTTCTGTTAAATTTCGGTGATATATACAGTTGTGTGAACAAGTGTTTGCCCCCTTCCTGATATCTTATTCTTTTGCATGTTTGCCACTCTTAAATATTTCAGATCAACAAACAAATTCATAATCTTTTCCAGACTGGTAGATATAATTTACTTTGTTTCTCATTTGTTCTAGAATATCTTTGGATCACAACATGATGTCTATCTTTTGAGGATCTTTTGGTCAACTTCACTTTGTCAGGCAGGTCCTGTTTAACTGATTTCTTGATTGAGAACAGGTGTGGCAGTAATCAGGCCTGCATGTGGCTAATCAGTTTGAATTCAACTTCACAAAGATGTGATAAACCAAAGTTAATTTATGCTTCCAAGGAAGAATGATTGAAAAACCCACAACGAAGAATACACTTTTGAATGGCTGCAAAAAACATTTACAAGCTGTGATACTCGCAAATGAAGATGCAACTAGGTATTAACCGTGGAGAGAACCCCAACTTTTGCATTGGCCCATTTCCTTTTTATAATTTTTAAAATGAGGAAACAAATATATAGAGTATATTGTTGCTTAAAATACAAAGGAAATGTGTCATCTTTGATTTAGGCCTTTTTGAGATCATTTAATCTTCATCTTCCTCAACAATACAGTTTCTACCAGGGGTGCCAAAGCTTTTAAATGCCACTGTATATGCCATCAAAATTTACGTAATACTCTATGGAAGACTAATTGTATCTGGAAAAAAATGTCAATGCTTTTTTGTAGTGTTACATACCACTAAAATGTAAACTAAAGCATGAAATACTATATGTATGACAAATTCAATCTAGAAAAAAAATTGAATGCTTTTTGGAGTGTTATGTACCACTGAAAGGAAAGAAAAGCACATGTAACTTCACAAAGATGTGATAAACCAAAGTTAATTTATGCAAAGCACATGTAATAATCTATGCAAGGCCTTAGACCTTGCCTAGATGCTGTATTCGGCCACTCTCCCTACTTTTGCAACTGTCTATAGGCTAAATGCAGAATGTATTTGATACAAACAGTAAAGCATAAGATTAACTCTAAAGGTACCTTCACACATAACGATATTGTTAACGATATCGTTGCTATTTGTGACGTAGCAACGATATCGTTAATGAAATCGTTATGTGTGACAGCGACCAACGATCAGGCCCCTGCTGGGAGATCGTTGGTCGCTGAATAAAGTCCAGAACTTTATTTCGTCGCTGGACTCCCTGGAGACATCGCTGGATCGGCGTGTGTGACACCGATCCAGCGATGTCTTCACTGGTAACCAGGGTAAACATCGGGTAACTAAGCGCAGGGCCGCGCTTAGTAACCCGATGTTTACCCTGGTTACCATGCTAAAAGTAAAAAAAAACAAACACTAGATACTTACCTACAGCCGTCTGTCCTCCAGCGCTGCGCTCTGCACTCCTCCTGTACTGGCTGTGAGCCGGAAAGCAGAGCGGTGACGTCACCGCTCTGCTTTCCGGCTCCCAGACAGTACAGGAGGAGAGCAGAGAAGCAGAGCGCAGCGCTGGAGGACAGACGGCTGTAGGTAAGTATGTACTATTTGTTTTTTTTTACTTTTAGCATGGTAACCAGGGTAAACATCGGGTTACTAAGCGCGGCCCTGCGCTTAGTTACCCGATGTTTACCCTGGTTACCGACATCGTTGGTCGCTGGAGAGCGGTCTGTGTGACAGCTCTCCAGCGACCAAACAGCGACGCTGCAGCGATCCGGATCGTTGTCGGTATCGCTGCAGCGTCGCTAAATGTGAAGGGGCCTTTAGAAGGACTGCTAGTATGATGGTTCAGCATCAACACCAGTATCAACACAAGAGGACTCTGATTAGTTAACCTGTGCACACACAGGCCTGGATAGCGTCTCTCTCCCTCCAATCAGAACTGTTCCTGAGCTGTGCAATGGCATCAGTGAGTTGAGCGCAGCAGCGCAAGTCCTTTTGTAAACTCTGGTGATGTAATTTGGTCAGCCAATCACAGCTCTGGCAAAAATTAAGAGACCACTGCAAAATAGTCAGTTTGTCTGATTTTTCTCTTTATAGGCACCACATATTTCGCTTTGTAAGACGCTACGGATTATAAGAAGCACCCCAAATTTTGAGAAGAAAAATAGGAAAAAAACTGTTTTTAATAAATTGGTGGTGCTTCTTATAATCCATGCATCTTATTGCTTACCGGGGGTGGTGGCTATGGTGAAGAGGGTTCCTAGGGTCGCTGCTGGAGGAGGCAGGAGTATAGCATTGCTGCAGGCTGGGATGAGAGGGTGTGCAGGTGTCCTGTGCTGCAAGGGGGGCTCCTGTGCTGCAGGGGTGTCTCCGGTGCTCCAAAGGTGTCTCTGGTGCTGCCGGGGTGCCTCCGGTGCTGCAGGGCAGGGGGGCTCTGCTGACATTTTGTGAAAGGCCAGAGCCCCTCAGCAGTTTGTCCATGCTTTCCTGTGTGGTGGACTTTGGGAAAAATGGCCACCGGGAGGTGGCTCTTGCGCAGATAGAGATCTTGGGACCAAGATCTTGAGAGATGAGATCTCAGAACTGAAATCTCTTCTCCCGAGATCTTGGTGCCGAGATCTCAAACTGCGCATGCGCCGCCTCTAGGCGGCCATTTTCCCGGAGTCCGTCGCACAGGAAAGCATGGCCGAACTGCCGGGGGGCTTGGCCTTTCAGAAGATGTCGGCAGAGCCCTCCGCAGCACCGGAGACTCCAACATCACTCTAGGCAGCAGCGGACACCCTTGGCAGCGGCAGCGGACACCCCCTCATCCCAGCCTGCAAATGTAACAGTAAGCGGTTTATCCATTTTGTAAGATGCACCTCCATTCCCCCCTAGTGTTGAGCATTCCGATACTTGCGGTATCGGAATTCCGATACCGAGATCCGATACTTTTGTGGTATCGGGTATCGGTATCGGATCCATAGTGAGGTGTAAAATAAAGAATTAAAATAAAAAATATTGATATATTCACCTCTCCGGCGGCCCCTGGACATCACCGCGGGTAACCGGCAGGCTTCTTTGTTTAAAATGAGCGCGTTTAGGACCTGAGGAATGACGTCGCGGCTTCTGATTGGTCGCGTGCCGCCCATGTGACCGCCACGCGACCAATCAGAAGCCGCGACGTCATTCCTCAGGTCCTAAATTCCTAGAATGAGGAGTTTAGTACCTGAGAATGATGTTGCGGCTTCTGATTGGTCGCGTGTCGGTCACATGGGCAGCACGCGACCAATCAGAAGTCGCGACGTCATTCTCAGGCACTAAACTCCTCATTCTAGGAATTTAGGACCTGAGGAATGACGTCGCGGCTTCTGATTGGTCGTGTGGCGGTCACATGGGCGGCACGCGACCAATCAGAAGCCGCGACGTCATTCCTCAGGTCCTAAACGCGCTCATTTTAAACAAATAAGCCTGCCGGTTACCCGCGGTGATGTCCAGGGGCCGCCGGAGAGGTGAATATATCAATATTTTTTATTTTAATTCTTTATTTTACAAATTAATATGGATCCCAGGGCCTGAAGGGGAGTTTCCTCTCCTTCAGACCCTGGGAACCATCAGGATACCTTCCGATACTTGGTGTCCCATTGACTTGTATTGGTATCGGATATCGGTATCGGCGATATCCGATACTTTTCGGGTATCGGCCGATACTATCCGATACCGATACTTTCAAGTATCGGACGGTATCGCTCAACACTATTCCCCCCCCTCATTTAGGGGAAATAAAGTGCGTCTTACAAAGCGAAACATATGGTATATTTTGAGTAAAATGTAAATTGCTCTTTTATACTATAAAATTCTGACAACATGTCACCAAATTTCCAAGCAATACATTTAGTATTTTTTTCAGACAAGGAAAATGGTCAAAATAAAAAAAAGCAAAACAGTGCTTTCAGACCTCAAATAATGCAAAGAAACAAGTTCATAATCATTTAAAAACAGCAATACTGATGTTTTAACTCATGAAGAGTTCAGAAATCAATATTTTGAGGAATAACCATGATTTTTAATCACAGTTTTCATGCGTCTTGGCATGCTTTCAGCCAGTCTTTTACACTGCTTCTAGCGCAAAAATTTAAGTAGTTCTTCTTTGTTTCATGGCTTGTAACTATCCATCATCCTCTTGATTTCATTCCAGAGGTTTTCAATGGGGTTCAGGTCTGGAGATTTGGCTGCCCATGACAGGGTTTTGATGTGGTGGTCTCTTAATTTTTGCCAGAGCTGTATCTGAGCACCCAAATACTGAAGTGATATCAGCGTATCACCAAGCACGTTCGCTCCTTCCTTTCTCTGCATATGTTGTATGTGGTATTAATACATCATGATCGCAGGCAGAGCAGGGGAGAGTGATGAGAATTGTCTTCAGCAGCAGGCGCCAGGGCACAGAGCTTTCTGTACCGCTGCTTTCCTTGCGCCCTCCATGTGCTACTGATGCGGCACACGGGTGGTACACAGTTGCCACACTTATGCCACACATATTATACACACGAACACTGACATCTCCAGTACAGTTTTGACATTAGCAAGAGCGCCGTGGGAAAATTTCTAATAGTGCTCACTCTCACGTCAGATAGCTGAACTGAGTTTATTGGCTGTGAATTCCCATGACTTTTCTTATGGCACCGAAAGCACGAGAACTTTCTCATGCTTACAGTGTCATTAGACAGGTCCTACGACTTCACCGCAAGACACTGGGCAGCGGTAGCAGATGCTGCTCAGTGTCTCTGCTGGATGACAGATTGTATGGATGCATCATGCAACCATGCAGCCTGCCATCTAGATGTAGCACAGTTAGACCCATCGCGAGAAAAACAGATTATCAGATTATTATCTTTTCTGCGGAAAGGTGAGGAATATTGTTTTTTATTTTAATTCTCTTGCAGGAGACAATGGCGTTACTGGAATGGTGTTAGGGCACACGCGATGCTTATGTTCTCATCTTGTTGTCTGCTGCCAAATTGAATGTGAGGTTTATGGCAGGAGAAATCAGAGTACAAATGCAAGCAGTTGTGTCTCAAATGATTTCTGATCTTTATTGGTCGAACAGCTTTTTTATAGGAAAAATCAGGTGGTCTCAGCACAATACATCACTTGTTTTCTCAATTAATAATTATTGCAAGTCACTATTGATCTCACAAGTTCTATGTTATTATATTTATTACTATAGGATCATTACTCTAATGATTATTGCTTTTAGGCTATTTCTGTACAGTTATCGCCCTAATAGTCTGCTTTAGGTCAGGCTGACATCTGTCTATGTACGTCATCTACTGATCTTTGGTTTATGAGGGGGTCAATTTCCCCATGTGCAGGTTGTAAGATTGCACTTACTAATGGGTAGGGGATTACTCGCTTGGCATGGGATTAACGTACACGGGCACGGTTTTTCCAAACAAAGGAGTCCATTTGGTTTATTAGAGTATCATAAACCACATCATGAGCAGTCCATTTACACACTGGACCAGGACATCACATCAAGTCTCAGATCCTTAGTCTGCGGTAACAAAACACGCTGGTCCACCTTTGACCAGTTGCCGTGGGTTACCACACAGTTCATATCACAATTAGAACCAACAGACTATGGTACCTTCTGGGAGCTCCTGCCCCACCTGCTGACTCCTTGTCAGTCCTCTCTCTTGGGAAGGCTGCCTCACGGGGATCACCAACTTGCCTGGTCGGCACACATTAGTCAGTCCAGACCCACCGAAGGACTGTAGCTTCCCCACACAGTAGCTGTCAATGGCTCTGCAGATCCCTGTCCTTACCTCGTGCTGTTCAGGGATCCGGTCCTACTCCCAGGACCACCCAACACCCAGGTTACTCAGGATCACACAGGTGGCCTGTCTGGGTACTATTCAGGACATCCATCCCCGGCTGGGACCGTCCAATACCCAGGCCACCAGTAGCAAAGCCCCACCATGTGCTCTTCAGGAAGCCTCCTCCCAGGTCTTCCAACACAGGTCACTCACAGCAACCATACACAGGCACTGGTCACATGATCATGACATCACTGCAGGTCCTCAAACTCCTGCAGGGAAAAAGATACAGTGAGCACCCCCACTCAGAGTGAGGTATGTGGGTAGCCAGACCCTCCCATCTCTCATAGCTACCCGCAACCCGGACCCAGGTGCACTAAATGACATCTTCAGTGCTCATGCGCTCTAATAACAAGATAATCCGGGATGCATCGCAGGGAGCATCCATCCCTGTGACACATACCTCCCATTAACCACAATGCCAGACACTGTCTCACTATCAAATCCATGCACACAATTGCCATGCACTCTCACGTCCTCAATACGCCTCCGTGCGCATACTGGGGAGACCATGCACCGCCTCCTACCTGCTACAGGGGTCACTGCATCACATACCCCCCCTCTGTTCAAACTTGTGGGGTTGAACATTTGTCTTAACCCAGGGGCCTCGAGACCGGGTACCCAAGTCACCTTGCCCTACCAGTCGAGAGGGCCCTCTCAGTCGGGTTTGGGCATCAAGGTCAATCTGGCGTCGCAATCCCCTTGCACCCATATGACCTGTCTGGACTGACTGTTTGTCAACACGTCCACTACTAGGTCTCCAACCTAAGTCACTCAGCCCTGAGCTAACTGGGACTACACTACTTTTGTCTCTTTCATCAGGCCTCTTTCTGTAACCTCTCTGCTGGCCATTTCTTCCATTGTCTTTATGTCCTCTGTTAGCTTCATCTTGAGGACCTTCAGCCCTTAGTGAACCTCTTCACCTTTCTATCCAGTGAGATGATACTGCCGGCCATCTGTTTCCCATTTTTTGCAGTTCTTTATTGATCTGCTCCCTCTCACGTCTTAGCTGCTCGATTTCTTTTAGGTACGCCACGCGATACCCAAGGAGCATCCGGATATTCTCAAGACTTTCTACGGACCCAACAATAAGGAATGGAACCATCCCATCTTCACCCACATCCTGTTCCTCGTCATCAGCCGGAATCCTCAGTCTCTTCACACCGGATTTATTCACTATCTCTTGCATCACTCTCCCAAGTCTCCCAATGACTTTCACCACCAGAACTTTGGGTACTAGGACGACTTCTTCCACAAAGACTAGCCGATTTTGAGCTTCTCTCGCAAGCTCCAGACGTCGAGCGGCTTCCTCATTTCTCAACAGGATCATCCATTTCGTGTGGAGACATTGTAGGTGCATATCCCTCAGGATAGCCACCCGCTTCACTGTGACTTCTTTAGATGACAAAATCACCAACTGTTCTGTCCCTGGTGCCCAGTGCACACTACATGCTTCCACTGCCTTTTTAAAAGCCTCATGTGCACCCTCACTGGCACATGCACCCCTGCACGTCCTCGGTTATCTCCACCACACACTTGAAGAACGAGGTCTCATTTTCTTCATGAACAGATGGCTCCTGGTTTACCTCCGGAACTTCCATCAAGACATCTGTCACGACCGGGCGACTGTCTTGTTCTGCCTTTAGCGCGAGCTCTTCCTCCGTTTTACCCCTCTCAACATCCTTTGCCAAGATGGGTATCGGCAGCTCCGCCTTGTTATCACTCGGGAATGACTGCTGTACGTCTCGGACCCGTAACTTCTCCTCTAATGGAAGACTTCTTACTGCTTCTCGGAGCACTACCACATTTTCGCCTAAGGCCTTATTCTCACTGTGCCACACTGTCAGGTGACCTCTGAGCTCAGAGACGTCCTTCTCCACAGCTCATCCAACCTGTGCTCCACCATTTGTCTCAGGGCCTTTTCTTGTTCAACGTGCCCTTTTAGTGTTTTTAGTTCGGCCTGTAGATCTGCCACCTTTTCCTTCTCACAAGATAATCCTTTAGCGAGTTCCTGGTACCCCTGTGCTTCCTTTGCTACAAGCCAGGTCTTGACTGCTGAGAGCTCGGACTCCAGGTAATGCACCTGATCCAGCTGCGCGGAGTTGGCGACGTCCATACTCGCCACCTTCAAACTGACAGACCTTTTCATGCTCTTTTTCCAAGCTTTGTACATGTGCTTCTACCTGGCGAAAGCTGTCGGCTTGCTCTTTCCACGTGCACATTTCCTTGGTCAGCTTGTCAACTTTATCCTCTAGTGGTCTGGTGATAGCGACCGAATTGGACAGCTTCTCCTGCAGGCTCTCTATTTTATTTTGGAGTAGTTCTCCAACTGCGATACCAGCTGTTGGAGCCCTACCACCACCCTGGGACAGTTTTACATTTCCCACATCCTCAGCTACTTCAGTGCTGAGTTTTGTCAAGGACAAAGTGACTTCTATCTCAGGGACATTATCTTTGTTGGCACCTGTCCCTGTCTCCTCTTTAACACTCTTCTCCGAGGGTGCAATTTGTTCAGCCCCTTTTCCTCTCTTACGTCTCCGGCAACGGGAGGAAGTTTTGCTATTTACCCCAGAGTCAGTCTTACTGCCCTCTTCTCCGCTTTCATCACCGTCTGAATGGGAGTCACCACCACCCAATCGGTCATCCGGGAACCAGCCGTCCCCATCTAAACAGGTCACATTTACTGGAATGGCTGCCACCGCTATCGTGACTTCAGCCTGTGGAGCCCTGTCGTTACTCTGTGTCAGTACCTCTGGTAGCACAGCTTCAGACTCCGCTCTAGCGCTTGTTACTGGCCATGACATGTCACAGTCACCTCCAGAGACAGTCTCACACCCCACAACATGGTGAACCTTCCAGCTGCTCCCTAACCGAGTGTCAGCTCTAGAGGCTTTATTACCCACGTCACTTACAGTCTTCTTGGGGTACACATCAGGTAACACGTCCGTAAGTTGGGCAGACGCTCCCTCCCCACTGGACAACCCGACATCTGACACTTCAACTTTGGGAAGAATAAATGCTTTAAAGTACGCATCCCCACCAGCTGAGAGCCCTCCATTCTCCTACTGTAAAGAAGCTCCATTCTCCCACAACTCTGTGAACAGCCCAGAGTCCTGGCCAATTATCACTGGGCAGGGTAAGTTTGGGACTATGGCGACATCATGAATTACACTGTCCCTTGTCATCTCTAGGGCCACCCTGGCTACTGGATAGCCCTTAGTGTGCCCATGGATGCAGGTGACCCTGACCCTCCTATCGGGTATTTTGAATCCGTCAGGTGCAACCCTCACTAGAGTCACCGGGCCCCCAGAATCGACCAGTCCGTACATCTCCATTTCATGCATCCGCACAGCACCCCCCCCCCATAAACTTTCACCAGGTGGATAGTTCACACCGCATACCGGACACACATAACTTATACGACCTCGGTACCCATTTGTCTGCGGTACCTCTTTGGGACGCTCCTCCCCTTTTAGGGAAACCACCATTTCCCGAGATTCCACCTCTTTTTGGGCTACTACCCTGCTTCGGGTTACCGCCCCTTTTTGAGACTCCGCCCCCTTTTGGGCAACCATCCCCGTTTGGGTCCCCGCCCACTTCTAGGGACACTTCCCTCCCTGGGGTACACACCGTGGACTTCCCCACAGCACTCAGGCCCCAGTTCGCACAGTACACACTATATCCCTGGGCTTGCACTGGCCCTTTAAGAGTCTGCACGAGAAATTTTTTTTTTTTTATATATATATATATATATGTCACTTCACCAGCTCCTGCTGGTTCTGCCACAAATGGTTTAAATAGAGATATGACCTACTATCATTTTATATAATTGCATGAATTAGGTTCTGCGTTCCTGTCATTTAATAATTTTCTCTGTCATAATGTTTCATATCAACATGATATTCATAAGATACAGTATTTTATGATGATTTGTCTTGCAGATATTCTTGGAGTAAAATATTTCTCTTTTTTCTTTAGAGTCGATTATACTGATGCAACTCTGTGACATATACTGGACTACATCTATCATCTTCTTGGCACATTATTTTGCATGGATTTCTATTCCACCGGATATCATCACTCTCCTCCAGTCTACCCAGGTACCAACACAAACTGTAAATGTCCTCTCTTTCACTTGTTTGGACAATTTTGCTCTTCCTTTTGCTCTATCAATGGCCATCATCCCTCCCTCTCACTAACATCCACTATGGAATGCTTTTTTCTTAATGGATGACACGCACGGCAATGATACTTACGCAGTGGAACGCATTTATCCGAAGGGGTGACATGCATAGCCATATTGCTTCCACTCTGGTCACTTCTGGTAACACGGGTACAGTGTTCTATTGGATGACATTCTATTCCGGATCCCGCCCCCTGCCTCATAACAGCGCATGGCTCCTTCTAGCACTAGACAAGCGGTGGAAGCCACATCCAGGCCCAGACATACGTGCTTCCAAAGGTAAATATTGACTAAATGATTTGGCATGTCTACATATACTTTTTCCATATATGGGGTTTCACCGTGACTATAAACCCAGCCATGTGTAGCATCTTATACTTATACAACCTCACCTAACTCTCTCCCACACAAATTACCTGTCTGTGCCTTTCTTCCTCGTGCTCTAATCTGCATATTTTTACTATTGATTCATCTATGACAACATTGTTTCCTATATATATTTTTCTGTATATATTTTATTTTTTATTTTTGTTTTTGTATATATTTTCTTGTACGCATTACTCTCATGTATATTATTTTTGTTCACCTTGTAGTAACTGTTAAAGGTCCAGGTGACTGAAATGTTTTTGGTCCTACAATAAAATCATCACAGCATTAAGTTGAGTGCCAGGTCATTTCTATTAGGAATGAAAAGGTGTCAGCCAGACACCCTCATTACTAAGCTGGTAGGTAAACACACATATGCGCGCACATAAACGTAAACACGCACACACATGCACGCGTGCACACACTGTAACCAGCCTATGTAGCAGTGTTAACAGAATGACCCTACGTAGGCTGTAACCATACAGCAACTGGTAATTTTTGTAAAACATTTTTTTTAAATTGTGTTGGCTCCTGCACAATTTTCATAACCAGCAGAGGGAAAGCCGATAACTGAGGCTGTTGTTAATTTTCTGGGAATTATCTGGGAAGGAGCCAATAGCCATAAAGGCTTCCAGGCTATTAATATCAGCTCACAGATGTTTTCTTAGCCTTTACTGGATAGTTTACAGGGGGACCCCAGAAAAAATTGACATAGGTCCCCCCTATAAAATCTAACTAGCAAAGAAAAGGCATACATCTGCAGGCTGATATTAATAGCCTAAGAAGGGGCCATGGATATTGGCCCCCTCCCAGACTAAAAACATCAGCTCCCAGCCACCCCAGAAAAGCCGCATCTATAAGATGTGCCAAATCTGGTGCTTAGCCTCACTCGTCCCACTTTCCCTGTAGTGATGGCATGTGGAGTAATGTTGGGGAGGTGTTAATGTCACCTTTTTATTGTCAGGTGACATCAAGCCTACAGGTTAGTAATGGAGAAGTGTCTATAAGACACCCTCATTACTAACCCCATAGTGATATTTTAATAAAACACACACCCAGAATAAATTCCTTTTATTTGAACTAATGACACAGACTCCTTTATTGAGTTTAAATTAAACCATACTCACCGAACGCCTAATCAACTGAAGCCAACAAAAATAAAATAATAAGCCACAATATTCCTCCCCTGTCCACCGAGAAGATAATAATTCATAATGTCCCACGACGATCTTGATGACTTTGAGAGCAGCCACTGATGTGACTGCTCTCAAAGACAGCTGGCTGTACACTGATACAGGAGGTAATTGCTCCTGTAATGTATAGCACTGAGCTGCTGTGAAAGAGGTCACAAGAGTTTATCAGCTGATGAGCTCCGGTGAGCTCATTTACGGCACCACCTTTGCATGAGAAAGTTCTCTGGAGTTCATTATGAACTCGGGTGACCTCTCTTACAGCAGCTCAGCACTTTACATTGCAGGAGAGATGACGCTCCTGTCAGTGTATCGGCAGCGGGCGGGTAAAGCAATCATATCTCCCGAAGTGACTGCTCTACACATAAGATTGCCAAAGGACACTCGGGAGTATGTTGACTGCGGCGGACAGATGAGTATATGGTAGTTTTTTTACTAGGAGACATGGGCATCGGGGATTTAATGTTAGGAGAGTATGATGTGTTTTTTATTCTTATTTGAATATTTATTTACTTCGTTAACATGTTGTTTTTTGTTTTTTTCTTACTTTTTAACGAGAGACTACTTCTCCCATCAGCAGCTCCTGCTATCACTGCTATCAGTGACAGCAGACATAGACTGAAGGAAGGATTAGTCTCTCATTCCAAAAAGCTCTTTTAAGAGCTGAAGATTGTGAAGATTAGTTGTTTGTTAGGTGAGGATTTAGTAGGGAGAGATTTAATAGGAGGGAGAGTGAAAGGCAGGCACTTGGGTTTTCTCATCAGTGCAAGTACATGCTGCAGATTTTTGCTATTTTCCAATGTGATGCATAGTATATAGTATTATGAACAGACTGTGAAATATAGAAATCAGCTCGTTGTAGAGGGAAATAATATTAGGTAGTAACAGCATATACAGAACCATTTTTGGGGGAACTACATAATATTCCTGTGTAGCAGCCTATAACATTTTTTTACCACATAATAATGTTCCTCAGTGCCAGCATATGGTAACATCCATTTTCAAATCTAATTGCTAAATAATATCCCTCGTCTATTGCTTAAATGCCTAATATTTGTCTAGCAGTTGTGTAACTGCTGCAAAACCTCTTGAGCTACGGAATAGTCACTATTTACCATAAATTTCTCTAAGTCTGCTGTTGGTGTGCCTCATAGAGGCCGGTTAAAAAAATTCCCCCCAAAAAACATATTTGTTTAAAAAATAGCATATCTTTAGCTAGTAGTTATGCGACTGGTGCAATCCGGATAGAGAAAATCTCACGTGACAATTTAGCAGAGGCAATAATCTTCATTACTCCACTTTTGAAGTGTGTCAGAAAGACGATCTAAAAAAAATCATAATTTTCTATTGGTTTAAAAAATAGCATATCTTTATCTAGCAGTTGTGCAACTGCCACAAAGCCTGCAGAGATATGCAGATGTTACTATTTACCTGTAATTTACGTCAGTCTGCTGTTACAATGTATAATCAAGCTACGATCTCCAAAAAATAGCCACACGTTGCTAGATATAATGAATTTGTACACAAGACATTTGTAAGGGTACTTGTGAAAAATAAAGCCAGTACCTTGCAATTTCTCAGGTCTCTCAATGTGTACCATTAAAGAGGGTCATGATGGGGTGGATTGCAGTGATGCCCAAACATTTGAGCACCCACTGCAAGGAGGAAGCCATGTTGGGGAAGGGCAATTCATGTCAGAACAGGTGGATAGGGTTGAGCGAAACGGATCGTTCATTTTCAAAAGTCGCCGACTTTTGGCACAGTCGGGTTTCATGAAACCCGACCCGATCCCTGTGTGGGGTCGGCCATGCGGTACGCGACTTTTGCACCAAAGTCGCGTTTCAATGACGCGAAAAGCGCCATTTCTCAGCCAATGAAGGTAAACGCAGAGTGTGGGCAGCGTGATGACATAGGTCCTGGTCCCCACCATCTTAGAGAAGGGCATTGCAGTGATTGGCTTGCTGTCTGCGGCGTCACAGGGGCTATAAAGAGGCGTTCCCGCCGACCGCCATCTTACTGCTGCTGATCTGAGCATAGGGAGAGGTTGCTGCCGCTTCGTCAGAAGCAGGGATAGCGTTAGGCAGGGTCCATTAACCCCCAAACCGCTTGTGCTGTAGCGATTTCCACTGTCCAACACCACCTTTTGTTTGCAGGGACAGTGGAGGCTACATTTTTTTTCCTCAGCGCTGTAGCTCATTGGGCTGCCCTAGAAGGCTCCCTGATAGCTGCATTGCTGTTTGTACACCGCTGTGCAAACCAACTGCTTTTTTCAAAGCACAAATCCTGTTGTTCCTTCCTTTCTGCACAGCTATCTTGTTTGTTTGTCCACACTTTTTATTTAATTTGTGCAGCAGTCCACTCCTTGTTATTGCTGCCTGCCATACATTGCTGAGATTACTGCAGGGAGATAGTAATTGTAGGACAGTCCCTTTTTTTTTTTTTTTTGTTACATCTGTTCAAGCCACTTTCTGCCACAGAAAATAAACTCTAATACAGTGGCCCAGATTTATTCACTAGTCTCCCTGAATAAAAAAAAAAGCGTGCAGATTAAAATTGGCAAATCTGCATCACTGACAGTCCTGTGTGGCATCTGTGTCTCATTTTCTGGCACAGAAAACATACAGTCTAACAGTGGGCCTGATTTCTTGCCAATTCTCCCAGAAATAAAAAAAAAATTGTGGGAGATTAATATTGGCATTTGTGCTTCAGTGCCAGTCGTGTGTGCCATCTCTCTCAAATTGTGGGCCACAGAAAGCCTAGTGTTTTTTTTTTTAATTTTAGTTTTTAAATTCTTCCTGAAAAAAAATAAATAGTGGGAGATTAATATTGGCATTTGTGCTTCAGTGCCAGTCGTGTGTGCTATCTCTCTCAAATTGTTGGCCACAGAAAGCCTAGTGCCTTTTTTTTTTATTTTGGTTTTTAAATTCTCCCTGAAAAAAAATAAATAGTTGGAGATTAATATTGGCATTTGTGCTTCAGTGCCAGTCGTGTGTGCCATCTCTCTCAAATTGTGGGCCACAGAAAGCCTAGTGTCTGTTTTTTTTATTTGGTTTTTAAATTCTCCCTGAAAAAAAGATAAATAGCGGGAGATTAATATTGGCATTTGTGCTTGAGTGCCAGTCGTGTGTGCCATCTCTCTCAAATTGTGGGCCACAGAAAGCCTAGTGTCTGTTTTTTTGTTTTTTTGTTTTTAAATTCTCCCTGAAAAAGAATAAATAGTGGGAGATTAATATTGGCATTTGTGCTTCAGTGCCAGTCGTGTGTGCCATCTCTCTCAAATTGTGGGCCACAGAAAGCCTAGTGTTTTTTTTTTTAATTTTGGTTTTTAAATTCTTCCTGAAAAAAAATAAATAGTGGGAGATTAATATTGGCATTTGTGCTTCAGTGCCAGTCGTGTGTGCCATCTCTCTCAAATTGTTGGCCACAGAAAGCCTAGTGCCTTTTTTTTTTATTTTGGTTTTTAAATTCTCCCTGAAAAAAAATAAATAGTTGGAGATTAATATTGGCATTTGTGCTTCAGTGCCAGTCGTGTGTGCCATCTCTCTCAAATTGTGGGCCACAGAAAGCCTAGTGTCTGGTTTTTTTATTTGGTTTTTAAATTCTCCCTGAAAAAAAATAAATAGCGGGAGATTAATATTGGCATTTGTGCTTGAGTGCCAGTCGTGTGTGCCATCTCTCTCAAATTGTGGGCCACAGAAAGCCTAGTGTCTGTTTTTTTGTTTTTTTGTTTTTAAATTCTCCCTGAAAAAGAATAAATAGTGGGAGATTAATATTGGCATTTGTGCTTCAGTGCCAGTCGTGTGTGCCATCTCTCTCAAATTGTGGGCCACAGAAAGCCTAGTGTCTGTTTTTTTTATTTTGGTTTTTAACCCCTTTACCCCCAAGGGTGGTTTGCACGTTAATGACCGGGCCAATTTTTACAATTCTGACCACTGTCCCTTTATGATGTTATAACTCTGGAACGCTTCAATGGATCCTGGTGATTCTGACATTTTTTTCTCGTGACATATTGTACTTCATGACAATGGTAAAAATTCTTTGATAGTACCTGCGTTTATTTGTGAAAAAAACGGAAATTTGGCGAAAATTATGAAAATTTCGCAATTTTCCAACTTTGAATTTTTATGCAATTAAATCACAGAGATATGTCACACAAAATACTTAATAAGTAACATTTCCCACATGTCTACTTTACATCAGCACAATTTTGGAACCAAAATTTTTTTTTGTTAGGGAGTTATAAGGGTTAAAAGTTGACCAGCAATTTCTCATTTCTACAACACCATTTTATTTTAGGGACCACATCTCATTTGAAGTCATTTTGAGGGGTCTATATGATAGAAAATACCCAAGTGTGACACCATTCTAAAAACTGCACCCCTCAAGGTTCTCAAAACCATATTCAAGAAGTTTATTAACCCTTCTGGTGCTTCACAGGAATTTTTTGAATGTTTAAATAAAAATGAACATTTAACTTTTTTTCACAAAAAATTTAATTCAGCTCCAATTTGTTTTATTTTACCAAGGGTAACAGGAGAAAATGGACCCCAAACATTGTTGTACAATTTGTCCTGAGTATGCTAATACCCCACATGTGGGGGTAAACCACTGTTTGGGCGCATGGCAGAGCTCGGAAGCGAAGGAGTGCCATTTGACTTTTCAATGCAAAATTGACTGGAATTGAGATGGGACGCCATGTTTCGTTTGGAGAGCCCCTGATGTGCCTAAACATTGAAACCCCCCACAAGTGACACCATTTTGGAAAGTAGACCCCCTAAGGAACTTATCTAGAGGTGTGGTGAGCACTTTGACCCACCAAGTGCTTCACAGAAGTTTATAATGTAGAACCGTAAAAATAAAAAATCATATTTTTTCACAAAAATTATCTTTTCGCCCCCAATTTTTTATTTTCCCAAGGGTAAGAGAAGAAATTGGACCCCAAAAGTTGTTGTACAATTTGTCCTGACTACGCTGATAGCCCATATGTGGGGGTAAACCACTGTTTGGGCGGATGGGAGAGCTCGGAAGGGAAGGAGCGCCGTTTGACTTTTCAATGCAAAATTGACAGGAATTGAGATGGGACGCCATGTTGCGTTTGAAGAGCCACTGATGTGCCTAAACATTGAAACCCCCCACAAGTGACACGATTTTGGAAAGTAGACCCCCTAAGGAACTTATCTAGAGGTGTGGTGAGCACTTTGACCCACCAAGTGCTTCACAGAAGTTTATAATGTAGAACCGTAAAAATAAAAAATCATATTTTTTCACAAAAATTATCTTTTCGCCCCCAATTTTTTATTTTCCCAGGGGTAAGAGAAGAAATTGGACCCCAAAAGTTGTACAATTTGTCCTGAGTACGCTGATACCCCATATGTGGGGGTAAACCACTGTTTGGGCGGATGGGAGAGCTCGGAAGGGAAGGAGCGCCGTTTGACTTTTCAATGCAAAATTGACAGGAATTGAGATAGAACGCCATGTTGCGTTTGAAGAGCCACTGATGTTCCTAAACATTGAAACCCCCCACAAATGACACCATTTTGGAAAGTAGACCCCCTAAGGAACTTATCTAGAGGTGTGGTGAGCACTTTGACCCACCAAGTGCTTCACAGAAGTTTATAATGCAGAGCCGTAAAAATAAAACAAAATTTTTTTCCCACAAAAATTATTTTTTTAGCCCCCAGTTTTGTATTTTCCTGAGGGTAACAGGAGAAATTGGACCCCAAAATTTGTTGCCCAATTTGTCCTGAGTGCGATGATACACCATATGTGGGGGGAACCACTGTTTGGGCACATGGGAGGGCTCAGAAGGGAAGGAGTGCCATTTGAATGCAGACTTAGATGGAATGGTCTGCAGGTGTCACATTTTGTTTGCAGAGCCCCTAATGTACCTAAACAGTAGAAACCCCCCACAAGTGACACCATTTTGGAAAGTAGACCCCCTTAGGAACTTATCTAGATGTGTGCTGAGCGCTTTGACCCACCAAGGGCTTCACAGAAGTTTATAATGGAGAGCCGTAAAAATAAAACAAAAGTTTTGTATTTTCCCGAGGGTAACAGGAGAAATTCGAACCCACAATTTGTTGTCCAATTTGTCCTGAGTGCGCTGATACCCCATATGTGGGGGGGAACCACTGTTTGGAATGAGGACTTAGATGGAATGGTCTGCAGGTGTCACATTGCATTTGCAGAGCCCCTAATGTACCTAAACAGTAGAAACCTCCCACAAGTGACACCATTTTGGAAACTAGACCCCCTAAGGAACTCATCTAGATGTGTTGTGATATCTTTGAACCCCCAAGTGTTTCACTACAGTTTGTAACGCAGAGCCGTGAAAATTAAAAAAAAAAAATCTTTCCCCCCAAAATTATTTTTTAGCCCCCAGTTTTGTATTTTCCCGAGGGTAAGAGGAGAAATTCGACCCCAAAAGTTGTTGTCCAATTTGTCCTGAGTACGCTGATACCCCGTATGTTGGGGGAAACCACCGTTTGAGCGCATGGCAGAGCTCGGAAGGGAAGGAGCGCCATTTGGAATGCAGACTTAGATGGAATGGTCTGCAGACGTCACATTGCGTTTGCAGAACCCCTAATGTACCTAAACAGTAGAAACCCCCCACAAGTGACCCCATATTGGAAACTAGACCCCCCAGGGAACTAATCTAGATGTGTTGTGAGAACTTTGAACCCCCAAGTGTTTCACTACAGTTTATAACGCAGAGCCGTGAAAATAAAAAATCTTTTTTTTTCCCACAAAAAATATGTTTTAGCCCCGAGTTTTGTATTTTCCCAAGGGTAACAGGAGAAATTGGACCCCAAAAGTTGTTGTCCTATTTGTCCTGAGTACGCTGATACCCCATATGTTGGGGTAAACCCCTGTTTGGGCACACGGGAGAGCTCGGAAGGGAAGAAGCACTGTTTTACTTTTTCAACGCAGAATTGGCTGGAATTGAGATCGGACGCCATGTCGCGTTTGGAGAGCCCCTGATGTGCCTAAACAGTGGAAACCCCACAATTATAACTGAAACCCTAATCCAAACACATCCCTAACCCTAATCCCAACAGTAACCCTAACCACACCTCTAACCCAGACACACCCCTAACCCTAATCCCAACCCTATTCCCAACTGTAAATGTAATCTAAACCCTAACTGTAACTTTAGCCCCAACCCAAACTGTAGCCCTAGCCCTAACCCTAGCCCTAACCCTAGCCCTAACCCTAGCCCTAACCCTAGCCCTAACCCTAGCCCTAGCCCTAACCCTAACCCTAGCCCTAACCCTAGCCCTAATCCTAGCCCTAGCCCTAACCCTAACCCTAGCCCTAACCCTAACCCTAGCCCTAACCCTAGCCCTAACCCTAACCCTAGCCCTAACCCTAGCCCTAACCCTAACCCTAGCCCTAACCCTAGCCCTAACCCTAGCCCTAACTCTAACCCTAGCCCTAATGGGAAAATGGAAATAAATACATTTTTTTAATTTTTCCCTAACTAAGGGGGTGATGAAGGGGGGTTTGATTTACTTTTATAGCGGGTTTTTTAGCGGATTTTTATGATTGGCAGCCGTCACACACTGAAAGACGCTTTTTATTGCAAAAAATATTTTTTGCGTTACCACATTTTGAGAGCTATAATTTTTCTATATTTTGGTCCACAGAGTCATGTGAGGTCTTGTTTTTTGCGGGACGAGTTGACGTTTTTATTGGTAACATTTTCGGGCACGTGACATTTTTTGATCGCTTTTTATTCCGATTTTTGTGAGGCAGAATGACCAAAAACCAGCTATTCATAAATTTCTTTTGGCGGAGGCATTTATACCGTTCCGCGTTTGGTAAAATTGATAAAGCAGTTTTATTCTTCGGGTCAGTACGATTACAGCGACACCTCATTTATATCATTTTTTTATGTTTTGGCGCTTTTATACGATAAAAACTATTTTATAGAAAAAATAATTATTTTGGCATCGCTTTATTCTCAGGACTATAACTTTTTTATTTTTTTACTGATGATGCTGTATGGCGGCTCGTTTTTTGTGGCACAAGATGACGTTTTCAGTGGTACCATGGTTATTTATATCTGTCTTTTTGATCGCGTGTTATTCCACTTTTTGTTCGGCGGTATGATAATAAAGCGTTGTTTTTTGCCTAATTTTTTTTTTTTCTTACGGTGTTTACTGAAGGGGTTAACTAGTGGGCCAGTTTTATAGGTCGGGCCGTAACGGACGCGGCGATACTAAATATGTGTACTTTTATTGTTTTGTTTTTTTTATTTAGATAAAGAAATGTATTTATGGGAATAATATTTTTTTTTTTTTTCATTATTTTGGAATATTTTTTTTTATTTTTTTTTACACATTTGAAAATTTTTTTTTTTACTTTTTTACATTGTCCCAGGGGGGGACATCACAGATCAGTGATCTGACAGTTTGCACAGCACTCTGTCAGATCACTGATCTGACATGCAGCGCTGCAGCCTTCACAGTGCCTGCTCTGAGCAGGCTCTGTGAAGCCACCTCCCTCCCTGCAGGACCCGGATCCGTGGCCATCTTGGATCCGGGGCTCGAGCAGGGAGGGAGGGAGGTAAGACCCTCGCAGCAACGCGATCACATCGCGTTGCTGCGGGGGGCTCAGGGAAGCCCGCAGGGAGCCCCCTCCCTGCGCGGTGCTTCCCTGCACCGCCGGCACATCGCGATCATCTTTGATCGCGGTGTGCCAGGGGTTAATGTGCCGGGGGCGGTCCGTGACCGCTCCTGGCACATAGTGCCGGATGTCAGCTGCGATAGGCAGCTGACACCCGGCCGCGATCGGCGGCGCTCCCCCCGTGAGCGCCGCCGATCGCGCTGGACGTACTATCCCGTCCACGGTCATAGGGGCCCACCCTACATGGACGGGATAGTACGTCCGATGTCAGAAAGGGGTTAAATTCTCCCTGAAAAAAAATAAATAGTGGGAGATTAATATTGGCATTTGTGCTTCTTTGCCAGTCGTGTGTGCCATCTCTCTCAAATTGTTGGCCACAGAAAGCCTAGTGCCTTTTTTTTTATTTTGGTTTTTAAATTCTCCCTGAAAAAAAATAAATAGTGGGAGATTAATATTGGCATTTGTGCTTCAGTGCCAGTCGTGTGTGCCATCTATCTCAAATTGTGGGCCACAGAAAGCCTAGTGTCTGTTTTTTTTTTTTTTTGGTTTTTAAATTCTCCCTGAAAAAAAATAAATAGTGGGAGATTAATATTGGCATTTGTGCTTCAGTGCCAGTCCTGCGTGTGTGGCATCTGTCTCATTTTGTGCCACAGAAAACCGAGTGTGTAACATTGTGCCTGATTT
This sequence comes from Ranitomeya imitator, assembly GCF_032444005.1. NCBI lineage: Eukaryota > Metazoa > Chordata > Amphibia > Anura > Dendrobatidae > Ranitomeya > Ranitomeya imitator. The sequence goes on from NC_091287.1 coordinate 438,472,509, forward strand.
TCCTTGCAGTCTCACCCACCTATAAAGGGATATCTAAATCCTACAGAAGTTTGAGTTCACCTTGTAAGTTGTTTTACAGTAACAAATACCGTTACTTTGGTTACGTTTTTAAAACAATTAAGAAGTCTGGTGGAAGAGGTCGTGGCTGTGGGCGTTCATTGCCAGCTGGTAAAGATGGTAGTGGTGGTGGAGCATCAGGTGGTCGTGGGAAAAACAATATAGCACCTAAGTCTCGAGCTGTGGAGCCAGGTTCATCGTCTGGCTACACAAGGCCTCGAACGCTCCCTTTTCTGGGAGTAGGAAAACCGCTTTTAAAGGCAGAGCAGCAAGAGCAAGTTTTGGCTTTCCTTGCTGACTCAGCCTCTAGCTCTTTTGCCTCCTCTTCTGAAACTGGTAAATGTAAAAGCAGCGCGTCGTTAGTGGATGTTCACGCTCAGGGACAAGTCGCTCCATTGTCCTTTTCAGCAAAAACAACAACAGAGAAGGATGCGTCAGGCGACACAACAAGTTACTCCATGGAGCTCTTTACACATACCGTTCCTGGGTTAGAAAGTGAAACAGTTAACAGGCCATGCCCATTACAAGTTGAATTGGACATGGAGTGCACAGATGCACAGCCACAGCCAGATTATTATGCTGTTCCTTTGACTCAGACCACCACATTGCCCTCGCAGTGTACTGATCCAGAACCAGACCCTGATGAGACTATGGTGCCCCGTCACAAACGCTATACCACCGGCTTACACGGTAACACAGACGAAGTTGCACATGAGATAGAAGAGGAGGTCATAGATGACCCAGTTGTTGACCCCGATTGGCAGCCTTTGGGGGAACAGGGTGCAGGCGGCAGTAGTTCTGAAGCGGAGGAGGAGGGGCCGCAGCAGGCATCAACATCGCAACAGGTTCCATCTGCCGGGCCCGTATCTGGCCCAAAACGCGTGGCAAAGCCAAAACCAGTTGGAGGACAGCGTGGCCATCCGGTTAAAGAAGGTGTCCGATGCTAGAAAGAGTGCAGTCTGGCATTTTTTTAAACAACATCCAATTGATCAGCGCAAAGTCATCTGTCAAAAATGTTCAACTACCTTAAGCAGAGGTCAGAATCTGAAAAGTCTAAATAAAGTTGCATGCATAGACATTTAACCACCATGCATTTGCAAGCCTGGACTAACTACCAAACGTCCCTTAAGGTTGTAGCACCCTCGGCCAATGAAGCTAGTCAGCAACGCTACATCCCTTCCGTCACTGTAAGGCCACCATTTTCCTCACCACCTGCAGTATCTGTGCAGGTTTCGTTGCCAGGCCAAAGCAGTCAGTGTCAGGGAATCACCAGTTTCGTAGTAGGAAACACTGCATCTAGGGCACCGGCAAGAATACCGTCTCCAACCGTCTCTCAGTCTGCCATGTCCACCGGCACCCCCGCTAGTTCCACGATCTCCAGCTCTCCAGTCCAGCTCACCCTATATGAGACTCTCGTTAGAAAAAGGAAGTACTCATCCTCGTATCCGCGTACACAGGGTTTTAGCGCCCACATAGCTAGACTAATCTCATTAGAGATGATGCCCTAGCGGTTAGTTGAAAGCGAAGCTTTCAAAGCCCTGATGGACTAACGCTGAACCACGCTACAAGCTACCCAGTCGACACTTCTTTTCGAGAACAGTCATCCCAGCCCTCCACCAGCATGTTAAAGAGCGCATCGTCCATGCACTCAGGCAATCTGTGAGTACAAAGGTGCACCTGACAACAGATGCATGGACCAGTAGGCATGGCCAGTGACGTTACGTGTCCATCACGGCACACTGGGTGAATGTGGTGGATGCAGGGTCCACAGGGGACAGCAATATTGGGACAGTTCTGCCTAGCCCACGGTCTAGGAAACAGTTGGCTGTAGCCGTTCGCCCCCCCTCCTCCTCCTCCTCGTCCTCCTGCAGAAGCGAGAGCTCGTCCACAGACCGCAGTCGCACAACCACTCCATCCGCAGCTGCCACTGTTGCACACCAGGTGTCCCATTATGGGGCAGCTACTGGCAAGCGTCAGCAGGCTGTATTGGCTATGAAGTGTTTGGGCGACAACAGACACACCGCGGAAGTTCTGTCCGAGTTCTTGCAGAAAGAAACGCAGTCGTGGCTGGGCACTGTAGATCTTGAGGCAGGCAAGGTAGTGAGTGATAATGGAAGGAATTTCATGGCTGCCATCGCCCTTCCACAACTGAAACACATTCCTTGCCTGGCTCACACCTTAAACCTGGTGGTGCAGTGCTTCCTGAAAAGTTATCTGGGGCTATCCTACCTGCTCCTCAAAGTGCGCGGACTTTGCTCGCATATCCGCCATTCGCCCGTACACTCCAGCCGTATGCAGACCTATCAGCGTTCTTTGAACCTTCCCCAGCATCGCCTAATCATCGACGTTGCAACAACGTGGAACTCAACACTGCACTGTCTCTGGCGGTGGTGGCGCGCAACCAATGTCAGACACACCGTTGTAACATGAGGGGCCCTGGGCCTGTACCGCCGGCCACAAGACAGTTTCCCCCCCCCAAGCTCAAACAGTGCTCTACGATTTGCAAAATTATCTCTCACAGCTCCACCAATGTTTAGTCTATGCACTGACATCCTTCAATGCCTGGCACTGACAATACCAATGTGTTGACATGTATGATGCTACTTAAAATAGTCAGGGGCAGTGTCCTATATTTACACCAGTAAATACTTTGCGCCAAATTACTAGGTCTGAAACTCAGCAGAGGAGCCCACCCCTGTACCTAAGTATGCCACCCTTTTGTTATTTGGCTTTGTTGTATTGTGAGACATTAACATCTATTTATTTTTTGGGAGTACTAACTGTCAGACACTCATTACAATCGACCTCCGCTGACAACACCAATGCTGCCTGTGTACCCCTGCAAGATAATTCCAAGTACATAGAGCCTACTTTTGTTATGTTAGGCCTACTAAGCCTGTCTGTGGTCCCTCCTTCCAATAGTCCTCCACTGACCAGACCACTGCTGCCCGTGTACCCCTGGAACCTATTTTAAAGTGCCTACAGCCTACTTTTGTTATGTTAGGCCTACTAAGCCTGTCTGCGGTCCCTCCTTCCAATAGTCCTCCACTGACCAGACCAATGCTGCCCGTGTACCCTGTTATGAAAGGCAATTCAGTACTACAATGGACATAGCGGTCAGAGCATCATAGAACGAGCTCTGAGACGTGGGAACTCTGCAGACCGCAATCCCTAATCCTCTCCAAACAACACTAGAGGCAGCCGTGGATTGCGCCTAACTCTGCCTAGGCAACTCGGCACAGCCTGAGAAACTAACTAGCCTGAAGATAGAAAATAAGCCTACCTTGCCTCAGAGAAATACCCCAAAGGAAAAGGCAGCCCCCCACATATAATGACTGTGAGTTAAGATGAAAAGACAAACGTAGAGATGAAATAGATTCAGCAAAGTGAGGCCCGACTTTCTTAACAGATCGAGGATAGAAAAGGTAACCTTGCGGTCTACACAAAACCCTAAAGAAAACCACGCAAAGGGGGCAAAAAGACCCTCCGTACCAAACTAACGGCACGGAGGTACACCCTTTGCGTCCCAGAGCTTCCAGCAACAAATTAGACAAGCTGGACAGAAAAAATAGCAAACAAATAGCAAAGAAGAACTTAGCTATGCAGAGCAGCAGGCCACAGGAATGATCCAGGGAAAAGCAAGTCCAACACTGGAACATTGACAGGAAGCCAGGATCAAAGCATTAGGTGGAGTTAAGTAGAGAAGCACCTAACGACCTCACTAGATCACCTGAGGGAGGAAACTCAGAAGCCGCAGTACCACTTCCCTCCACCAACAGAAGCTCACAGAGAGAATCAGCCGAAGTACCACTTGTGACCACAGGAGGGAGCTCTGCCACAGAATTCACAACAGTACCCCTGGAACCTATTTTAAAGTGCCTACAGCCTACTTTTGTTATGTTAGGCCTACAAAGCCTGTCTGCGGTCCCTCCTTCCAATAGTCCTCCACTGACCAGACCACTGCTGCCCGTGTACTCCTGGAACCTATTTTAAAGTGCCTACAGCCTACTTTTGTTAGGTTAGGCCTACTAAGCCTGTCTGCGGTCCCTCCTTCCAATAGTCCTCCACTGACCAGACCACTGCTGCCCGTGTACCCCTGGAACCTATTTTAAAGTGCCTACAGCTTACTTTTGTTATGTAAGACCTACAAAGCCTGTCTGCGGTCCCTCCTTCCAATAGTCCTCCACTGACCAGACCACTGCTGCCCGTGTACGCCTGGAACCTATTTTAAAGTGCCTACAGCCTACTTTTGTTATGTTAGGCCTACTAAGCCTGTCTGCGGTCCCTCCTTCCAATAGTCCTCCACTGACCAGACCACTGCTGCCCTTGTACCCTGGAACCTATTTTAAAGTGCCTACAGCCTGCTTTTGTTATGTTAGGCCTACTAAGCCTGTCTGCGGTCCCTCCTTCCAATAGTCCTCCACTGACCAGACCAATGCTGCCCGTGTACCCTGGAACCTATTTTAAAGTGCCTACAGACTACTTTTGTTCTGTAAGGCCTACTAAGCCTGTCTGCGGTCCCTCCTTCCAATAGTCCTCCACTGACCAGACCACTGCTGCCCGTGTACCCCTGGCACCTATTTTAAAGTGCCTACAGCCTACTTTCGTTATGTTAGGCATACTAAGCCTGTCTGTGGTCCCTCCTTCCAATAGTCCTCCACTGACCAGACCACTGCTGCCCGTGTACCCCTGGAACCTATTTTAAAGTGCCTACAGCCAACTTTTGTTATGTTAGGCCTACTAAGCCTGTCTGCGGTCCCTCCTTCCAATAGTCCTCCACTGACCAGACCAATGCTGTCCATGTACCCCTGGAACCTATTTTAAATTGCATAGAGCATCCTTTTTTTAATTGTAGGCGTACTAAGTCTGTCTGCGGTCCATAATTGAAATTGTCCTCCACTGACCAGAGCAATGCTGCCTGTGTACCCCTGTAACCTTTTTTAAACTGCATTGAGCCAAATTTTTTGTTTAAGGCCTACTACCTGGGTCTGTCTGCGCCACTCAATACAGCTGTCCTCCTCTGAAAAAAGCTGAGCGTCAATAGTCTGGTTTTCATTCTATAGGAATTTGAAAACTGCATTGGGACTACTACTTCGGTAGGGCCTACTAACGGTGTTTGCCGCTCCAAGGTGTTCTCCAGGTTGCCTCTCCATAGCTTCGATCTTCTAGCTCTCATTAGGTAGTTGTTGAAACAACACTGCATTAGGCCTACAAGTTGGGTCTGGGTTGTAGAGACGGTGTCTGCCGCTCCAAGGTGTTCTCCAGGTTGCCTCTCCATAGCTTCGATCTTCTAGCTCTCGTTAAGTAGTTGTTGAAACAACACTGCATTAGGCCTACAAGTTGGGTTTGGGTTGTAGAGACGGTGTCTTCCGCTCCAAGGTGTTCTCCAGGTTGCCTCTCCATAGCTTCTATCTTCTAGCTCTCGTTAAGTAGTTGTTGAAACAACACTGCATTAGGCCTATAAGTTGGGTCTGGGTTGTAGAGACGGTGTCTGCCGCTCCAAGGTGTTCTCCAGGTTGCCTCTCCATAGCTTCGATCTTCTAGCTCTCGTTAAGTAGTTGTTGAAACAACACTGCATTAGGCCTACAAGTTGGGGCTGGGTTGTAGAGACGGTGTCTGCCGCTCCAAGGTGTTCTCCAGGTTGCCTCTCCATAGCTTCTATCTTCTAGCTCTCGTTAAGTAGTTGTTGAAACAACACTGCATTAGGCCTACAAGTTGGGTCTGGGTTGTAGAGACGGTGTCTTCCGCTCCAAGGTGTTCTCCAGGTTGCCTCTCCATAGCTTCGATCTTCTAGCTCTCGTTAAGTAGTTTTTGAAACAACACTGCATTAGGCCTACAAGTTGGGTCTGGGTTGTAGAGAAGGTGTCTTCGCTCCAAGGTGTTCTCCAGGATACCTCTCCAAAGCTTCTATCTTCTAGCTCTCGTTAAGTAGTTGTTGAAACAACACTGCATTAGGCCTACAAGTTGGGTTTGGGTTGTAGAGACGGTGTCTTCCGCTCCAAGGTGTTCTCCAGGTTGCCTCTCCATAGCTTCTATCTTCTAGCTCTCGTTAAGTAGTTGTTGAAACAACACTGCATTAGGCCTATAAGTTGGGTCTGGGTTGTAGAGACGGTGTCTTCCGCTCCAAGGTGTTCTCCAGGTTGCCTCTCCATAGCTTCGATCTTCTAGCTCTCGTTAAGTAGTTGTTGAAACAACACTGCATTAGGCCTACAAGTTGGGGCTGGGTTGTAGAGACGGTGTCTGCCGCTCCAAGGTGTTCTCCAGGTTGCCTCTCCATAGCTTCTATCTTCTAGCTCTCGTTAAGTAGTTGTTGAAACAACACTGCATTAGGCCTACAAGTTGGGTCTGGGTTGTAGAGACGGTGTCTTCCGCTCCAAGGTGTTCTCCAGGTTGCCTCTCCATAGCTTCGATCTTCTAGCTCTCGTTAAGTAGTTTTTGAAACAACACTGCATTAGGCCTACAAGTTGGGTCTGGGTTGTAGAGAAGGTGTCTTCGCTCCAAGGTGTTCTCCAGGATACCTCTCCAAAGCTTCTATCTTCTAGCTCTCGTTAAGTAGTTGTTGAAACAACACTGCATTAGGCCTACAAGTTGGGTCTGGGTTGTAGAGACGGTGTCTTCTGCTCCAAGGTGTTCTCCAGGTTGCCTCTCCATAGCTTCGATCTTCTAGCTCTCGTTAAGTAGTTGTTGAAACAACACTGCATTAGGCCTACAAGTTGGGTCTGGGTTGTAGAGACGGTGTCTGCCGCTCCAAGTTGTTCTCCAGGTTGCCTCTCCATAGCTTCGATCTTCTAGCTCTCGTTAAGTAGTTGTTGAAACAACACTGCATTAGGCCTACAAGTTGGGTCTGGGTTGTAGAGACGGTGTCTTCCGCTCCAAGGTGTTCTCCAGGTTGCCTCTCCATAGCTTCGATCTTCTAGCTCTCGTTAAGTAGTTGTTGAAACAACACTGCATTAGGCCTACAAGTTGGGGCTGGGTGGTAGAGACGGTGTCTTCCGCTCCAAGGTGTCTCCAGGTTGCCTCTCCATAGCCTCTATCTTCTAGCTCTCGTTAAGTAGTTGTTGAAACAACACTGCATTAGGCCTACAAGTTGGGTCTGGGTTGTAGAGACGGTGTCTTCCGCTCCAAGGTGTTCTCCAGGTTGCCTCTCCATAGCTTCGATCTTCTAGCTCTCGTTAAGTAGTTGTTGAAACAACACTGCATTAGGCCTACAAGTTGGGGCTGGGTGGTAGAGACGGTGTCTTCCGCTCCAAGGTGTCTCCAGGTTGCCTCTCCATAGCTTCGATCTTCTAGCTCTCGTTAAGTAGTTTTTGAAACAACACTGCATTAGGCCTATAAGTTGGGTCTGGGTTGTAGAGACGGTGTCTTCCGCTCCAAGGTGTTCTCCAGGTTGCCTCTCCATAGCTTCGATCTTCTAGCTCTCGTTAAGTAGTTGTTGAAACAACACTGCATTAGGCCTACAAGTTGGGGCTGGGTTGTAGAGACGGTGTCTGCCGTTCCAAGGTGTTCTCCAGGTTGCCTCTCCATAGCTTCTATCTTCTAGCTCTCGTTAAGTAGTTGTTGAAACAACACTGCATTAGGCCTACAAGTTGGGTCTGGGTTGTAGAGACGGTGTCTTCCGCTCCAAGGTGTTCTCCAGGTTGCCTCTCCATAGCTTCGATCTTCTAGCTCTCGTTAAGTAGTTTTTGAAACAACACTGCATTAGGCCTACAAGTTGGGTCTGGGTTGTAGAGAAGGTGTCTTCGCTCCAAGGTGTTCTCCAGGATACCTCTCCAAAGCTTCTATCTTCTAGCTCTCGTTAAGTAGTTGTTGAAACAACACTGCATTAGGCCTACAAGTTGGGTCTGGGTTGTAGAGACGGTGTCTTCTGCTCCAAGGTGTTCTCCAGGTTGCCTCTCCATAGCTTCGATCTTCTAGCTCTCGTTAAGTAGTTGTTGAAACAACACTGCATTAGGCCTACAAGTTGGGTCTGGGTTGTAGAGACGGTGTCTGCCGCTCCAAGTTGTTCTCCAGGTTGCCTCTCCATAGCTTCGATCTTCTAGCTCTCGTTAAGTAGTTGTTGAAACAACACTGCATTAGGCCTACAAGTTGGGTCTGGGTTGTAGAGACGGTGTCTTCCGCTCCAAGGTGTTCTCCAGGTTGCCTCTCCATAGCTTCGATCTTCTAGCTCTCGTTAAGTAGTTGTTGAAACAACACTGCATTAGGCCTACAAGTTGGGGCTGGGTGGTAGAGACGGTGTCTTCCGCTCCAAGGTGTCTCCAGGTTGCCTCTCCATAGCTTCTATCTTCTAGCTCTCGTTAAGTAGTTGTTGAAACAACACTGCATTAGGCCTACAAGTTGGGTCTGGGTTGTAGAGACGGTGTCTTCCGCTCCAAGGTGTTCTCCAGGTTGCCTCTCCATAGCTTCGATCTTCTAGCTCTCGTTAAGTAGTTGTTGAAACAACACTGCATTAGGCCTACAAGTTGGGGCTGGGTGGTAGAGACGGTGTCTTCCGCTCCAAGGTGTCTCCAGGTTGCCTCTCCATAGCTTCTATCTTCTAGCTCTCGTTAAGTAGTTGTTGAAACAACACTGCATTAGGCCTACAAGTTGGGTCTGGGTTGTAGAGACGGTGTCTTCCGCTCCAAGGTGTTCTCCAGGTTGCCTCTCCATAGCTTCGATCTTCTAGCTCTCGTTAAGTAGTTGTTGAAACAACACTGCATTAGGCCTACAAGTTGGGTCTGGGTTGTAGAGACGGTGTCTTCCGCTCCAAGTTGTTCTCCAGGTTGCCTCTCCATAGCTTCGATCTTCTAGCTCTCGTTAAGTAGTTGTTGAAACAACACTGCATTAGGCCTACAAGTTGGGTCTGGGTTGTAGAGATGGTGTCTGCTGCTCCAAGGTGTTCTCCAGGTTGCCTCTCCATAGCTTTGATCTTCTAGCTCTCGTTAAGTAGTTGTTGAATCAACACTGCATTAGGCCTACAAGTTGGGTCTGGGTTGTAGAGACGGTGTCTGCCGCTCCAAGGTGTTCTCCAGGTTGCCTCTCCATAGTTTCTATCTTCTAGCTCTCGTTAAGTAGTTGTTGAAACAACACTGCATTAGGCCTACAAGTTGGGTCTGGGTTGTAGAGACGGTGTCTTCCGCTCCAAGGTGTTCTCCAGGTTGCCTCTCCATAGCTTCGATCTTCTAGCTCTCGTTAAGTAGTTGTTGAAACAACACTGCATTAGGCCTACAAGTTGGGTCTGGGTTGTAGAGAAGGTGTCTTCGCTCCAAGGTGTTCTCCAGGATACCTCTCCAAAGCTTCGATCTTCTAGCTCTCGTTAAGTAGTTGTTGAAACAACACTGCATTAGGCCTACAAGTTGGGTCTGGGTTGTAGAGACGGTGTCTGCCGCTCCAAGGTGTTCTCCAGGTTGCCTCTCCTTAGCTTCGATCTTCTAGCTCTCGTTAAGTAGTTGTTGAAACAACACTGCATTAGGCCTACAAGTTGGGTCTGGGTTGTAGAGACGGCGTCTTCCGCTCCAAGGTGTTCTCCAGGTTGCCTCTCCATAGCTTCGATCTTCTAGCTCTCGTTAAGTAGTTGCTGAAACAACACTGCATTAGGCCTACAAGTTGGGTCTGGGTTTAGAGACGGTGTCTGCCGCTTCAAGGTGTTCTCCAGGTTGCCTCTCCATAGCTTCGAACTTCTAGCTCTCGTTAAGTAGTTGTTGAAACAACACTGCATTAGGCCTACAAGTTGGGTCTGGGTTGTAGAGATGGTGAATGCCGCTCCAAGGTGTTCTCCAGGTTGCCTCTCCATAGCTTCTATCTTCTAGCTCTCGTTAAGTAGTTGTTGAAACAACACTGCATTAGGCCTACAAGTTGGGTCTGGGTTGTAGAGACGGTGTCTGCTGCTCCAAGGTGTTCTCCAGGTTGCCTCTCCATAGCTTCGATCTTCTAGCTCTCGTTAAGTAGTTGTTGAAACAACACTGCATTAGGCCTACAAGTTGGGTCTGGGTTGTAGAGACCGTGTCTTCCGCTCCAAGGTGTTCTCCAGGTTGCCTCTCCATAGCTTCTATCTTCTAGCTCTTGTTAAGTAGTTGTTGAAACAACACTGCATTAGGCCTACAAGTTGGGTCTGGGTTGTAGAGACGGTGTCTGCCGCTCCAAGGTGTTCTCCAGGTTGCCTCTCCATAGCTTCGATCTTCTAGCTCTCGTTAAGTAGTTGTTGAAACAACACTGCATTAGGCCTACAAGTTGGGTCTGGGTTGTAGAGACGGTGTCTTCCGCTCCAAGGTGTTCTCCAGGTTGCCTCTCCATAGCTTCGATCTTCTAGCTCTCGTTAAGTAGTTGTTGAAACAACACTGCATTAGGCCTACAAGTTGGGTCTGGGTTGTAGAGAAGGTGTCTTCGCTCCAAGGTGTTCTCCAGGATACCTCTCCAAAGCTTCGATCTTCTAGCTCTCGTTAAGTAGTTGTTGAAACAACACTGCATTAGGCCTACAAATTGGGTCTGGGTTGTAGAGACGGTGTCTTCTGCTCCAAGGTGTTCTCCAGGTTGCCTCTCCATAACTTCTATCTTCTAGCTCTCGTTAAGTAGTTGTTGAAACAACACTGCATTAGGCCTACAAGTTGGGTCTGGGTTGTAGAGACGGTGTCTGCTGCTCCAAGGTGTTCTCCAGGTTGCCTCTCCATAGCTTCGATCTTCTAGCTCTCGTTAAGTAGTTGTTGAAACAACACTGCATTAGGCCTACAAGTTGGGGCTGGGTGGTAGAGACGGTGTCTTCCGCTCCAAGGTGTTCTCCAGGTTGCCTCTCCATAGCTTCGATCTTCTAGCTTTCGTTAACTAGTTGTTGAAACAACACTGCATTAGGCCTACAAGTTGGGTCTGGGTTGTCGAGACGGTGCCTGCCGCTCCAAGGTGTTCTCCAGGTTGCCTCTCCATAGCTTCGATCTTCTAGCTCTCGTTAAGTAGTTGTTGAAACAACACTGCATTAGGCCTACAAGTTGGGTCTGGGTTGTAGAGACGGTGTCTTCCGCTCCAAGGTGTTCTCCAGGTTGCCTCTCCATAGCTTCGATCTTCTAGCTCTCGTTAAGTAGTTGTTGAAACAACACTGCATTAGGCCTACAAGTTGGGTCTGGGTTGTAGAGACGGTGTCTTCCGCTCCAAGGTGTTCTCCAGGTTGCCTCTCCATAGCTTCGAACTTCTAGCTCTCGTTAAGTAGTTGTTGAAACAACACTGCATTAGGCCTACAAGTTGGGTCTGGGTTGTAGAGACGGTGTCTTCCGCTCCAAGGTGTTCTCCAGGTTGCCTCTCCATAGCTTCGATCTTCTAGCTCTCGTTAAGTAGTTGTTGAAACAACACTGCATTAGGCCTACAAGTTGGGTCTGGGTTGTAGAGAAGGTGTCTTCGCTCCAAGGTGTTCTCCAGGATACCTCTCCAAAGCTTCGATCTTCTAGCTCTCGTTAAGTAGTTGTTGAAACAACACTGCATTAGGCCTACAAATTGGGTCTGGGTGGTAGAGACGGTGTCTTCCGCTCCAAGGTGTTCTCCAGGTTGCCTCTCCATAGCTTCGATCTTCTAGCTTTCGTTAACTAGTTGTTGAAACAACACTGCATTAGGCCTACAAGTTGGGTCTGGGTTGTCGAGACGGTGCCTGCCGCTCCAAGGTGTTCTCCAGGTTGCCTCTCCATAGCTTCGATCTTCTAGCTCTCGTTAAGTAGTTGTTGAAACAACACTGCATTAGGCCTACAAGTTGGGTCTGGGTTGTAGAGACGGTGTCTTCCGCTCCAAGGTGTTCTCCAGGTTGCCTCTCCATAGCTTCGATCTTCTAGCTCTCGTTAAGTAGTTGTTGAAACAACACTGCATTAGGCCTACAAGTTGGGTCTGGGTTGTAGAGACGGTGTCTGCCGCTTCAAGGTGTTCCCAAGGTTGCCTCTCCATAGCTTCGAACTTCTAGCTCTCGTTAAGTAGTTGTTGAAACAACACTGCATTAGGCCTACAAGTTGGGTCTGGGTTGTAGAGACGGTGTCTTCCGCTCCAAGGTGTTCTCCAGGTTGCCTCTCCATAGCTTCGATCTTCTAGCTCTCGTTAAGTAGTTGTTGAAACAACACTGCATTAGGCCTACAAGTTGGGTCTGGGTTGTAGAGAAGGTGTCTTCGCTCCAAGGTGTTCTCCAGGATACCTCTCCAAAGCTTCGATCTTCTAGCTCTCGTTAAGTAGTTGTTGAAACAACACTGCATTAGGCCTACAAATTGGGTCTGGGTTGTAGAGACGGTGTCTTCTGCTCCAAGGTGTTCTCCAGGTTGCCTCTCCATAACTTCTATCTTCTAGCTCTCGTTAAGTAGTTGTTGAAACAACACTGCATTAGTCCTACAAGTTGGGGCTGGGTGGTAGAGACGGTGTCTTCCGCTCCAAGGTGTTCTCCAGGTTGCCTCTCCATAGCTTCGATCTTCTAGCTTTCGTTAACTAGTTGTTGAAACAACACTGCATTAGGCCTACAAGTTGGGTCTGGGTTGTAGAGACGGTGCCTGCCGCTCCAAGGTGTTCTCCAGGTTGCCTCTCCATAGCTTCGATCTTCTAGCTCTCATTAAGTAGTTGTTGAAACAACACTGCATTAGGCCTACAAGTTGGGTCTGGGTTGTAGAGACGGTGTCTGCCGCTCCAAGGTGTTCTCCAGGTTGCCTCTCCATAGCTTCGATCTTCTAGCTCTCGTTAAGTAGTTGTTGAAACAACACTGCATTAGGCCTACAAGTTGGGTCTGGGTTGTAGAGACGGTGTCTTCCGCTCCAAGGTGTTCTCCAGGTTGCCTCTCCATAGCTTCGATCTTCTAGCTCTCGTTAAGTAGTTGTTGAAACAACACTGCATTAGGCCTACAAGTTGGGTCTGGGTTGTAGAGACGGTGTCTGCCGCTTCAAGGTGTTCTCCAGGTTGCCTCTCCATAGCTTCGAACTTCTAGCTCTCGTTAAGTAGTTGTTGAAACAACACTGCATTAGGCCTACAAGTTGGGTCTGGGTTGTAGAGATGGTGACTGCCGCTCCAAGGTGTTCTCCAGGTTGCCTCTCCATAGCTTCTATCTTCTAGCTCTCGTTAAGTAGTTGTTGAAACAACACTGCATTAGGCCTACAAGTTGGGTCTGGGTTGTAGAGACGGTGTCTGCTGCTCCAAGGTGTTCTCCAGGTTGCCTCTCCATAGCTTCGATCTTCTAGCTCTCGTTAGGTAGTTGTTGAAACAACACTGCATTAGGCCTACAAGTTGGGTCTGGGTTGTAGAGACCGTGTCTTCCGCTCCAAGGTGTTCTCCAGGTTGCCTCTCAATAGCTTCTATCTTCTAGCTCTTGTTAAGTAGTTGTTGAAACAACACTGCATTAGGCCTACAAGTTGGGTCTGGGTTGTAGAGACGGTGTCTGCCGCTCCAAAGTGTTCTCCAGGTTGCCTCTCCATAGCTTCGATCTTCTAGCTCTCGTTAAGTAGTTGTTGAAACAACACTGCATTAGGCCTACAAGTTGGGTCTGGGTTGTAGAGACGGTGTCTGCCGCTCCAAGTTGTTCTCCAGGTTGCCTCTCCATAGCTTCGATCTTCTAGCTCTCGTTAAGTAGTTGTTGAAACAACACTGCATTAGGCCTACAAGTTGGGTCTGGGTTGTAGAGACGGTGTCTTCCGCTCCAAGGTATTCTCCAGGTTGCCTCTCCATAGCTTCGATCTTCTAGCTCTCGTTAAGTAGTTTTTGAAACAACACTGCATTAGGCCTACAAGTTGGGTCTGGGTTGTAGAGAAGGTGTCTTCGCTCCAAGGTGTTCTCCAGGATACCTCTCCAAAGCTTCTATCTTCTAGCTCTCGTTAAGTAGTTGTTGAAACAACACTGCATTAGGCCTACAAGTTGGGTTTGGGTTGTAGAGACGGTGTCTTCCGCTCCAAGGTGTTCTCCAGGTTGCCTCTCCATAGCTTCTATCTTCTAGCTCTCGTTAAGTAGTTGTTGAAACAACACTGCATTAGGCCTATAAGTTGGGTCTGGGTTGTAGAGACGGTGTCTGCCGCTCCAAGGTGTTCTCCAGGTTGCCTCTCCATAGCTTCGATCTTCTAGCTCTCGTTAAGTAGTTGTTGAAACAACACTGCATTAGGCCTACAAGTTGGGGCTGGGTTGTAGAGACGGTGTCTGCCGCTCCAAGGTGTTCTCCAGGTTGCCTCTCCATAGCTTCTATCTTCTAGCTCTCGTTAAGTAGTTGTTGAAACAACACTGCATTAGGCCTACAAGTTGGGTCTGGGTTGTAGAGACGGTGTCTTCCGCTCCAAGGTGTTCTCCAGGTTGCCTCTCCATAGCTTCGATCTTCTAGCTCTCGTTAAGTAGTTTTTGAAACAACACTGCATTAGGCCTACAAGTTGGGTCTGGGTTGTAGAGAAGGTGTCTTCGCTCCAAGGTGTTCTCCAGGATACCTTTCCAAAGCTTCTATCTTCTAGCTCTCGTTAAGTAGTTGTTGAAACAACACTGCATTAGGCCTACAAGTTGGGTCTGGGTTGTAGAGACGGTGTCTTCTGCTCCAAGGTGTTCTCCAGGTTGCCTCTCCATAGCTTCTATCTTCCAGCTCTCGTTAAGTAGTTGTTGAAACAACACTGCATTAGGCCTACAAGTTGGGTCTGGGTTGTAGAGACGGTGTCTTCCGCTCCAAGGTGTTCTCCAGGTTGCCTCTCCATAGCTTCGATCTTCTAGCTCTCGTTAAGTAGTTGTTGAAACAACACTGCATTAGGCCTACAAGTTGGGGCTGGGTGGTAGAGACGGTGTCTTCCGCTCCAAGGTGTCTCCAGGTTGCCTCTCCATAGCTTCGATCTTCTAGCTCTCGTTAAGTAGTTGTTGAAACAACACTGCATTAGGCCTACAAGTTGGGTCTGGGTTGTAGAGACGGTGTCTTCCGCTCCAAGGTGTTCTCCAGGTTGCCTCTCCATAGCTTCGATGTTCTAGCTCTCGTTAAGTAGTTGTTGAAACAACACTGCATTAGGCCTACAAGTTGGGTCTGGGTTGTAGAGACGGTGTCTGCTGCTCCAAGGTGTTCTCCAGGTTGCCTCTCCATAGCTTCGATCTTCTAGCTCTCGTTAGGTAGTTGTTGAAACAACACTGCATTAGGCCTACAAGTTGGGTCTGGGTTGTAGAGACCGTGTCTTCCGCTCCAAGGTGTTCTCCAGGTTGCCTCTCAATAGCTTCTATCTTCTAGCTCTTGTTAAGTAGTTGTTGAAACAACACTGCATTAGGCCTACAAGTTGGGTCTGGGTTGTAGAGACGGTGTCTGCCGCTCCAAGGTGTTCTCCAGGTTGCCTCTCCATAGCTTCGATCTTCTAGCTCTCGTTAAGTAGTTGTTGAAACAACACTGCATTAGGCCTACAAGTTGGGTCTGGGTTGTAGAGACGGTGTCTGCCACTCCAAGTTGTTCTCCAGGTTGCCTCTCCATAGCTTCGATCTTCTAGCTCTCGTTAAGTAGTTGTTGAAACAACACTGCATTAGGCCTACAAGTTGGGTCTGGGTTGTAGAGACGGTGTCTTCCGCTCCAAGGTGTTCTCCAGGTTGCCTCTCCATAGCTTCGATCTTCTAGCTCTCGTTAAGTAGTTTTTGAAACAACACTGCATTAGGCCTACAAGTTGGGTCTGGGTTGTAGAGAAGGTGTCTTCGCTCCAAGGTGTTCTCCAGGATACCTCTCCAAAGCTTCTATCTTCTAGCTCTCGTTAAGTAGTTGTTGAAACAACACTGCATTAGGCCTACAAGTTGGGTTTGGGTTGTAGAGACGGTGTCTTCCGCTCCAAGGTGTTCTCCAGGTTGCCTCTCCATAGCTTCTATCTTCTAGCTCTCGTTAAGTAGTTGTTGAAACAACACTGCATTAGGCCTATAAGTTGGGTCTGGGTTGTAGAGACGGTGTCTGCCGCTCCAAGGTGTTCTCCAGGTTGCCTCTCCATAGCTTCGATCTTCTAGCTCTCGTTAAGTAGTTGTTGAAACAACACTGCATTAGGCCTACACGTTGGGGCTGGGTTGTAGAGACGGTGTCTGCCGCTCCAAGGTGTTCTCCAGGTTGCCTCTCCATAGCTTCTATCTTCTAGCTCTCGTTAAGTAGTTGTTGAAACAACACTGCATTAGGCCTACAAGTTGGGTCTGGGTTGTAGAGACGGTGTCTTCCGCTCCAAGGTGTTCTCCAGGTTGCCTCTCCATAGCTTCGATCTTCTAGCTCTCGTTAAGTAGTTTTTGAAACAACACTGCATTAGGCCTACAAGTTGGGTCTGGGTTGTAGAGAAGGTGTCTTCGCTCCAAGGTGTTCTCCAGGATACCTCTCCAAAGCTTCTATCTTCTAGCTCTCGTTAAGTAGTTGTTGAAACAACACTGCATTAGGCCTACAAGTTGGGTCTGGGTTGTAGAGACGGTGTCTTCTGCTCCAAGGTGTTCTCCAGGTTGCCTCTCCATAGCTTCTATCTTCTAGCTCTCGTTAAGTAGTTGTTGAAACAACACTGCATTAGGCCTACAAGTTGGGTCTGGGTTGTAGAGACGGTGTCTTCCGCTCCAAGGTGTTCTCCAGGTTGCCTCTCCATAGCTTCGATCTTCTAGCTCTCGTTAAGTAGTTGTTGAAACAACACTGCATTAGGCCTACAAGTTGGGGCTGGGTGGTAGAGACGGTGTCTTCCGCTCCAATGTGTCTCCAGGTTGCCTCTCCATAGCTTCGATCTTCTAGCTCTCGTTAAGTAGTTGTTGAAACAACACTGCATTAGGCCTACAAGTTGGGTCTGGGTTGTAGAGACGGTGTCTTCCGCTCCAAGGTGTTCTCCAGGTTGCCTCTCCATAGCTTCGATCTTCTAGCTCTCGTTAAGTAGTTGTTGAAACAACACTGCATTAGGCCTACAAGTTGGGTCTGGGTTGTAGAGACGGTGTCTTCCGCTCCAAGTTGTTCTCCAGGTTGCCTCTCCATAGCTTCGATCTTCTAGCTCTCGTTAAGTAGTTGTTGAAACAACACTGCATTAGGCCTACAAGTTGGGTCTGGGTTGTAGAGATGGTGACTGCCGCTCCAAGGTGTTCTCCTGGTTGCCTCTCCATAGCTTCTATATTCTAGCTCTCGTTAAGTAGTTGTTGAAACAACACTGCATTAGGCCTACAAGTTGGGTCTGGGTTGTAGAGACGGTGTCTGCTGCTCCAAGGTGTTCTCCAGGTTGCCTCTCCATAGCTTCGATCTTCTAGCTCTCGTTAAGTAGTTGTTGAAACAACACTGCATTAGGCCTACAAGTTGGGCCTGGGTTGTAGAGACCGTGTCTTCCGCTCCAAGGTGTTCTCCAGGTTGCCTCTCAATAGCTTCTATCTTCTAGCTCTTGTTAAGTAGTTGTTGAAACAACACTGCATTAGGCCTACAAGTTGGGTCTGGGTTGTAGAGACGGTGTCTGCCGCTCCAAGGTGTTCTCCAGGTTGCCTCTCCATAGCTTCGATCTTCTAGCTCTCGTTAAGTAGTTGTTGAAACAACACTGCATTAGGCCTACAAGTTGGGTCTGGGTTGTAGAGACGGTGTCTTCCGCTCCAAGGTGTTCTCCAGGTTGCCTCTCCATAGCTTTGATCTTCTAGCTCTCGTTAAGTAGTTGTTGAAACAACACTGCATTAGGCCTACAAGTTGGGTCTGGGTTGTAGAGACGGTGTCTGCCGCTCCAAGGTGTTCTCCAGGTTGCCTCTCCATAGCTTCGATCTTCTAGCTCTCGTTAAGTAGTTGTTGAAACAACACTGCATTAGGCCTACAAGTTGGGTCTGTGTTGTAGAAACGGTTTGTGCCGCTTAAGGGGGTTCTCCAGGTTGCCTCTCCATAGCTTCGATCTTCTAGCTCTCGTTAAGTAGTTGTTGAAACAACACTGCATTAGGCCTACAAGTTGGGTCTGGGTTGTAGAGACGGTGTCTTCCGCTCCAAGGTGTTCTCCAGGTTGCCTCTCCATAGCTTTGATCTTCTAGCTCTCGTTAAGTAGTTGTTGAAACAACACTGCATTAGGCCTACAAGTTGGGTCTGGGTTGTAGAGACGGTGTCTGCCGCTCCAAGGTGTTCTCCAGGTTGCCTCTCCATAGCTTCGATCTTCTAGCTCTCGTTAAGTAGTTGTTGAAACAACACTGCATTAGGCCTACAAGTTGGGTCTGTGTTGTAGAAACAGTTTGTGCCGCTCAAGGGGGTTCTCCAGGTTGCCTCTCCATAGCTTCGATCTTCTAGCTCTCGTTAAGTAGTTGTTGAAACAACACTGCATTAGGCCTACAAGTTGGGTCTGAGTTGTAGAGACGGTGTCTTCCGCTCCAAGGTCTTCTCCAGGTTGCCTCTCCATAGCTTCTATCTTCTAGCTCTCGTTAAGTAGTTGTTGAAACAACACTGCATTAGGCCTACAAGTTGGGTCTGATTTGTAGAGACGGTGTCTTCCGCTCCAAGGTGTTCTCCAGGTTGCCTTTCCTGAGCTTCTATCTTCAGGCTCTTGTTAAACAGTTGTTAAATGGAACAACTGCATTTGGCCTACTAGTTGGGTTGGGGTCTACTAACCGTGTCTGCCGCTCCTTGCTGTTCTCCTGGTTTCCTGTCCTGAAATTCCATTTTCAGGCGCTCATTAAGTAGTTGTTAATGTTAGACTGCATTTGGCCTACTAGTTGGGTTGGGGCCTACTATCGGTGTCTGCCGCTCCTTGCTGTTCTCCTCCACTGAACAAAGCTGTGCCGCCTGTTTACTACTGTTGCCAATTTTGAACTGCATTTAGACTACTTACTCATTTGGGCCTACTCTCTGTGTCAGCATCTCATTACAGTTGTCCTCCACTGCAATGCCCCCTGGTTAGTCCTGTTACCAATTTTGAACTGCATTTAGCCCACTTTATTCTTTGGGCCTATATCTGTGTTTCCTCCTCATCCTGCCCATTGCCCAGCCAGTGATAGATGAGTCTGCTGGTACATTGACCCATAATTAGTGTTGAGCATTCCGATACCGCAAGTATCGGGTATCATCCGATACTTGCAGTATCGGAATTCCGATACCGAATTCCGATACTTCCCGCGTATCGGATACCGGAATCGGAAGTTCCCAGAATTCAAACAGAACGCAGCAGCCAATGAGGAATGATTGGAAGTGTGGGCACATCCTGTTTAGCATGGTGGGCATGTAAGTACTGGCAAGGCTGTGATTGGCTGCTGAAATGATGTCACTCTGCACTATAAAAAACGCTGCCGCCATTTTGCGCTCACTCTGCTGTGATTTCAGTAAGGGACAGGAAGCTGTGTTCTAACTGAGGGCCAGTTGAGCTAGCTAATTGCTTTATTTTGCTTTTCCAAGGCTAATTTAGCATACGCTGTGTTCACTGTTCAGTTCACCTTGCTCTTGCCTTGCAGCGCTGTTTTAACAGCGTTCTGCAAGGTCTCTGTGTGTGTGTGTGTGTGGAGCTCACTCTGTAGTCTGTGTGCAGCCATATACCAGGTTGTATTCAGCTCAGGGGGGTTCACACTGCCTCACACAGTTTTATCCATTGTCCTTTTTTGCTCATAGTGCAGCCTGCTGCACATTTTTTCTAAAATTTCCTATTAGTGTCTTTCCACCCGTCTCCAGCCAAATAGTGGAAAAACACTACATAGGATAACCTAGAGGGGGGTTTTTGGGCCTTGCAGCGCCGTTTACGGCTGTCTGCACGGTCCCTGTGTGAGCGCAGCTCGCCCTGTAGTCTGTGTGCAGCCACAGCCGGTTGTATTCAGTTCAGGGTTTGTCACTGACTCATACTGTAAAATAACTTGTCCTTTTTTCAAATAGTGCAGCCTTTTGAAAAATTTTTAAAAAATTTCCTATTAGTGTCTTTCCACCCGTCTCCAGCAAAATAGTGGAAAAACACTAGATAGGATAACCTAGAGGAGGGTTTTTGGGCCTTGCAGCGCTGTTTACGGCTGTCTGCACGGTCTCCGTGTGAGCGCAGCTCACCCTGTAGTCTGTGTGCAGCCACAGCCCGTTGTATTCAGCTCAGGGTTTGTCACTGCCTCATACCGTTAAATAACTTGTCCTTTTTTTCAACTAGTGCAGCCTGTTTAAAAATTATTTAAAAAATTCCTATTAGTGTCTTTCCACCCGTCTCCAGCTAAATAGTGGAAAAACACTAGATAGGATAACCTAGAGGAGGGTTTTTGGGCCTTGCAGCGCCGTTTACGGCTGTCTGCACGATCTTCGTGTGAGCGCAGCTCGCCCTGTAGTCTGTGTGCAGCCACAGCCCGTTGTATTCAGCTCAGGGTTTGTCACTGCGTTATACTATTAAATAACTTGTCCTTTTTTTCAACTAGTGCAGCCTGTTTAAAAATTATTTAAAAAATTCCTATTAGTGTCTTTCCACCCGTCTCCAGCTAAATAGTGGAAAAACACTAGATAGGATAACCTAGAGGAGGGTTTTTGGGCCTTGCAGCGCCGTTTACGGCTCTCTGCACGGTCTCCGTGTGAGTTAAACTCGCTCTGTAGCCCGATCTGCCCCCCCAAAAAAGTAAAGTTCACCAAACACCACTTAACACTTGTGTAGGCCACATTTTATCAATAATAAAGTCTAGTCCACACTTTACAACATTAGTGTTTCTTACACCTGTTAGGAGGAGCATTTCAGGAATAAGCACACTAAGGCCTCAGTACTTTTCTGCTTATCTTTATCTGTCAACCAAGATGAAGAGGGCAGGGAGTAAGGGTCGTGGGCGTGGGCGTGGAGCAGGGAGAGGAGCAGGGAGAGGACGTGGTGATTCTGTGCCTGCTGCGGGCACCGGTGACTCATCATCACCCAGTTTCAGCAGGGAACAGTCCTTCATGCGCAGCTTTGTCGGAGAGCGCCGTGCACCGCTGCTGCGTGAAGATCAAATTGAAGCCGTTGTCGGATGGATGGCAGCTAACGCATCGACTTTAATTAGTGCCACATCCTCTCAGGCACAGACCACTGGAGAGCAGCCATCTGTCTCTTCACCACCTGCCACATTGGCCAGGCAGTCAGAGAGCCCAGGACAGGAGCCGTCTCTACTTCTCTTCTCTGAATCTCTTGGCTTGGAAACAGGGGGCCAGCCAAGCAGTATTGGAGAAATGGAAGAAGAGGCAGTGTGCAGTGATGCCCAACAGCTTTGTCTCTCTGATTCTGAAGAGGCGGGTGGGTCAGTGCCTGCTGTGACCACAGCGCAGTACGCATCTGATGATGAAACTCAGGTGCCGCTTTCTGGTGCATACTGTGCTGCCGAGACTACCCAGGAGGAGCAGTTGGTGGCAGAGGGTAGTGGAGATGATGAGGTCCTTGACCCATCGAGGCGTGAGGAACAGGTAGGTGGTGGGAGCAGCTCAGAGGAAGAGATTCCCCTAACGGGCCAAAGAGGGAGAGGGAGGGGGAAGACTGTGGAGCCTGTAGCCTCCACTTTGGCACCCGTTAGGAGCCTGTCTCTTTCAAAAGCCAAAAAGGGCGCTCCCAAGACTTGCAGTGCCTGGTCCTTTTTTGACACAGTTGCAGATGACATTTGTTTTGTCAAATGCAAGCTGTGTCATCAGAAAGTCAAAAGAGGTAAAAGTGTCAGCAACCTCAATACCACAAATATGTGGAAACATGTGCGGACCAGGCACGCGGTGGAGTTACAAAAACACACTGAAGACCTAGGCCAACCAACAGCGGCAGCTACCACCTCTTCAGCTCGTGTTGCCTCTTCCTCCAGCTCACGCACAGCTGGTTTGGCGTCCTCCCCGGATCGCCATGGAAGAACCTCTGGCACTGTTGTCCAGAGACCTAGTGTAATTCCACCCACAGCACCACATTCCCAGTCATCCTCACACTCCCAGCCTAGTCTACAGCCATCGGTAGTACAGGCATGGGAGAAAAGGCGGGCATTCTCGGCAAACCACCCCCGAGCACAGGCTCTGAATGCAGGCATTGCCAAACTTCTGTCACTGGAAATGCTCTCATTCAGGCTGGTGGAGACTGACAGCTTCCGTGACTTGATGGCATTGGCAGTCCCACAGTACAAGGTGCCCAGCCGCTTTTACTTCAGCAGGCAAGCTGTCCCTGCCCTGCACAAGCATGTGGAGGGACAAATAAAACACGCGCTACTGAACGCCGTCAGTAGCAAGGTCCACCTCACCACCGATGCGTGGACCAGTCAACATGGACAGGGGCGATACCTTTCCGTCACTGCCCATTGGGTTAATGTTGTTGAGCCGGGTACAGACCGTGCGAGTGGCGCAGGACGTGTCCTGCCCACTCCAAGGATTGCAGGAATCCAGTCTGTACGCATTGACTCCTCCTCTTACACAAGTTCCTCAGATTCATCGCTGCAGGATCCGTCACAGTCCACCTCCACATGGACCCGTGAGCGTTTACCTGTTACGACTGACATGAGCACAGCCGTGGCCAAACGTCAGCAGGCCGTCTTGAAATTAGTTTCTTTGGGGAATCGAAGCCACACAGCGCAGGAGCTCTGGAATGCCCTAAAGCAGGAGAGCGATGTGTGGTTTGTGCCAGCGAATCTCCAGCCAGGCATGGTAGTGTGTGACAATGGCCGAAATCTGGTGGCAGCTTTAGCCCTTGGCAACCTCACTCCCATCCCATGTCTGGCACATGTGCTCAATTTGGTTGTGCAGAGTTTTCTGAGGGACTATCCGGATCTTGATGCACTTCTGCACAAGGCCCGCCTAGAGTGTGCTCACTTGCGGCGTTGCAGCTTGGCAAGATCCCGCATTGCTGCTCTGCAGCGTCGGTTTCGCCTTCCTGAACATCGCATCATATGTGACCTACCTACCAGGTGGAATTCCACGTTACATATGTTGGAGTGGTTGTGTGAGCAGAAGCAAGCAGTAATGGAGTACCAGCTGCATCAGGCGCAAAAAAGTCGCAGTCAGCGCCGATCAGACTTCACAACCACAGAGTGGGCCACTATGAAGGACGTCTGCCAGGTTTTGCATCCTTTCGATTATTCCACGCGGATGGCAAGTGCAGATGATGCACTAGTCAGCATGACTGTCCCCCTTATCTGCTTGCTTCAAGAAACCCTGCAAGGGATAAGGGATGATGTGGAAGAGGTGGAGGATGAGGAGTCACCTTTTCCATCAGCTTCTGGACAGTCAGCGCCACGTGGTTCCTCACAAAGGGGTCGGCAGGGGACCCTTTGTGAGGAGGATGAGGAGGAGTCAATGGACGAGGAAGAGCTACGTCCAGAGGAGGGAGTTACACCATTGTCCAGTGTTCAGTGTGTACAGCGAGGGTGGGGTGATGAAGAGCGGGCAGAGATCATGTCTCAAGCAGGGGACAGCGTTTCTGGGCCAGTTGGCAGTCTGCAGCACATGGTTGATTTCATGTTGCAGTGCCTGAGAGACGACCGCAGCATCGACCACATTCTCAACGTGCCTGATTATTGGGTGTACGCCCTCCTCGATCCTCGCTACCGTGACAATGTCCAAAACCTCATCCCGGCGTTGACACGGGAGCGTAAAATGCGGGAGTACCACGACACACTGGTAAATTCCATCATCTTCTCCAGTCCAACTGAGAGGAGTGCTGCTAGTGCTTTACAAAGCAGTACGTCGAGGCAGTGGAGGAGGAGGCTCTGCACAAAGAGGGAGCAGAAGCAGTGCCTCTGCCCAAGGCAAGCCCAGTATGGCACAACTGTGGAAAACTTTTGTGTGCCCGCCCCAAATGTCTACACCATCACCGGCGGCTCCAGTCAGCAGGAGGCAACGGTTCCATCAGATGGTGACAGACTACATGGCTTGCCCTCTTAGTGTACTCCCAGACGGCTCTTCCCCGTTCAAGTTTTGGGTCTCTAAGCTGGATACATGGCCAGAGCTAAGCCAGTATGCATTGGAGGTGCTGGCTTGCCCTGCGGCTAGTGTCTTATCGGAACGTGTCTTTAGTGCCGCAGGTGGTGTACTAACAAACCGTCGCATGCGACTATCCTCTGATAACGTTGACCGGCTTACTTTCCTGAAAATGAACCAGGCCTGGATCTCGCAGGAATTTGCCACTCCTCTGCCTGATTAAGTAATTGGGTGTCATCCAGGTCTCCTGATGTGTTCATCTTTCTACCACCTGAACTGCTATTCCTGGGCTCCAACGCCGCCAGTTGCGGCTCAGAGTTGCAGGCAGCACAGTCAAAACATACGACCCAGTGTTATTGGGTTTCAGTAACGTCAGCTGATCCCCAGCTGTGTAGCCGGCAATGTGTCCTGCGACCGCCACGCTGGCACAAAAACCTAAATGTAAGGGAACCTGTCCCCCCCCTCGGCGTTTGTTACTGAAAGAGCCATCTTGTGCAGCAGTAATGTTGCACAAGGAAAAGGTAGCTCTTTTAGTTTAGCTCCTTGCACACGCAGAACTTAACACTTATAAAATGTGTTCACTGATACCGTTATACCGTCCCGGAGCTGGGACTTTCCTTCATAATGTGACGCAGCACAGCCGTCATTCCTACCCCCTTGGTGCCATGCGCTGCCTCCTCAGCGCTGTTTTAAGCTGTCACGGAGCCTGCGCTGTTCTGTTATCCCTTGGCCATGGCCAGTTTGCGCTGCCTGTCTTCTGACATAATTTGGTGACAGGATGGCTGCGCCTGTGCGCCCGCGCTGCCCGAGAACCCGCCTCGCAGTGTCTTCTGATTGAATCACACTGCGAGCCTGGGATCCATGGGCATGCTCAGTGCATATCTTCACCTCGGGCTCTCGCCCATCTCCCTCCGCCTTCTTTAGACTGTGCGCTGTCAGCTGATCCCTAATAGCATGCCACTGCCGTGACGCCGCACAGTCTGAAGAAGAGGGAAGGAGGGGAGTGAGAGTCGAGGATATGCAGTGTGCATGCCCATGGATCCAAGGCCCGCAGTGGGATTACATTAGACGACACTGCGAGGTGAGATCTGGAGCATCGTGGACGCACAGGCACTGACAGCCTGACACCAAATTATGTCAGAAGACAGGCAGCGCAAATTGGGCATGGCCAAGGGATAACAGAACAGCGCAGGCTCCGTGACAGCTTAAAACAACGCTGAGGAAGCAGTGCACGGCACCAAGGGGATAGGAATGACAGCTGTGCTGCGTCCCATTACGAAGGAAATTCCCACCTCCGGGACGGTTTTACGGTATAAGGTGACACATTTTTAGTGTTTACTTCTGTGTTTGCAAGGAGCATAATTAAAAGAGCAACCTTTTCCTTTTGCATCCTTAGTGCTCCACAAGATGGCTCTTCCAGCTACAAACGTCTTGGGGGGGGGGTTAAAGGTTCCCTTTCAACTTGCTCCAATCAGGCTTCGGCCTACACTCTGTTCCTCTGCTCCTCCTGCTGTCCCTGGGCTCTAACACCGCCAGTTGGTGCCTGGAAGTGCTGTGTGCACAGTCAACAGTCGCTCCTCTGTTATTGGGGTTCAGTAACGTCAGCTGATCCCCAGCTGTGTGTGCGGCAATACCTCCAATCTGCTCCTCCTGCTGTCCCTGGGCTCTAACACCACCAGATGGTGCCTGGAAGTGCTGTCTGCACAGTCAACAGTCGCTCCTCTGTTATTGGAGTTCAGTAACGTCAGCTGATCCCCGGCTGTGTATCCAGCAACGTGTCATGCGACCGCCACGCTGGCACAACTAAAATGTAAGGGGACCTGTGACCCCCCCCCCCCAGGCGTTTGTTACTGAAAGAGCCACCTTGTGCAGCACTAATACTGCACAAGGAAAAGGTCGCTCTTGAAATTATGCTCCTTGGAAACGCTGAACTACACACTCATGTAATGTGTCCCCTCACACCGTCCAATCGTCCCGGAGGTGGGAATTTTTCTTTGTAATGTGACGCAGCACAGCCGTCATTCCTACCCCCTTGGCACCGTGCGCTGCCTCCTTAGCGTTGTTTGATTCCGTCATGGACCCTGCGCTGTTATGTTATCCCTTGGCCATGCACAGTTTGCGCTGCCCGTCCTCTGACATCATTTGTTGTCGTCCTGGCTGCGCCTGTGCGTCCACGCTGCTCGAAATGACACCTCGCAGTGTCGTCTAATGTGATCCCACAGTGGGCCTGGTATCCATGGCCATGCGCAGTGCATATACTAGCCTCTCACTCCCCTTCTTCACGCTTCTTCAGACTAGGCGGCGTCAGCTGATCCCTAATAGCATGCCACGGCCGTGACGCCGCACAGTCTGAAGAAGCAGGAAGGAGGTGAGTGAGAGGCGATGATATGCACTGTGCATGCCCATGGATCCCTGGCCCGCAGTGGGATTACATTAGATGACACTGCGAAGTTGTATCTCGGGCAGCTTTGACGCACAGGCACTGCCAGCCTGACACCTAAATGATGTCAGAAGACAGGCACCGCTAACTGTGCATGGCCAAGGGATAACATTAGAGCGCGGGCTCCGTGACAGAACCAAACAACGTTGAGGAGGTGGCGCACGGCACCAAGGGGGTTGGAATGACGGCTGTGCTGTGTCACATTACAAAGGAAAGTCCCACTTCCGTGACGGTTTGACGGTGTGAGGGGACACATTATATGAGTGTGTACTTCAGCGTTTGCAAGGAGCATAATTTTAGGAGCCACCATTTTCCATGTGCAGTATTACTGCTGTACAAGATGGCTCTTTCAGCCACAAATGCCTGGGGGGGGGTTAAAGGTTCCCTTTCAACTTGCTCCACTGCAGGCTTCGGCCTACACTCTGCTCCTCTTTGATTCCCTGAGTTTCAACACTGTCAGTTGCCACCTGGAAGTGTTGTCTACACAGAAAAAACACTAGCTGATGTGTCAGTGGGGTTCAGCACCGCCAGCTGTCCCCCTGCTGTGTAGTCGACAACGTGTCCAGCACAAGCCATGCTGGCACAACAGAACAAAAGCTGCCAGCAGTGCAGGCTTCAGCCTACACTCTGCTCCTCTCCTCCTCCTGCTGACCCTGGGCTCTAACACCGCCAGTTTTTGCCTGGAACTGCTAGCTGCACAGAGAAAAACACCAGCCAATGTGTTAGTGGGGTTCAGCACCGCCAGCTGTTCCCCTCCTGTGTAGCCGGCAACGTGACCTGCAAACGCCACGCAGGCACATGAACTGAAATTAAAGGGACCCTGCCACCCACCCCAAGGTGTTTCTATGTATAACAGCCACCTTGTACAGCAGTAATGCTGCATTTGTACAAGGTGGCTGACTTTTTCTCCTTGCCAACGTGGAACTCAACACGTACAAAATGTGTCTCATTGAGACCATTCCACTGTCCCTGAGGTGTGATTTTCCTTTCTAATGTTACGCAGCACCACCCTTGGTAGCGCTGCCCGTCTTCTGACATCATTGGTTGGCTGCCTGTGCCTGTGCGTCCGCCCTGCCCGACACAACCCCCCTCATTGTCTCATATATTTTCGCTGCGAGGGTGTGATTGATGGGTATGTGCAGTGCATATGTTCGCCTGTCTTCACTCATCTCCTTCCGCCTTCTTCAGACTGTGCGGCCTCATGGCCGTGGTAGGCGATACGGGATCAGCTGAGGCCGCCCAGTCTGAAGCAGGTGTAAGGACATGTGTGAGCGGCAAACATATTTACTGCACAAGGCCACGAATCCCAGCCACGCAGTGTGAATATTTGAAAACACACTGCGGGTCTGGGATTCATGCCCATTGCTAACCGCATCGGCCAACATGAAATGAGGTTAGAAGACAGGCAGTGCTCACAGCGCATGGCTAAGGGATCACAATAGCGCAGACTCCTGTACAGCAAATAACAACGCTCAGGAGGCTGCACCCAGCACCAAGGCGTTATTTATGTGCACCTGTGCTGCGTCTCCTTAAAAAGACAAGTCATGCCTCCAATACAGTTATACTGTTCAATGGGCTAAATTGTGTACGTCTTTCATTCTGCGTGTGCAATGAGCAAAACTTAAAGAGCAACCTCTCACTTGTGGAGCATTACTGCTGCACAAGGTGTGGCTCTTCAACATTGTAACACCTGAGGGTGGGTTAAAGGTTACCTTTGAAATTGGTTCAATTAGGCTCCGGCCTACACTCTGCTCCTCCTGCAGACCCTGGGCTCTTACTACGCCAGTTGGGGCCCGGAAGTGCTGGCTGCACAGAGAAAAACACCCACCATTGTGTCAGTGGGGTTCAGCACCGCCAGCTGTTCCCCTGCTGTGTAGCCGGCATCGTGTCCAGCACAAGCCACGCTGGCACAACAGACCAAAAGCTGCCACCAGTGCAGGCTTCTGCCTACACTCTGCTCCTCTCCTCCTCCTGCTGACCCTGGGCTCTAACACCGCCAGTTTTTGCCCGGAACTGCTAGCTGCACAGAGAAAAACACCAGCCAATGTGTTAGTTGGGTTCAGCACCGCCAGCTGTTCCCCTGCTGTGTAGCCGGCATCGTGTCCAGCACAAGCCACGCTGGCACAACAGACCAAAAGCTGCCACCAGTGCAGGCTTCTGCCTACACTCTGCTCCTCTCCTCCTCCTGCTGACCCTGGGCTCTAACACCGCCAGTTTTTGCCCGGACGTGCTAGCTGCACAGAGAAAAACACCAGTCAATGTGTCAGTGGGGTTCAGCACCGCCAGCTGTTCCCCTGCTGTGTAGCTGGCAACATGTCCTGCAAACGCCATGCAGGCACCTGAACTGAAATTAAAGGGAACCTGCCCCCACCCCCCCAGGTGTTTCTATGTATAACAGCCACCTTGTACAGCAGTACTGCTGCATTTGTACAAGGTGGCTGACTTTTTCTCCTTGCCCACGTTGAATTAAACACGTACAAAATGTGTCTCATTACAGACCATTACAATGTCCCTGAGGCGTGACTTTCCTTTTTAATGACATGCAGCACCCCCCTTGGTAGCGCTGCCCGTCTTCTGACATCATTGGTTGGCTGCCTGTGACTGTGCGTCCGCCCTGCCCGACACAACCCCCCTCGTTTCATATATTTTGGCTGCGAGGGTGTGATTGATGGGCATGTGCAGTGCATATGTTCGCCTGTCTTCACTCATCTCCTTCCGCCTTCTTCAGACTGTGCGGCCTCATGTCCGTGGTAGGCGATAAGGGATCAGCTTAGGCCGCCCAGTCTGAAGCAGGTGTAAGGACATGTGTGAGCGGCGAACATATTTACTGCGCAAGGCCACAAATCCCAGCTCTGCAGTGTGACTTTATTAAAAGACACTGCGGGTCTGGGATTCATGCACATTGCTACCCGCACCGGCCAACATGAAATGAGGTGAGAAGACAGGCAGCGCTCACAGCGCATGGCCAAGGGATCACAATAATGCAGACTTCTGTACAGCAAATAACAACGCTCAGGAGGCTGCGCCCAGCACCAAGGCATTATTTATCTGCACCTGTGCCGCGTCTCCTTAAAAAGACAAGTCACGCCTCCAATACAGTTCTACTGTACAATGGGCAAAATTGTGTACATCTTTCATTCTGCGTGTGCAATGAGCAAAATTTAAAGAGCAACCTCTCACTTGTGGAGCATTACTGCTGCACAAGGTGTGGCTCTTCTACATTGTAACACCTGAGGGTGGGTTAAAGTTTACCTTTGAAATTGGTTCAATTAGGCTTCGACCTACACTCTGCTCCTCTCCTCCTCCTGCTGACCCTGGGCTCAAACACCGCCAGTTTCTGCCCGGACGTGCTAGCTGCACAGAGAAGAACACCAGCCAATGTGTTAGTGGGGTTCAGCACCGCCAGCTGTTCCCCTGCTGTGTAGCCGGCATCGTGTCCAGCACAAGCCACGCTGGCACAACTGACCAAAAGCTGCCACCAGTGCAGGCTTCGGCCTACACTCTGCTCCTCTCCTCCTCCTGCTGACCCTGGGCTCAAACACCGCCAGTTTCTGCCCAAACATGCTAGCTGCACAGAGAAGAACACCAGCCAGTGTTAGTGGGGTTCAGCACCGCCAGCTGTTCCCCTGCTGTGTAGCCGGCATCGTGTCCAGCACAAGCCACGCTGGCACAACTGACCAAAAGCTGCCACCAGTGCAGGCTTCGGCCTACACTCTGCTCCTCTCCTCCTCCTGCTGACCCTGGGCTCAAATACCACCAGTTTTTGCCTGGACGTGCTAGCTGCACAGAGAAGAACACCAGCCAATGTGTTAGTGGGGTTCAGCACCGCCAACTGTTCCCCTGCTGTGTAGCCGGCAACGTGACCTGCAAACGCCACGCAGGCACATGAACTGAAATTAAAGGGAAACCCTGCCACCCACCCCAAGGTGTTTCTATGTATAACAGCCACCTTGTACAGCAGTACTGCTGCATTTGTACAAGGTGGCTGACTTTTTCTCCTTGCCCACGTTGAATTAAACACGTACAAAATGTGTCTCATTACAGACCATTACAATGTCCCTGAGGTGTATATTTCCTTTTTAATGACACGCAGCACCCCCCTTGGTAGCGCTGCCCGTCTTCTGACATCATTGGTTGGCTGGCTGCGCCCGCCCTGCCTGAAACAACGCTCCTCGTTGTCTTACTTATTTTGACTGCGAGGGTGTGATTGATGGGCACGAGCAGTGCATATCTTCGCCTGTCTTTACTCATCTCCTTCCGCCTTTTTCAGACTGTGCGGCCTCATGGCCGCGGCATGCGAGAAGGGATCAGCTGAGGCCGCCCAGTCTGAAGCAGGTGTAAGGACATGAGTGACAGGCGAAAAAAATTACTGCGCAAGGCCACGAATCCCAGCCCTGTAGTGTGACTTAAAGAAAAGACACTGCGGGTCTGGGTTTCATGGCCATCGCTAACCGCACCGGCCAACATGAAATGAGGTCAGAAGACAGGCAGCGCTCACAGCGCATGGCCAAGGGATAACAAGAGCGCAGACTCCTGTAAGCAAATAACAATGCTCAGGAATCTGCGCCCAGCACCTAGGTGTAAATTTTGACACCTGTGCTGCGTCTTCTTAAAAAGACAAGTCACGCCTCCACTACTGTTTGACAGTATAATAGCTAAATAGTGTACGTGTTTTATTCAGCGTGTGCAAGGAGCAAAATTAATAGAGCAACCTTTTACTTGTGCAGCATTAATGCTGCACAAGGTGTGGCTCTTGTACCTTGCAACACCTGAGGGGGGGTTAAAGGTCAACTTTGAAATTGGTTCTACTAGGCTTCGGCCTACACTCTGCTCCTCTCCTCCTCCTGCTGACCCTGGGCTCTAAGACCGCCTGTTGGTGCCCGGAAGTGCTGGCTGCACAGAGAAAAACACCCGCCATTGTGTCAGTGGGGTTCAGCACCGCCAGCTGTTCCCCTGCTGTGTAGTCGGCAACGTGTCCAGCACAAGCCACGCTGGCACAACCGAACAAAAGCTGTCACCAGTGCAGGCTTCAGCCTACACTCTGCTCCTCTCCTCCTCCTGCTGACCCTGGGCTCTAACACCGCTAGTTTTTGCCCGGAAGTGCTAGCTGCACAGAGAAGAACACCAGCCAATCTGTTAGTGGAGTTCAGCACCGCCAGTTGTTCCCCTGCTGTGTAGCCGGCAACGTGACCTGCAAACGCCACGCAGGCACATGAACTGAAATTGAAGGGAGCCTGCCCCCCACCCCCAGCTGTTTCTATGTATAACAGCCACCTTGTACAGCAGTAATGCTGCATTTGTACAAGGTGGCTGACTTTTTCTACTTGCCCACGTGGAACTCAACACGTACAAAATGTGTCTCATTGAGACCATTCCACTGTCCCTGAGTTGTGACTTTCCTTTCTAATGATACGCAGCACCACCCTTGGTAGCGCTGCCCGTCTTTTGACATCATTGGATAGCTGGCTGCGCCTGTGCGTCCGCTCTGCTAGAAACAACGCCCCTCGGTGTCTTATTTATTTTGTCAGCGAGGGTGTGGTTTATGGGCACGAGCAGTGCATATGTTCGCCTGTCGTCACTCATCTCCTTCCGCCTTCTTCAGACTGTGCGGCCTCATGGCCGCGGCATGCGAGAAGGGATCAGCAGAGGCCGCCCAGTCTGAAGCAGGTGTAAGGACGTGTGTGAGCGGTGAAAATATTTACTGCTCAAGGCCACGAATCCCAGCACCGCAGTGTGACTTTATGAAAAGGCACTGTGGGTCTGGGATTTATGGCCATCGTTAACCGCACCGGCCAACATGAAATGAGGTCATAAGACGGGCAGCGCTAACAGGGCATTGCCAAGGAATAACACAAGAGCGCAGACTCCTGTACAGCAAATAACAACGCTTAGGAAGCTGCGCCAAGCACCAAGGCGTTATTTGGGACACATGTGCTGCGGCTCCTTAAAAAGACAAGTCACGCCTCCACTACAGTTTGACTGTAGAATGGGCTAAATTGTGTACGTCTTTCATTCAGCGTGTGCAAGTAGACAAATTAATAGAGCAACCTTTCACTTGTGCAGCATTAATGCTGCACAAGGTGTGGCTCTTGTACTTTGTTACGCCTGAGGGGGGGTTAAAGGTTTCCTTTGAAATTGGTTCAACTAGGCTTCGGCCTACACTCTGCTCCTCTCCTCCTCCTGCTGCCCCTGAGCTCTAACACCGCTAGTTTTTGCCCGGAAGTGCTAGCTGCACAGAGAAAAAACTCGCCAATGTGTCAGTGGGGTTCAGCAACACCAGCTGTTCCCCCACTGTGTAGCCGGCAAAGTGTCCTGCAAATGCAACGCAGACACAAAGCTGCCTCCAGTGCAGGCTTCGGCCTACACTCTGCTCCCCCTGCTTACCCTTTGCTCCAACACCGCTAGTTGGGGCTGTAGGAAGACAATCTTTAATAGGCAACGCATCCTGGTTCCAGCACCGCCAGCTGGTTCCCGGCAGTGTTTTTGTCACGGGTACTGCCTCGTGCCCAGCCTGGTTCCAGCACCGTCAGCTGTTTCTGGGTACTGTCAAACTCACTGAGACACCTATGCATTGCCCCGTCGTGTTGCGGTCGAGTTAGCCAACTCCAGGGTGCCTCCAGTTTAGGAGCTTCCTATGTGGGCTGAGTGAATTGGTAGTCAAGGCTGGTTCTGTAGTGCCAGTAGGCCAAGCTCCCCCTGTAGGACTGTTGGGGTTCGGTAACTGCGGCTGCCTCGCAGCCTAGCTGTTCTCCCCTCTCCTGTGGACCTTCTGGTCCACCACCTGGTTCCAGCACCGTCAGCAGGTTCCGGGCCGAGCCTTTGGCTTAGGTGCTTCCTCCTGGGTATCCGAGTTCCGCCAACGCCAGGCGGTCCTTGGTAGTGCTTTTAAGCGCAGGCACCTACAGCTTAGTAACCGGGTTCCAGCACCATCAGCTGGTCCTCGGTCGTGCCATTGGCTCTTGCACACTGGGGCAACGCATCCGGGTTCCAGCACCGCCAGCTGGTTCCCGGCAGTGTTTTTGTCACGGGTACTCCCTCATGCCCAGCCTGGTTCCAGCACCGTCAGCTGTTTCCGGGTAGTGTCAAGCTCACTGAGACGCCTATGCTTGCCCCGTCGTGTTGCGGTCGGGTTAGCAACTCCAGGGTGCCTCCAGTTTAGGAGCTTCCTATGTGGGCTGCGTGAATTGGTAGTCAAGGCTGGTTCCGGGCCGAGCCTTTGGCTTAGGTGCCTCCTCCTGGGTATCCGAGTTCCGCCAACGTCAGGCTGTCCTTGGTAGTGCTTTTAAGCGCGGGCACCTACAGCTTAGTAACCGGGTTCCAGCACCGTCAGCTGGTCCTCGGTGCCATTGGCTCTTGCACACTGGGGCGACGCATCCGGGTTCCAGCACCGCCAGCTGGTTCTCGGCAGTGTTTTTGTCATGGGTACTCCCTCGTGCCCAGCCTGGTTCCAGCACCGTCATCTGTTTCCGGGTAGTGTCAAGCTCACTGAGACGCCTATGCGTTGCCCCGTCGTGTTGCGGTCGAGTTAGCCAACTCCAGGGTGCCTCCAGTTTAGGAGCTTCCTATGTGGGCTGAGTGAATTGGTAGTCAAGGCTGGTTCTGTAGTGCCAGTAGGCCAAGCTCCCCCTGTAGGACTGTTGGGGTTCGGTAACTGCGGCTGCCTCGCGGCCTAGCTGTTCTCCCCTCTCCTGTGGACCTTCTGGTCCACCACCTGGTTCCAGCACCGTCAGCAGGTTCCGGGCCGAGCCTTTGGCTTAGGTGCCTCCTCCTGGGTATCCGAGTTCCGCCAACGCCAGGCGGTCCTTGGTAGTGCTTTTAAGCGCAGGCACCTACAGCTTAGTAACCGGGTTCCAGCACCATCAGCTGGTCCTCGGTCGTGCCATTGGCTCTTGCACACTGGGGCAACGCATCCGGGTTCCAGCACCGCCAGCTGGTTCCCGGCAGTGTTTTTGTCACAGGTACTCCCTCATGCCCAGCCTGGTTCCAGCACCGTCAGCTGTTTCCGGGTAGTGTCAAGCTCACTGAGACGCCTATGCTTGCCCCGTCGTGTTGCGGTCGGGTTAGCAACTCCAGGGTGCCTCCAGTTTAGGAGCTTCCTATGTGGGCTGCGTGAATTGGTAGTCAAGGCTGGTTCTGTAGCGCCAGAAGGCCAAGCTCCCCCTGTAGGACTGTTGGGGTTCGGTAACTGCGGCTGCCTCGCGGCCTAGCTGTTCTCTCCTCTCCTGTGGACCTTCTGGTCCACCACCTGGGTCCAGCACCGTCAGCTGGTTCCGGGCCGAGCCTTTGGCTTAGGTGCCTCCTCCTGGGTATCCGAGTTCCGCTAACGTCAGGCGGTCCTTGGTAGTGCTTTTAAGAGCGGGCACCTACAGCTTAGTAACCGGGTTCCAGCACCATCAGCTGGTCCTCGGTCGTGCCATTGGCTCTTGCACACTGGGGCAACGCATCCGGGTTCCAGCACCGCCAGCTGGTACCCGGCAGTGTTTTTGTCACGGGTACTCCCTCGTGCCCAGCCTGGTTCCAGCACCGTCAGCTGTTTCCGGGTACTGTCAAACTCACTGAGACACCTATGCGTTGCCCCGTCGTGTTGCGGTCGAGTTAGCCAACTCCAGGGTGCCTCCAGTTTAGGAGCTTCCTATGTGGGCTGCGTGAATTGGTAGTCAAGGCTGGTTCTTTAGTGCCAGTAGGCCAAGCTCCCCCTGTAGGACTGTTGGGGTTCGGTAACTGCAGCTGCCTCGCGGCCTAGCTGTTCTCTCCTCTCCTGTGGACCTTCTGGTCCACATCCTGGTTCCAGCACCGTCAGCTGGTTCCGGGCAGAGCCTTTGGCTTAGGTGCCTCCTTCTGGGTATCCAAGTTCCACCAACGTCAGGTGGTCCTTGGTAGTGCTTTCAGGCACGGGTACCTCCTGCTTAGTAACCGGGTTCCAGTAACATCAGCTGGTCCTCGGTAGTTCCATCGGCTCTTGGACCTTCGGCTACCCATCCGGGTTCCAGTACCGTCAGCTGGTTCTCGGCAGTGTCTTTTGCTCTTGTACCTTCTGCTCCCCATCCTGGTTCCAGTAACGTCAGCTGGTTCCGGGCAGAGCCTTTGGCTTAGGTGCCTCCTTCTGGGTATCCGAGTTCCGCCAACGTCAGGTGGTCCTTGGTAGTGCTTTTTAGCACGGGTACCTCCTGCTTAGTAACCGGGTTCCAGTAACGTCAGCTGGTCCTCGGTAGTTCCATTGGCTCTTGGACCTTCGGCTACCCATCCGGGTTCCAGTACCATCAGCTGGTTCTCGGCAGTGTCTTTTGCTCTTGTACCTTCTGCTCCCCATCCTGGTTCCAGTAACGTCAGCTGGTTCCGGGCAGAGCCTTTGGCTTAGGTGCCTCCTTCTGGGTATCCGAGTTCCGCCAACGTCAGGCGGTCCTTGGTAGTGCTTTTTAGCACGGGTACCTCCTGCTTAGTAACCAGGTTCCAGTAACGTCAGCTGGTCCTCGGTAGTTCCATAGGCTCTTGAACCTTCGGGTAGCCATCCGAGTTCCAGTTCCATCAGCTGGTTCTTGGCATTCTCTCAGCCTTCTTGTACCTTCTGCTACATTTCCAAGTTGAAGACCCTAAAGTCGACGACCCGGAAGACCACCCCGATGACGACGACGACGGCGGAGACGACGACCCTGGAGACGACGACCCTGGAGACGACGACATGGAAGACCGAGAAGCAGAAGAACAAGAGGCTGCAGAACAAAGAGCAGAAGAACATTAAGCATAACACTTAATATCAGAGCAAAAGATATTATCTAAATTATACGCAGAAGAAGACTAAGTAGTGTATGGGGGTGAGTCCGTTCCTCCTCGTGGTGCCCCTGGATAAAGCCTGATGCTGCAGGCCAAACTGAACGCGGACAAATGTAACTTTTATGACTGGCAGAACGGAAGGTGTAATCTTCAAACTTTTATAGATAACAACTACGGGAATGCCTGTCACAAATGAGAATATGATGAAGAAGTAGAATAGGAAGAATAATAATAGTTGAATAAAATGAATATGAAGAATGTAATAAAAAAAAATAGGTAGAAGATGAAGAAGATGAATAAGGTGAAGAAGTTGATGTGAAAGATGCTGATGATGAAGAAGATGAAAGTGTGGGAAAACTAAAAAAAAAAGAAGGGGAAAGGAGTGGAATAGTGAAACATCAATATCTGACAAAATAAAAAAAAAATTACATAGTCAATACCTTTGTCACTCCGAACGTCTTTTAAAAAAAAAAATAATGCTATTCTATATGATTGGGCTAAACCTCTATGACTTTAATGTCTCCGCCACCTCCCCAAATACATCCTGCATTATTCTTAGTTGTTTTCCTTCATGTAGAATGAACCTACAAGGAAAGAAAGGGTTTATTTTAATTCCGATATTTTGGTCCCATTGACTTGTATTGGGATCGGGTATCGGTATCGGCGATATCCGATAATTTTTTGAATATCGGCCGATCCAATCCGATACCGTTACTTTCCGATAACGGAAGGTATCGCTCAACACTACCCATAATGCAACATTCCCCGTGCACGCTACACAACAAGATTGTGACCCTGCTGAAAGTCAGGTTCCTCTTCCCGCATACCATACCACCTTCTACGGGGACAAAGAGGAAGGTGCAGATGAAAGTGCAGGTTCCTTCATCAGGTGGGGGGAGGAATACTCGTTGGCGAAGTCACTGGCACAGGGCCCCTCATAGTACGCAAAAGTGTCGCTGCTGGTGGGAGGCACCCCCGCCGTGCAAACACACCGCCGTACTTTGAGGGGTCCTGTGCCAGTGCCAATGCCAACGAGTGGGCCCCCCCTGCTTGCTCAGGATCACAGCACTTGCAAAGTTTAAATACTTACCTCTCCCTGCTCCACTGCCGTGACGTGGTCCAGATTTCCTGGGCCCACTAAATACTTGAACCAGCCCTACCCCCCACAACTTTAGCCAAATGACCCCCAATTTCCAATGCCTTACTATTATTATAAGGTAAATTAAGATTGACAAGCTTCAGTAACAAGAATGGATGTTTTTGCCATTAAAATGGGCACTGTACATGTTTTCCTGGCCTCCACTCACTGCCGACTATGCTCCCCCATTGACTTGCATTGGGTTTCATGTTTCGGTCGATCCCCGACTTTTCGCGATAATCGGCCGATTCCACTCGACTCGACTGTTGAGATAGTCGGGTTTCGCGAAACCCGACTCGACCCTAAAAAACTAAAAGTCGCTCAACTCTACAGGTGGAGGATTATCATGACGCAGAGTTGCCATTAGGCCAGCCTCAAATCGCTACTCAAAAGGAAGATCAGATTGAGGAATTGGAAGGTGACGTGGTTGATGATGAGGCCGCTGATCCAACCCATCAATGTGGCACGCCTAGTGAGGACAGCCATGCAGAAAGGGATGGATCCGTAGCAAGAAAATAGGCAAGAAGAGGTAGTGGTTTGATCAGAGAAAGAACTCTGTCAACTGTTCCACAGAGCCCCCCACTTGGCTAGATAACAGGCAAAGGTGTGTTGTTCCCCGGTATGGCAGTTTTTTTCTGATAATCCTTCAGATAAAACAACTGTTATTTTCAGCATCTGCCAAACCAAGCTAAGAAAAGGCAAAAACACTGCCAACCTGAGCACCACCAGCATGCAAAAACATATGGCAGCCAAGTACCCCAATAGGTGGGCGGAACACATTGGTACACAATCTGTGTCTGAGGGTCAAACCACTGCCTCTTCCCCATTGTTATGGCCATCACCATCCGCTGACCATGAAGCAGGTGCTGATGCCTCCTGCCCACAACCTGTGGTTGCATACACAACAGTCAGCGAGCACGTCCAGTTCATTGTCTCAGCACAGCATTCAGTTTTCGCTTCCCCAGATCTTTACTAGAAAGCAGAAATATCCAGCCACCCACCCACAGGCCAAAATGCTAAAAACCCACATTACCAGATTGCTTGCCCTGGAAATGTTGCAGTTTCAACTTTTGGGAACTTAGTCTTTTCGTGTCTTTTTGTCAGTGGCAGCACCACTGTACTTGACTCTCAGTTGACACTATTATTCCCAGTGTGCCATCCCCGCATAACATAAGCAAGTGTTACACAATATCAGCTGTGTTCTAGCCAATGCAGTCACAGGGAAGGTCCACCTAACCACAGACACGTGGGCAAGTTCTTTTGGACAGGGATGATTTCCCTGACAGCACACTGGGTTAACCTGGTGGAATCTGGGACAGAGTCAGAGGCTGGGGCATCACACATCTTACTCACATCAGAATAGCAGGCCAAACATCCATCAGGGTTTCAGTCTCCTCGTATTCCACTTCCTGTCTGTCCTCCTCATCCTCAGGGGAGTTAGCCCCCCCATCA
The DNA here is from genome assembly GCF_032444005.1 of Ranitomeya imitator. Taxonomy (NCBI): domain Eukaryota; kingdom Metazoa; phylum Chordata; class Amphibia; order Anura; family Dendrobatidae; genus Ranitomeya; species Ranitomeya imitator. Next base: position 438,511,083 of record NC_091287.1, read on the forward strand.
CTCCCCAGCTTGGAAATCTGCAGCACTGACTTAGCAAAGCGAAGCGGCAGCACGCTCTGCTGAAACTCATCTGTTTAGGTGATAAAGATCACAACACAGTCGAGCTGCTGAAAGGTGTAAAAGAACAGACTGATCAGTGGCTCTTCCTGCTGAGCCTCCAACTAGGTCCGGTTGTGTGTGATAATCGGTGTAACTTGGTGGCGGCTTTAAAGTTCAGCAAGCTAGTACATGTTCCATGCATGGCCCACGTGCTGAACTTGGTTGTACAGTGGTTTTTCAAAACATACCCTGACTTACCTGACCTACTTGCCAAGGTACGCCATGTCAGCACACATTTCCAAAAGTAATCTCAGGCTTTCACCGGTCTAGCTTCGTTGCAGCAGCACTTTAATTAGCCATCCCACAGACTGATTTGTGACCTGCCCACACTTTGGAATTTGGCCTTCCGTATGTTGGTAAGGCTTAGTGAGCAGCAGAGGGCAGTCTCTGAATTCCAGATTCTCAATGCCCATCAGAGTAACACTCAGCTCCACACATAACAACTTGTGAGTGGGTGTGGATCGCTGACCTATGTGAGGTTCTTCAAAACTTTGAGTACTGCACCAAGATGGTGAGTGCTGATGACGTGATTGAGTTTAACCATCCCACTGCTCTGTCTATTAAAATGTTCGCTACAGAATGTCAAAGAGGAAGCTTTGAATGCCAAGCAGGCGGCAATGGAGCAAGATTGTACAGTGGCTGATATCACACAGCCCAGCCTCACACAGTATTCTCAGGCCAAATTTGTTGATGACGAGGAGCAGGAGGAGGAGGATGAGGGTGAGGAGGAACAGGAGTTTTTGCTCTGCGCTACAAAGGGGACTCCCAATCACAGCTTCATGCCATTAAAGGCCTGAAGAAGAGGAGGAAGAGGCTATGTGTCATGAGGAGCAGAGGATGGTTAGTGTTCTTCCTGTTGAGGTCACTGAAAGTTTGACTCCAACTGCGACACATGACAGAGTCCATGTTCAGATACCTTTCCCAAGACCCTCGCGTGAAAGACATTTTGTCCACCATGATATACTGGCTGTGCACCTTTCTTGACCTACGGTACCAGGAGAAATTTGCTTCTCTAATGTCGGAGGCTGACGTGCTATTTTCAGTGCATGCATGCCAGTGGACTGTGGTGGTAGACTTGCTCCAAAGATTACCCTCAGACAATGCTCGTGGCAGAGGTACCAGATCTTTTCACCCACAAGGATTTTAGGGGTGGGCCACACACCAGGTTCAACTCAGGGGGGAATGTCCAGCAACTGGGCCATTTTCATGAGACCGTTCCATCAGCAAGAGCTATCTGTGATGAGGAGGGAGAAGTAGACCAAGATGGTGAAGGACTACTTAAGTGACCATACCAGTGTCTTTCCTGATTCTTCAGTGCCCTTTAACTATTGGTAGTCCAAGCTGCACACTTGGCCCAACCTCTCCTTGTACACCTTGGAAATGCTGTCATCCCCTGTCGCGAGTGGATTGTGTGAGCGGGTTTTTTGTTCAGCAGGTGCAATTATAACCGATAATCACACATGCCTGTCAATGGAAAATGCAGACAGGCTAACTCCTCTAAAATTGAATAAGGACTGGATTTTCTGTGACTTTGTAAACCCTACGTATGACAGCAATGTTATGTAAATGCAGGCCAAATTTTTTTTTGGAAGGTATCTTAATGTCCATCCCTTACCATCCAAAACCATTTTGTTCAGGAAATCACCTCCTCCTCCTGCTTCTGCAGCAAGTACTTAGTGTTCATCTATGTATACCCCACATAGGTAATGTTTTGTACTTTTTGAAACCTTTGCACATTGTAACTTGTACTCTCTATCTCTACCTCCTGTTATAAATGCTAAGTGCATTGTAATGTCCCCATCACACCATCTTTCAGCTGGTCTGAGAGAGACCCCTTGGCTAATTTTTTGAAATCATTGCACATTGTGCAATGGTTAAACTTATACTCTTTATCTCTACCTCTTGTAATAACTGCTAAATGCATTGTGAGGTCCCATCACATCCTCTTTCAGTGTATATGACACAGACCCCTTGGGGTAATTTTTTAAAGCCTTTGAACATTGTGCAAAGGTCAAATTTCTACTCTCAATCTCTATATATTCTATTATTATAATTTTTTTTATTGTGATGTCCTTCTTACTATCTCTTTAAGTGTGTATCTGGTAGCTTGATGTTGATTTTTGGGACTGCACTTGGACATTTTGGAACATGAATGCATTAACATGCTTCACACAATTCTCCACACAATTCTTCAGATTTCAGGCTTACACAGAATAATAATATGAGTAATGAAACATGCTCTCTATATATATGCTGCTAGCTCAAAAATCTTACCACTGGCCCTTCCTCAGTGTTACGCCCTTCCCAATCTGCTGTCCAGTAAGGAGATGCTGATGCTTCCTGTCCACAACCTGTAGTTGCACAACAGTCAGCAACCACATCCAGTTTGTTGTCCCCCAGCACAGAGTTCAGTTGTCTCTTGTCAGCATATATGTCTTTTCATAAACTGTTACTTAGATAGGGCTTACATATTTGCTAGAAATTTACATTGTCCGGTGCTGAACAAAGACCATTGCTGAGTTTTCCAGGATCATACATGAGACTTCTGTACCTTTGTTAAACTAATTAACAATATATCCCAACCCAAAAATTCAGAGGGATAAAGAGGCATAAACATGAAAACTTAAAATACACAATATTTTATTAACAAGTTTTTTAAAACTAATTCACCAGAATTTAAACAAAAGGACATTTCATTTACAAGTAGCCAGATGTAAGCTATTAACTAGCTGGAGACTTAGCAGCACTTAAATATCTGTAGAAAGTGGTTCCAAAATTGGAATATGGACACAATCACATCAAATATAAAGAAGGTGCAATGTGCTTATGATGATATACAGATTAAATTAATGCTTTCAAAAACAGGCAGTTTTTTTAAATAGAAAAGATGTTTAAATATTTTAGGACATATTATGTTAGGGTCTAGTGACCATGAACCTATACAAAATAATGGGGAATTCCTATAGAGGAGTTATGCTTAAACCCACTAATATATGAAAGTGTCAAGTGCCAGTGCACATAATATTATGGACTTGACCATAATATTATATGCATAGGCATTTGACACTTTCATATATAAGTGGGTTTAAGCATATCTCCTCTTTCGGAATTCCCCATTATTTTATTATATTTGTATAGGTTCATTGTCACAAAACCCTAACATAATATGTCTTAACAGACCGAGTAGACCGTACTGTAACATAAGTTTTTAAAAAAACTGCACAATTATTCTATTTCTACTTTGATGAAATTGATGACAATTTAGTAGTGTGTGGCAATAATTTTGGGAAATGATTGTACTCCAAGTTTGGTCTCCTTCATGTGTGTGTTGCCTGTAGAAATAGGGCTCCCAGACTGGCTGACTGCTGCTGTGCCATTCTAACATTTCTACTGTGGGTGAATTGATCAATCAACTACCTGTGTTACTATCCTTATATTTTTCTAACATTAGTGGTCTACCAAGCTGATATTTGGGCCTCCTGAGAGTGGCAGAGCAAAAAATCAGTTTGGGCTTGTGCATGAGGTATCAGGGTTCTCAGCTAAGAAGGCTTATACCGCTCCCTCACAAACCTTGACTTAATTGAAACTTCAATTCAAAGCTCTAAATGCTGGCCCAGACCCTGATACCTTATGCATGGCCCATGACTGAATGCTTTTGTGCCACTAAAAAATGTTCTACTGTGAGTCAACTGATGAGTCAAAAACTAAATATGTTACTTTCCTAACATTTTTCTAGCACTAGTACTCTATGAAACTGATGTTTATGCCACATGAGTGTGGCTGGGGAAAAAATGGAGCTCTTGCATGAGGTATCAGGGCTTCAAGCAATGAAGATTTACACTAGGGTTGAGCGAAACGGATTGGTCATTTTCGTAAGTTGCCGACTTTTGGCAAAGTCGGGTTTCATGAAACCCGACCCGATCTCTGTGTGGGGCCAGCCACGCGGTCGGCGACCTTCGCGCCAAAGTTGCGTTTCATATGATGCTTTCAGAGCCATTTTTCAGCCAATAAAGGTGGACGCAGAGTGTGGGCAGCGTGATGACATAGGTCCTGGTCCCCACCATGTTAGAGAAGGGCATGACAGTGATTGGCTTGCTTTCTGTGGCGCCACAGGGGCTATAAAGGGGCGTGCACGCCGACCGCCATCTTACTGCTGCTGATCTGAGCATAGGGAGAGGTTGCTGCCGCTTCATCAGAAGCAGGGATAGCGTTAGGCAGGTTACATTCAGCCCCAAACCGCTTGTGCTGTAGCGATTTCCACTGTCCAACACCACCTTTTCTTTGCAGGGACAGTGGAGGCTAGATTTTTCTTAATCAGCTCTGTAGCTTATTGGGCTGCCCTAGAAGGCTCCCTGATAGCTGCATTGCTGTTTGTACACCACTGTGCAAACCAACTGCTTTTTTCAAAGCACAAATCCTGTTACTCCTTCCTTTCTGAACAGCTATCTTGTTTGTTTGTCCACACTTTTGTGTGCAGCAGTCCTTTTTATTGCTGCCTGCCATACTTTTCTGAGATTATTGTGGGGAGATAGTAATTGTAGTACAGTCCTTACATATATATATATATATATATATATATATATATATATATATATACATATCTTCAAGCCACTTTCTGCCCCTGAAACTGTGTAGTGTAAAATAGTGGGCCTGTATTTTTCTGCACTGTCCCACACCTAAGAAGGGAGATTTATATTGCTAATCAGTGCATCTGTGCCAGTCCTGTCTGTGGCATCTGTCTGTCTTTTTCTGCCACAGAAAATATACTATTCAACAGTGGGCCAGATTTATTCACTAGTCTCCCTTAAAAAAAAAATAAGGGGAGATTAATATTGCCTAATCTGTGCTTCTGTGCCAGTCCTGTCTGTGGCATCTGTCTGTCTTTTTCTGCCACAGAAATTATACTGTTCAACAGTGGGACTGATTTATTCACTAGTCTCCCAGAATAAATAAAAAAAGGGGGAGATTAATATTGGCACATCTGCATCTGTGCCAGTCCTGTCTGTGGCATCTGTCTGTCTTTTTCTGCCACAGAAAAAATACTGTTCAACAGTGGGCCTAATTTATTCACTAGTCTCCCATATAAAAAAGGGGGAGATTGTTATTGCCAGTGTGTGCATCTGCGTCAGTCTTGTTAGTGGCATATCTGTCAGCCACTGTCTGCCACTGAAGCTGTGTACTGTTATACAGTGGGCCTGATTTTCCCTGCAGTCTCACACACCTATAAAGGGAGATTTAAATTCACCGCAAGTTTGCGTACATTTTCTATCTGGTTTCACAGTACCAAATACCATTTGTCTGGTTACATTTTTCTAAGAATGAGGAAGTCTGGAGGAAGAGGTTGTGGCCGTGGGCGGTCATTGCCAGCTGGTAATGATCGTAGTGGCGGTGGAGCATCAGGTGGTCGTGGGAAAAGCAATATAGCACCTAAGTCTAGAGTTGTTGAGCCAGCATCATCGTCTGGCTACACAAGGCCTCGAACGCTCCCTTTTCTGGGAGTAGGAAAACCGCTTTTAAAGCCGGAGCAGCAGGAACAAGTTTTGGCTTTCCTTGCTGACTCTGCCTCTAGCTCTTTTGCCTCTTCTTCGGAAAGTGCAAAATGTAAAAGCAGCGCGTCGTCAGTGGATGTTCCCGGTCAGGGACAAGTCGCTTCCTTGTGTTCTTCACCCAGAACAACAGAGAAGGATGCGTCAGGTGACACAATGGGTTACTCCATTGAGCTCTTTACACATACCATTCCTGGGTTAGAAAGGGAAATTGTTAACAGGCCATGCCCATTACAAGATGAATCGGACATGGAGTGCACAGATGCACAGCCACAGCCAGATTATTATGCTGTTCCTTTGACTCAGATCAGAACATTGCCCTCGCAGTGTACTGATCCAGAATCTGACCCTGATGAGACTATGGAGCCCCGTCACGAACGCTATAGCACCGGCTTACAGGGTGACACAGAGGAAGGTGCACAGGACATAGAAGAAGAGGTCATAGATGACCCAGTTGTTGACCCCGATTGGCAGCCATTGGGGGAACAGGGTGCAGGTGGCAGTAGCTCTGAAGCGGAGGAGGAAGACCCGCAGCAGGCATCAACATCGCAACAGGTTCCATCTGGCAGGCCCGTATCTGGCCAAAAACGTGTGGCAAAACCAAAACCAGTTGCAGGACAGCGTGGCCATCCGGTTAAAGTAGCTCAGTGTGCAATGCCTCAAAAGGTATCTGATAGTAGGAAGAGTGCAGTCTGGCATTTTTTTAACCAAGATCCAAATAATCAGTGCAAAGTCATCTGTAAAAAATGCTCAAGGACCTTCAGCAAAGGTCAGAATGTTAAAAATCTAAATACAAGTTGCATGTGTAGACATTTAACTACCATGCACTTGCAAGCCTGGACTAACTACCAAACATCCCTTAATGTTGTAGCACCCTCTCACAATGAAGCTAGTCAGCAACGTTACATCCCTTCCCTCATTGTAAGCCCACCGTTTACCAAACCACCAGCAGTAAATGTGGAGGTTTTGACGCAAGGCCAAAGCAGTCAGGGAATCACCAGGTTCGTGGTAGGAAACACTGTATGTAGGGCAACAGCAAGAATACCATCACCAACCCTCTCTCAGTCTGCCATGTCCACCGGCACCCTTGCTAGTTCCACCATATGCAGCTCTCCAGTCCAGCTCACCCTACATGAGACTCTCGTTAGGAAAAGGAAGTACTTATCCTCGCATCCGCGTACACAGGGTTTGAACGCCCACATTGCTAGACTGATCTCGCTAGAGATGATGCCCTACCGGTTAGTTGAAAGCGAAGCTTTCAAAGCCCTGATGGACTACGCTGTACCACGCTACGAGCTACCCAGTCGACACTTCTTTTCGAGAAAAGCCATCCCAGCCCTCCACCAGCATGTAAAAGACCGCATTGTCCATGCACTCAGGCAATCTGTGAGTAGAAAGGTGCACCTGACAACAGATGCATGGACCAGTAGGCATGGCCAGGGGCGTTACATCTCCATCACGGCACACTAGGTTAATGTGGTGGATGCAGGGTCCACAGGGGACAGCAATATTGGGACAGTTCTGCCTAGCCCACGGTCTAGGAAACAGTTGGCTGTAGGCATTCATCCCCCCTCCTCCTCGTCCTCCAGCAGAAGCGAGAGCTCGTCCACAGACCGCAGTCGCACGACCACTCCATCCGCAGCTGCCACTGTTGCACATGAAGTGTCCCATTATGGAACAGCTAGTGGCAAGCATCAGCAGGCTGTATTGGCAATGAAGTGTTTGGGCGACGACATACACACCGCGGAAGTTCTGTCCGAGTTCTTGCAGAAAAAAACTCAGTCATGGCTGGGCACTGTACATCTTGAGGCAGGCAAGGTAGTGAGTGATAACGGAAGGAATTTTATGGCTGCCATAGCCCTTTCACAACTGAAACACATTCCTTGCCTGGCTCACACCTTAAACCTGGTGGTGCAGTGCTTCCTGAAAAGTTATCCGGGGTTACCCGACCTGCTCCTGAAAGTGCGCAGACTTTGCTCGCACATCCGCCAATCGCCCGTACACTCCAGCTATATGCAGAAACATCAGCGGTCTTAGAACCTTCCCCAGCATCACCTAATCATCGATGTTGCTACAAGGTGGAACTCCACACTGCATATGCTTCAGAGACTGTGCGAACAGAGGCGTGCTGTTATGTATTTGTGCGAGGATACACATACACAGGTAGGCAGTTGGATGGCAGACATGGAGTTGTCAGGTGTGCAGTGGTCGAAGCTACAAGACCTGTGTCAAGTCCTTCAGTGTTTTGAGGAATGCACACAGCTGGATAGTGCAGACAATGCCATAATAGGCATGAGCATCCCCCCAATGCGTCTGCTGATGCAAAGTTTGACGCACATAAAGGAGCAGGCATCTGCAGCTGAGGACGAGGGAAGCCTTGATGACAGTCAGCCATTGTCTGGTCAGGGTAGTCTACAGGACTAGGTGGCGGGCGAAGAGGAGGAGGACGAGGAGGATGATGGGGATGAGTATTTTTTGGATGAGGAAGCTTCTCAGGAGGCAATAGAAACTGCTGGCGTTGCAAGGCCGGGTTCAGGGTTTTTGAGGGAGACAAGTGACGTTGATTTGCCCGAAAGTGCTCCTCAACCCAGCACATGCACTGATTTGACAACTGGAACATTGGCCCACATGGCAGATTATGCCGTGCGTTTCCTCAAAAGGGACCCACGCATTATAAAAATGATGACCGATGACGATTACTGGTTGGCCTGCCTCCTTGATCCTCGCTATAAAGGCAAATTGCAAAATATCATGCCACATGAGAACCTTGAACAAATATTGGCAACCAAACAAGCAACTCTTGTAGACCTTTTGATTCAGGCATTCCCAGCACACAGCGCCGGTGATGGTTCTCACACGAGCTGCAAGGGGCAACAGGGCAGAAGTGTTAGAGGTGCACAAATCAGAAGTGGCGTTGGACAGAGGGGTTTTCTGACCAGGTTGTGGAGTGATTTCGCAATGACCACAGACAGGACAGGTACTGCAGCATCAATTCGAAATGACAGGAGACAACATTTGTCCAGTATGGTTACTAACTATTTTTCCTCCCTTATCGATGTTCTCCCTCACCCGTCATTCCCATTTGATTACTGGGCATCCAAAATAGACACCTGGCCTGAATTGGCCGAATATGCATTGCAGGAGCTTGCTTGCCCAGCAGCTAGTGTGCTATCAGAAAGAGTATTCAGTGCTGCTGGTTCAATACTGACCGAAAAAAGGACTCGTCTGGCTACCCAAAATGTTGATGATCTTAACCTTCATTAAAATGAACCGCTCATGGATTTCTATTTATTTTGCCCCACCTTTCCCGGCTGACACCTAGCTTTTCTGTAAAAAGGTCTTGCTTTTAAACTGGTCTTCCTGACTGTTCCAATCTCTTAATTTGCAGCTGCTGTTTGTCCAGCAAACGATATGTTTACACCTCCCTAAATGGGCTAACTCCCCCCACGGGGCTGTGGTCTCGCCACTTGGCGCAAGCACCCGTCATAGTGCCGTTTGTCTGAAGAGGTGGGTGTGCCCAATTTTGGTTGATGGCACTGCCACTGGGTCCCTCATAGTACAATGAAGTGTCTCTGGTGGTGGTGGCGTGCATCCAACATCAGACACACCGTTGTAACATGAGGAGCCCTGGGCCTGTACCGCCGGCCACGAGAGAGTGTCCCCCCAGCTCAAACATTGCTCTACCACTTGCAAAATTATCTCTCACTGCTCCACCACTGTTTAGTCTATGCGCTGAAATCCTTCAATGCCTGGCACTGACAATACCAATTTCTTGACATGTATGATGCTGGTTAAAATAGTCAGGGTCAGTGTCCTATATTGACACCAGTAAATACTTAGCGGCGCCAAATTACTATGTCTGACACTCAGCATAGGAACCCACCCCTGTACCTAAGTATGCCACCCTTTTGTTTTTTGGTTTAGTTGTTTTGAGCGACATTAACATCTATCTATTTTTGGGGAGTACTAACTGTGTCAGACACTCCTTCCAATCGTCCTCCGCTGACGAAACCAATGCTGCCTGTGTACCCCTGCAAGATAATTCGAACTGCATTGAGCCTAATTTTTTTTATTTTAGGACTACTAAGTCTGTCTGCAGTCCCTCCTTCCAATAGTCCTCCGCTGACCACCCCAATGCTGCCTGTGTACCCCTGGAACCTATTTAAAAGTGCATAGAGCCTACTTTCTTTATTGTAGGCCTACTAAGTCTGTCTGTGGTCCATCCTTCCATTTGTCCTCCGCTGAGCACACCAATGCCGACCGTGTACTCATGTACCTTTTTTCAACCTGCAGTGAGCCAACTTTGTGGTGTAAGGCCTACTAGCAGTGTCTGTCTGCGCCACTTAATACAGCTGTTCTCCTCTTAAAAAAAAAAAAAAAGGCTGGTTTTCAGCCTGTCAGAATTATAAAACTGCATTGGGGCCACAAATTTCGTTGTGGTCTACAAACTGATTCTTCCGCTCCAAGGTGTTCTCCTGGTTGCCTTTCCTGGTCTTCAATCTTCAGGCTCTCGTTAAATAGTTTTTTAATCGAACAACTGCAGTGGGGCTACTAGTTGGGTTGGGGCCTACTAACGGTGTCTGCCGCTCAAAGGTGTTCTCCAGGTTGCCTTTCCAGAGCTTCAATCTTCAGGCTCTTGTTAAATAGTTTTTTAATCGAACAACTGCAGTGGGACTACTAGTTGGGTTGGGGCCTACTGCCAGTGTATGCCGCTTCAAGGTGTTCTCCTGGTTGCCTTTCCTGAGCTTCAATCTTCAGGCTCTTGTTAAATAGTTTTTTAATGGAACAACTGCAGTGGGGCTACTGGTTGGGTTGGGGCCTACTACCAGTGTCTGCCGCTCCAAGGTGCTCTCAAGGTTGCCTTACCTGAGCTTCAATCTTCAGGCTCTTGTTAAATAGTTGTTAAATGGAACAACTGCATTTGGCCTACTATTTCGGTTGGGGCCTACTAACGGTGTATGTTGCTCCAAGGTGTTCTCCAGGATGCCTTTCCTGAGCTTCAATCTTCAGGCTCTTGTTAAATATTTTTTTAATCGAACAGCTGCAGTGGGGCTACTAGTTTGGTTGGGGCCTACTAACGGTGTCTGCCGCGCCAAGGTGTTCTCCAGGTTTCCTTTCCTGAGCTTCAATCTTCAGGCTCTCGTTAAATAGTTGTTGAAAAAACACTGCATTAGGCCTACAAGTTGGGTCTGGGTTCTACAAACGGTGTCTTCCGCTCCAAGGTGTTCTCCAGGTTGCCTTTCCCTAGCTTCTATATTCAGGCTCTCGTTAAATTGTTTTTAATATAACACTGCATTTGGCCTACTTGTTTTGTTGGCCCTACCAACGGTGTCTGCCGCTCCTTGATGTTCTCCTACACTGAACAAACCAGTGCCACCTGTTTACTACTGTTACCAATTTTGAACTGCATTTAGCCTACTTACTGATTTGGGCCTACTCACTGTGTCAGCCTCTCATTACAGTTGTATTCCACTGAACAAAGCAATGCCCCCTGGTTAGTCCTGTTACCAATTTTGAACTGCATTGAGCCCACTTTATTCTTTGGGCCTATATCTTTGTTTCCTCCTCATCCTGCCAATTGCCCAGCCAGTGATAGATGAGTCTGCTGGTACATTGACCCAGAATGCTACATTCCCTGTGCACGCTACACAGCAAGAATGTGACCCTGCTGAAAGTTAGGTTCCCTTTCCCGCATACCATACCACCTTACTCGGGGACAAAGAGGAAGGTGCAGATGAAAGTGCAGGTTCCTTCATCAGGTGGGGGGGAATACTCGTTGGCGACGTCACTGGCACAGGGCCCCTCATAGTACGCAAAAAGTGTCGCTGCCGGTGGGAGGCGCCCCCGCCGTGCAAACACACTGCCGTACTTTGAGGGGCCCTGTGCCAGTGCCAATACCAACGAGTGGGCCCCCCCTGCTTGCTCAGGATCACAGCACTTGCAAAGTTTAAATACTTACCTCTCCCTGCTCCACTGCCCTGAGGTGGTCCAGATTACCTGGGGCCACTAAATACTTGAACCAGCCCTACCCCCCACAACTTTAGCCAGATTGACAAGCTTCAGTAAAAAGAATGGATGTTTTTGCCATTAAAATGGGCACTGTAGGTGTTTTCCTGGCCTCCACTCACTGCCGACTATGCTTCCCCATTGACTTGCATTGGGTTTCGTGTTTCAGTTGATCCCCGACTTTTCACGATAATCGGCCGATTCCACTCGACTCGACTTTTGAGATAGTCGGGTTTCGCGAAACCCGACTCGACCCTAAAAAACTAAAAGTCGCTCAACCCTACTTTTTCCCTTCTCTAATATACTAATTTATTGTACCATATACAATTTTGGAGATAGTTAATCTGGTATCCTTTAGATTAATACTTCCTCTGTCTTTTCACATCTCAAATGTGTTCCACAAATCCCTGCTAAAGGAGTTTATGTCTTTGATGCTGGTTTTTGTCGATGGTTACTATGGCAACCACCAGGACCACATAATCATAATCTCATGATGCTGATGGGGTTAACCACACTTTGTTAACCATCTAGATACAGCTGTCACTTTTAACAGCAGCATATAGGGGGTTAAGGCCATGTAAAACATTGTCTTATGGACTGGTATTCATGCACAAGATCAGAATCGATAAAAGTATACAAATACAACACCCTAACCACAACAGAACATAACTACATTACCAAGACTACCAACAGTACAAAAGTGCATCATCAGACTTCAGACTGATAATCAGAACAAAAGTACAGTATTAAAACCATCATCAGTGTACATTACCAGAACCAATAACAGCACAGAAATACAGCACCATAATTACGTGAACACATCACTAAAATCATCATCAGTACATGACTACATCACCAGAACCACAAGAACCACAATCAGTGCAGGAACACAGCTTCACCAGAAACATCATCAATATATGAATACATGATTAGAACCACCATATGAACAGGAACACATCACTGAATCACTATCAGTATAGCAACACAGCACCAGAAGCACTATTAGTAAATTAATACATCACTAAAATATTAATAAAGGAATACAGCTTCATCAGAACTATCATCAGTACAAGAATACACACTGGAGCCACCATCAGTACAAGAATTAATCACAAGAACCATTATCAGTACACGAATACATTACCAGAACCACTCTCAGTACATGAATACATCACAAGAACCACTGTTACAGAAATACATAAACAAAATGCTATCAGTACGTAAATACCTCACTAAACCCAACATGAGTACATGAAAACTTCACCAAGCTTAGTATAGCAATCAATTGCAATGTCAGGTCAGTCCCATATACTGTGTAATTGTCTCGCATAAATCTACGATTCCTAGTATGGCCTTGAAGAGGATCTTTAACAAAATCTTTTTTGTTGAACTAGACACATAATGTAATAGTGGCTGCAGAGTGGAATAAAAACATTTTTTATTATTATTGTTATTACTATTTTACCTCTCCGTTGCGGAGATATTAGCAATCAAATATTTGACACATAATGAGTTAACACCCACTTGGACGTCACTAAACTTATCAAAAAGTTTTCACTGAGGGCATGAACGTCAACCTCTTGTATGATATTAATCAATCATAAGCAAGCAGGAACATTGAAGAGCAGAAGGACCAGTGGAGATTATTATGATGCCCTGCAGCAGCTGAGTTTTTACCCGGCTGTTTCGATTTACATTGAAATCTCTGAATGTGAATAAATTGAATGAGAATAGAGTAACTCTATCCAAATTGAATTTTAGGAGATTCACTCAGCTGTGTAATATATATATTTACTAAAATAAATAATACATTCATATATACTTTAAATACTCACTACCTTCTACAATGGCATGATATATGAACCTACAACACAGACACTAAACTTATTCATATTACGAATCTTGCCCCATTTTTCAAGACAATATAATCTAGGCTATAATTTCTCCTTTTTAATTTTCATTCACAAGAATTATTAAATTATGAAATTGTTCTTTCTGGCACACAACTGAGAATTTCGTAAACATATAGCTTCATTATGTATTATAGTTGTAAGCCAAAAAATATATATCCCTCCACTTTCAGCTGCTTGGATTGATTTGAAAGCTGCTAAATTGTGAAACCCCTTAGTTGAATTGTATCCAAATGGATAAAAAAGGGATTTCTGCATCTTTAAGCTGAAAAGAAAAATGAAACTCAATCATTACATATGTATTACTTTAGTCATCTGGTTTCATTCTATTAATGACCTTTAACATCTGCAAAAATATTGTGAGAAGCTAATTTTGTTTGTACTGAGGTGGTGTAGAACTGTTTCTGGCTGTCAGTCTAGGATGTGCTATAAAATGAAATTCTCCTTCAGGGAGCCGCACAAGAACCTACTGTACAACTAGAGTTTATTGACAAAAGCCAGAAAGAAAAAGAAAACACTGTTTATGACATTCCAATGTAGAAAACAAGAGCCCTACATTATGCAAGTTAAATTACATGGCATTTAAATATTACATTTTGTGATTTATAGTTATTGTATAATAATTACCATTTCTGAGTGGGTGTGGTGAACCATACAGAGTGAAATTATGGCCAGCTTTATTTATTGCTTCTTCTGTTCGAGCCAATGAGGACGTCAAATATATTTCTGCTTTCTTATTATTGAAATGAAAAGTATGAAATTAGCTACAATTTATGCATGACATGACTTCTGTTTCCACCTTGAAATGAAAACCAGTTACTTTAAAAAAAAAATGATTGGATGCAATAAAGAATGTATAACAAGCCAATGACCATGACAGTAGACTCTTAATCATAGCTGCTACAGCTTGCAAGATACCGTAATTATATGCAGTATCCATAATTGATAATTTAATTAATAGAGTTTATTTATTTAAAAGCCATGGTGACTTGATGAATGAGCGATCTGTAAGAAGACCAATCTAGATAGGTCCATCAGTGTAGTATAATGCCATCGGTTGCTGGCCTTCCTCCCTGCCTTGTTCCTTCTATTCTTCCTACCATGATGTTCTTCTCCGGTGATTGCTTTCTTTGTATGATGTGTCCAAAGTACGCTAGTCGTAACTTGATGAACCTTGCTTTGAATGACACGTCTTTCATGATTTGTTTCAAAATTGATTTGCTTGTTTTTCTTGCCATTCATGGTATTGATAATATTCTTCTCTAACTGCACATTTCAAAGTCATTAATCTTTCTTCTGGTTTGTTTCTTTATCATCCAGGTTTCGAATCCTTATAGGGCAGCACGGTGGCTCAGTGGTTAGCACAGCAGCCTTGCAGCGCTGGGGTCCTGGGTTCTAATCCCACCCAGGACAACATCTGCAAAGAGTGTGTATGTTCTCTCCGTGTTTGCGTGGGTTTCCTCCGGGTACTCCGGTTTCCTCCCACATTCCAAAGACATACTGATAGGGAATTAAGATTGTGAGCCCCATCGGGGACAGTTATGATAATGTGTGCAACCTGTAAAGCGCTGCGGAATTTGTTAGCGCTATATAAAAATAAAGATTATTATTATAAAAAATAAAGATTATTACCACAGAATAGACCAAACTATGTACGAGCCATGTCTTCATCACCAGTGAAATGTTCCTCATTAATGTCATTAATATCCACCTTATACACTTGGTAGATTAATTTATAAACACGAGACCAGTATGCATCTCATCAATGTAACATCTTTGGCTTCCCACTCATGCACAGTACATGGAACCTGCCAGATCACAGGTGAAATTAGAAAGAGGGAGGAAGCTTTCAGGATCATGCCACACTCCAAAATACATCACATGTGTGAGTAAACATTCTTTATTTGCAAAAATAGGACAGGTTTCGAACAGTATAGTTCTTAATTACAAGATACGATTCAACCTTGATTAAGATGTATACTGTTCAAAATGTCTAGGTTTCAACTTTTGATGAATATGTCACTGTACTCTATGATTTGTTTCTGTCTTATTTTAACCAATAAATAAAGACATTTTACTCACACATGTGCTGGATTGTGTTTTGGAGTCTCCCAGGTCTTTTGGATGCTTTCTGTCTATACAGTGTATCTAATATATTTTTCCAGTTTTGTGCAAAATACAATAGCGCATGCTACCAATTGATGAATTTACCAGAAGTTAAAAACAAATCAAGGATGAAACTGAGACTTTGAAGCCCAGTCCCATTTAAAAAAGTTGGCAAAGGAGTTTATTAAGTATTACAATGATACATTTTCTCCGATCTTTCATAAATTCCTGGATAATTTTCATTGGTGACTTTTGTAAAGTTTATGTAGATTAGTGGTGTCTTCCAATATGTCCATAAAAAACTTAACTTTTACATTTTCTTTGTAATGTTGTACAGAAAAATGAAATGAGAAGGTTACCAAACCCATTTACAGCTCTAAAAAATAGCAAGAAGCTGACTGTAGGGCCTATATACATATGCAGTAAGTATTTTATCATTTTCTTATATTTTGCTAGGGGATTAAATATATATTCAATGTAAATTATATTCAGTCTATTTTTTTTTTAAAGATTCATGCTGAATGTACAAAGCAAATAATCTTAAGTGCAGTATATTTGACTATAAAATCGAAGAAACTTCAGCAAATTATGAAAACACCAGCCATGGAAAATCTAAAACTTTCCACTACTTCCTTGCTCTAATACCCTAATTATTAATTTGATCTGACCAGAAAGTTTGAAGAGCAATGATAACTGTATACAGTGCAGTACTGTGAACATTTACACTGTTGCCAAAATCAATGTCTCACTTACAGGAGGTTTCATATTCTTCGAGAACGCATCTACCATGACACACTGTTCAATGTGTTAGAAAATCTCCTGTGTGGTGTTTTTGGAGTAGTATGACCTTAAAGAAATTCTAGTCATTTTAGCCTTATTTGAACAATACAGACAAAACGAAAACCCGTGAAGCAGTTTAGTATTAATAATACTGCTTAGCGTTCATTTTTAACCCTTCCACAGGGATGTATTCTGGCCTGTGTGTATTAACCAGTAGAAGTACCCATTTTTGTTTTCCTTATAATGGTTAAATCTCCACTTCTTTTCTATTTTTTTCAGGGAACCTGTCATTTAACTCTTTCTGACCAAACTACGGGTAGCATGGATCAGAGCTTGGTTGAGTGATTGCTGTCGGGTATGTTTTATGTTCTGAAACAATCAGAGTTTTACATTCTAGCCGGCGACTATAAGGAGAGAAGTGATTAGTCCGTCAAGTGTCCTATGTATACACATGGGAGAGATATGTTAATCAACTGGAGTGGAGCAGGGAGAAGCTGTCAGCGTGGTTCCGGCAACACTATTGACGGATTCTGTTTAAGTAATATAAGTGAGATTAGCGATTTTTTTTATTTTTAACAAATAGGTTATTATTTTATTTTTAGAATATTTGCCTTTTAGTTACTATAAAAAATGTACAATGCAATTTATTCTAACCTCTAGACTCCCCACAGAGAAGGCATATGTGAATTATTATCATGTCTACTTTATCAATGTACTGTATATAAAGGACCAAAAAGCACTGTCTATAGAGATTAGGAAGAGATTAGGAAGCCTAAAGGTATTAGAGGTTAAAGATATTGGGTGCCAGTAATAGAATATCATTGATATGATATTGAGTCTTAAAGCAAGTTATATGCTTGTATGAATGGCTGCTCCTGCTGTGAGGCAAGATGAGCATCCTGCTTTAGGAAGCCATCTTAGCTGTTTGAAGGGGACAGTAAAATGCTGCTGCCCCTCTGTTAGACTGAGATGCTGGGCACTGATCAGCAGCCAGCGGTCAATTGCAGCATCACATACAGAGGTATGAAGATCTCGGCTCATTGGTGAAGAGGATAAGATGGTGTCAGTACTGTTTTAATTAAAATGTGCTTCCTCGGACAAACATCCAGTTGAAAACTTAACTATTCTACTATCTACCTGCCAAATACTGCTTGTGACAATGCTATATGGAGCAGTTACAGTGGATGTTGCCATCTAACACCTGGGCAAAGTGGGCCCCCAAGGAGCCTTGTTCCCAGCACTTTGCCCTGATATAGACACTTACTTAATCTAACAATAGTTTTGGGGTGTTTGGAAAGAAATTATTTTACCAAAGGAATATATCCTCCAAACACAGAGAAAACATACTTCAAGGAGGTAGTCAGTGCTAAGCATTAAAGTATATGCTTACTTTTCTGCAACTATATGATCATGGGCAACAAAGACAAATGTAATCAAAAGAAAATTCCAAAATTTAAACTCTACATATACAGTAATTCAAGTCATAAGTTTACTTAAACATAGATTAAAATAATTAAAACTGATATTTCTCCTATTACCAAATTCAAGGCCAACAAACTAGTTTTTGCATGTTGGTTAGAGGTATAATTTGCATATAACACAATCAATTTTTACAACAAATGCTACCAAACAGATAATTTAATAAATGGTTCACTATTTTTCTTTACAAGGGATTCAGAACTTTACATATATCATGTTGGTTATGCCTCTAAAATGTAGAAGCTTACATAGGCTTATATAAGTCTATTTTAAGTGTACATGTGGCAGTATTTCAAGGCTTACCTTCAAGGCCTATTTGCCTCTTTGCTTGACTTTAAGAAAAAATCAAAATAAATCATCCAGTGCATCATACAAAATTGTAACCCTCCACATTCTTAAGAGCTATTTCCAACCATCTGAAGGTACCACGTTCAGCTGGTGAAAATATAATCTGCAAATTTAAAGACAACATCTTATGAAGGAGACAGGATTTTTCATATACAGAGAGTTTGAGGCGAGAAATACAAGCCAATCCAAGAACAAAACAAGAGACTTTGTGAAGATGCTGGAGGAAATGGGTACAAAAGTCTCAATATCAACATTACAACAAGTTCTGTATCAACATAACCTAAAAGACTGCTTAGCAAGGAAGAAATCACTGCTGCAACTGCCAAAGGGGTCAAAGATTTTCCCTTTTGAAAAAATGTCCTCTGGTCTGAAGGAACAAAAATGATGCTGTTTGGCCGTAATAACCACCATTATGTATGGTGAAATACAGTGGGTACGGAAAGTATTCAGATCCCTTTAAATTTTTCACCCTTTGTTTCATTGCAGCCATTTGGCAAATTCAAAAACTTCCTTTGTTCACATTATTGTACACTCTGCACCCCATCTTAACTGAAAAATACAGAAATGTAGTAATTTTTGCAAATTTAATAAAAAGAAAAACTGAAATATCACATGATCATAAGTATTTAGACCTTTTGCTCAGACACTCATATTTAAGTCACATGCTGTCCATTTCCTTGTGATCCTCCTTGAGATGGTTGTACTCTTTCATTGGAGTCCAGCTGTGTTTAATTAAACTGATAGGATTTGATTTGGAAGGGCACACACCTGTCTTTATAAGACCCCACAGCTCATAGTGCATGTCAGACCAAATGAGAATCATGAAGTCAAAGGAACTGGGCAAAGAGCTCAGAGACAGAATTGTGGCTAGGTGCAGATCTGGCAAAGGTTACAACTAGTGTTGAGCATTCCGATACCGCAAGTATCGGGTATCGGCCGATACTTGCGGTATCGGAATTCCGATACCGAGATCCGATACTTTTGTGGTATCGGGTATCGGTATCGGATACATAGAGATGTGTAAAATAAAGAATTAAAATAAAAAATATTGATATATTTACCTCTCCGGCGGCCCCTGGACTCAGCGCGGGTAACCGGCAGGCATCGTTGTTCAAAATCAGCGCTTTTAGGACCTGAGAATCACGTCCCGGCTTCTGATTGGTCGCGGGCCGCCCATGTGACCGCCACGCGACCAATCACAAGCCGCGACGTCACCGCAAGCTATTAACGCGCTCATTTTTGAAAAATGAGCGCGTTAATGACTTTCAAAGACGTAGCGGCTTGTGATTGGTCGCGGCCACGCGACCAATCACAAGCCGCGACGTCACCGCAAGCTATTAACGCGCTCATTTTTAAAAATGAGCGCGTTATTGGCTTTCAAAGATGTAGCGGCTTGTGATTGGTCGCGTGGCCGCGACCAATCACAAGCCGCGACGTCACCGCAAGCTATTAACGCGCTCATTTTTAAAAATGAGCGCGTTAATGGCTTTCAAAGACGTAGCGGCTTGTGATTGGTCGCGTGGCCGCGACCAATCACAAGCCGCGACGTCACCGCAAGCTATTAACGCGCTCATTTTTAAAAATGAGCGTGTTAATGGCTTTCAAAGACGTAGCGGCTTGTGATTGGTCGCGTGGCCGCGACCAATCACAAGCCGCGACGTCACCGCAAGCTATTAACGCGCTCATTTTTAAAAATGAGCGCGTTAATGACTTTCAAAGACGTAGCGGCTTGTGATTGGTCGCGGCCACGCGACCAATCACAAGCCGCTACGTCTTTGAAAGTCATTAACGCGCTCATTTTTAAAAATGAGCGCGTTAATAGCTTGCGGTGACGTCGCGGCTTGTGATTGGTCGCGTGGCGGTCACATGGGTTATATATTCACTCCGGTCCTCTTCTCAAGTCCAAGCTCGTTGAGTTGGACATTTCGCATCTGAAACCTGCTGTGTATGTATCACCTATGGTCTGCTGGGTCTGTCTATCTGCCTCCCTGGTCTATGAACACTAGTCCACTGCAGCTTCCCTGGATAAGCCAGGCTGAGTAGTATGACACCACTGCTATTAAGTGTGGGTCAGTGAATGCTGTCATCTGCTGTTCTGGCTGTCTATAGAAAGACCACATGGACCAGGGCTCATCCCACTGAACTCTCATACTCCATCCCTGTGGGCAGAATACAACTCAAGCATCACAGGATGAGGGTAAACCAGTGGAGGGAAACTTTATTAGATTACCTACAGTCAATAACAGATAGTACAGTCCCAGAAAGCATATAAGATGGTGGAAATGAAATAGTCTCTCCCTTTTGCTGGCTCACCAGTAATTAGAACATCTGCGACTTTGGGCTTCCAGGGCCAACTATTCCAACTAGTTGCATCCGAAGTTTGGCTGGCACCAACAGAGAGGAGGTAGTGGCAAGCTTCGGAAGCTGACAGAGTACATTAAAGTATATGGCCAGGTGACCTGAATGTCCTAACCTGGGTTCTCCAAACATCTCCATGGGTTCAGTCGATCAAATCTGTATTCCTCCTGTTGGAGCCATGGTGTTTTGGCTGCTGGAATATAGAGCCTCTCTGGATAAGGAAACAGGTCCCTTTTACACCCACAGCTGTCCTTCAAGGCATTATCAACAGGTTTAGGGGAAGATGGGAGGAGGCAATCCCTCACGGTTCAAGTGTTCAATTAACCTTCATATTTTGTTCTTCAATGATTGCACATCAACAAGCTGCAGGGGTTGATGCAATAGATAGTTACAAATGAAAATCCACTGAAACATACTACCAAGATGTCTGAAAACTGGTCCTATGCCATAATAAAAGACCAGTAAGAGATATAGATGGAAACTCTCAATAATATTAGTCCTACAGAAAACATGGAGCTTAAGTCCACAATATATTAAAAAATATAATTTTATTAAATAATAAAGCATAAGAAAAAATCACAAAACTTGCAAAGTCAAAAATACAGAAAAAGGTTCAGGTATGAAGGACATAAACACATGACTCATGTAAACAGGGTCAGGGAAAAGCTATGCCCTCAGGTATAAAGTGCTTAGTGCATATAAGGTGCAACATAGTTGCCCAGGTTCACTAAGGAGTAGCAAATTCAGCCCGAGGCTGTATGTAACAGGTGCGCAAACCTATAGAAAACACATAATATTGACTCTCAGGTAAGTGAGAACAGGCATATAAATAAAAGCACAAACTGAGTCAAATATAAAACAATATTATAGTTAAGGCAAGCTTACCCATCATGTTGCCTGTGTGATGTGATGTCCAGTGCAGCCTCTCACAAAATTTGTTACTCCTTAGTGACCCTGGGCAACTATGTTGCACCTTATATGCACTAAGCACTTTATACCTGAGGGAATATATTTTCCCTGACCCTGTTTACATGAGTGATGTTTTTATGTCCTTTATACCTGAGCCTTTTTCTGTATTTTTGACTTTGCTTACATGTTTTGTGATTTATTTCTCATTTTTACAACACCATTTTTTTAGCGACCACATCATATTTGAAGCCATTTTGAGGGGTCTATATGATAGAAAATAACCAAAAGTGACACCATTCTAAAAACTGCACCCCTCAAGGTGCTCAAAACCAAATTCAAGAAGTTTATTAACCCTTTATGTGCTTCACAGGAACTAAAACAACGTGGAAGGAAAAAATGAACATTTAACTTTTTTTGCAAACATTATATTTCAGAACCATTTTTTTAAATTTTCTCAAGTGTAAAAACAGAAATTTAATCATAAATTTTGTTGTGCAATTTCTCCTGAATATGCTGATACCCCATATGTGGGGGTAAACCACTGTTTGGGCGCACCGCAGAGCTTGGAAGAGAAGGAGTGCCGTTTTACTTTTTCAATGTAGAATTGGCTGGAATTGAGATCGGATGCCATGTCACGTTTGGAGAGCCCCTGATGTTCCTAAACAGTGGAAACGCCCCACAAGTGATGCCATTTTGGAAACTAGACCCCTTAGGGAAGTTATCTAGATGTGTGGTGAGCACTTTGAGCCCAAAGTGTTTCACGGAAGTTTATAACGTAGAGCAGTGAAAATAAAAAATCGCATTTGTTTACACAAAAATTATCTTTTTGCCCCCAAATTTTTATTTTGACGATGGTAACAGGAGAAATTAGACCACAAAAGTTGTTGTGCAATTTTTCCTGAGTACGTCGATACTACATATGTGGGGTAAACCACTGTTTGGGCGCACCGCAGAGCTTGGAAGAGAAGGAGTGCCGTTTTACTTTTTCAATGTAGAATTGGCTGGAATTGAGATTGGACACCACGTCGCGTTTGGAGAGCCCCTGATGTGCCTAAACAGTAGAAACCCATGACAAGTGACCCCATTTTGGAAACTAGACCCCACCAAGGAACTTATCTAGATGTGCGGTGAGCACTAGGGTTGAGCGAAACGGGTCGGCCAGATTCAGAAGTCGCCGACTTTTGGCAAAGTCGGGATTCATGAAACCCGACCCCTGTGTGGGGTCGGCCATGAGGTCGGCGATCTTCTGATCTGGAATCGGAATTCCGATACCGGGTTCCGATATGTTTAAGATATCGGGAATCGGTATTGGAATTCATATTTAAGTGCAAAATAAAGAATAAAAATAAAAAAATATTGATATACTCACCCTCGGACGCGCCCTGGTTCTCACCGGCAGCCTTCCTTCCTAAGAATGAGCGCCTGAAGGGCCTTCGATGACATCGCGGCTTGTGATTGGTCGCGTGAGTGGTCACATGGGCGGTCACGCAACCAATCACAAGCCGCGACGTCATCTAAGGTCCTTCAGGCGCTAATTCTTAGGAAGGAAGCGCCTGAGGGTGCGTCCGAGGGTGAGTATATTCCTAATAGGTTATATACTCACCCTCAGACGCGCCCTGGTTCTAACCCGCAGCCTTCCTTCCTAAGGATCAGCGCCTGAAGGACCTTAGATGACGTCGCGGCTTGTGATTGGTCGCATGACGCCCATGTGACTGCTCACACGACCAATCACAAGCCGCGACGTCATCGAAGGTCCTTCAGGCGCTGATTCTTAGGAAGGAAGGCTGCCGGTGAGAACCAGTGCGCGTCCGAGGGTAAGTATATCAATATTTTTTATTTTGATTCTTTATTTTATACTTAAATATGGATCCCAGGGCCTGAAGGAGAGTTTCCTCTCCTTCAGACCCTGGGAACCATTAGAAACCCAATGCACTGCATTGGGTTTCGTGTTTCGGCCGACCACGACCCCGACTTTTCTATGGGATCGGCCGATTTCACTCGACCCGACTTTTGAAAAAGTGGGGTTTCGTGAAACCCGACCCGATCCTATAAAAAGAAAAGTCGCTCAACCCTAGTGAGCACTTTAAACCCCCAAGTGCTTCACAGAAATTTATAAAGTAGAGCCGTGAAAATAAAAAATCCTTTTTTTCCTCAAAAATGAATTTTAGCCAGCAATTTTTTATTTTCTCAAGGGTAACAGGAGACGTTGGACCCCAAAATCTGTTGACCAGTTTGTCCTGAGTATGCTGATACCCCATATGTGGGGGGCACTGTTTGGGCACCTATCGGGGCTCGGAAGGGAAGGAGCACCGCTTGGAATGCAGACTTTGATGGGATGGTCTGCGGGCGTCATGTTGCATTTGTAGAGCTCCTGATGTACCTAAACAGTAGAAACCCCCCACAAGTGATCCCATTTTGGAAACTAGACCCCCCCATAGAGCTTACCTAGATGTGTGGTGAGTACTATGAGCCCCTAACTGCTTCACAGAAGTTTATAATGTAGAGCCATGAAAATAAAAAAAATCATATTTTTTCCACAAAAATGATCTTTCACCCCAAATTTATACTTTCACAAGGGTAACAGGAGAAATTGGACCCCAAAATTTGTTGTGCAATTTATGCTGAGTAGGCTGATACCCCATATGTGGGGGTAAACCACTGCTTGGGCACATGGCAGAGCTCGGAAGGGAAGGAATGCCTTTTTGGAATGCAGACTTTGATAGAATGGTCTGTGGGGGGCGTTATGTTGCATTTGCAGAGCCCCTGATGTACCTAAACAGTAGAAACCCCACACAAGTGACCATATTTTGGAAACTAGGCCCCCCAAGGAACTTATCTAGATGTGTGGTGAGAAGTTTGAATGCTCAAGTGCTTCACAAAAGTTTATAATGCATAGTCGTGAAAATAAAAAATATTTTTTTCCCACAAAAAAGATTTTTTAGCCCCTAAGTTTTTATTTTCAGAAAGGTAACAGGAGAAATTGGGCTCCAAAAGTTGTTGTCCAATTTATCCCAAGTATGCTGATGCCCCATGTGTGGGGGTAAACCACTGTATAGGCGCACGACAGAGCTCAGAAGGGAGGGAGCACCATTTGACTTTTTGAGTGCAAAATTGGCTGTCGTGTTTGGAGACCCCCTGATGTACCTAAACAATGGAAACCCCCCAATTCTAACTCCAAACCTAACCCCAACACACCCCTAACTCTAATCCCAACCCGATCCATAATCCTAATCACAACCCTAATGATAATCACAACCCTAACCCCAAAACAACCCTAATCTCAACACTAACCATAACCCTAATCAAAACCCTAAATCCAACACACCCCTAATCCTAATCTCAACCCTAACCTCAAACTGAACAATAATCCCAATACACCCCTAACCCTAATCTCAACCCTAACCTTAACCCTAATCCCAAACCTAACCCTAATCCCAAACGTAACCCTAATGCCAACCCTAATCCAAACCCTAACTCTTATCCCAACTCTAACCCTAACTTTAGCTGCAACCCTAGCCCTAAATTTAGCCCCAACCCTAGCCCTAACTTTAGCCCCAACTCTAACCCTAGCCCTAACCCTCGCCCTAACCCTAAATTTAGCCCCAACCCTAATCCTAACCCTAACTTTAGCCCCAAATCTCACCCTAGCCCTAGCCCTAATGCTACTTTCACACTTGCGTTGTGTGTAGTGTTGAGTATTCCGATACCGCAAGTATCGGGTATCGGCCAATATTTGCGGTATCGGAATTCCGATACCGAGTTCCGATATTTTTGTGATATCGGGAATCGGTATCGGGATTAAGATTAATGTGTAAAGTAAAGAATAAAAATAAAAAATATTGATATACTTACCCTCTGACGTGCCCTGGTCGTCACCGCTGCAACCGCCTTGCTTTCGTTCCGAAGAATGAGGGCGTAAAGGGCCTTCTATGACGTCGCGGCTTGTGATTGGTCGCTGAGCGGTCATGTGACCGCTCACGCGACCAATCACAAGCCGCGATGTCATCGAATGTCATTAACGCGCTCATTCCTAAGAATATATATTTTTCGGATATCAGCCGATACCATCCGATACCGATACTTTCAAATATCGGACGGTATCGCTCAACACTAGTCGTGTGGCATCCGTCGCAATCCGTCGTTTTGGACAAAAAACAGATCCTGCAAATGTGCCCGCAGAATGCGTTTTTTGCCCATAGACTTGTATTGCCGATGGATTGCGACGTATGGCCACAGGTCGCGTCCGTCGTGCACAGGATCCCATGTGTTTTGGCGGACCGTCGTCACCCAAAACGTTCAATGTAACGTTTTTTATACGTCGCATCTGCCATTTCCGAATGTGCATGCGTGGCCGTAACTCCGCCCCCTCCTCCCCAGGAAATAGACTGGGCAGCGGATGCGTTGAAAAACTTCATCCGCTGCCCATGTTGTGCACAATTTTCACAACAAGCGTCGGTACATCGGGCTGACGCATTGCGATGGCCCCGTACCGACGCAAGTGTGAATGAAGCCTAACCCTTGCCTTAACCCTAACCCTGGCCCTAACCCTAACCATAAATTTAGCCCCAACCCTAACCCTACATTTAGCCCCAACTCTAACCCTAACGCTAAATTTAGGCCCAACCATAACCCTAACCCTAATTTTAGCCCCAACTCATCTAGCTGCCAGCCGGCAGATCATGGCGAGCGCACTGCGCATGCGCCCGCCATTTTCTTACCCGATGAAGAAGCCGACGGGCAGGCGGGGACGCAGGAGGATCCAGGGACACCGGTAAGTATAGCAGGGTCCCTGAATCCCCCTATTTCTCTGTCCTCTGATGTGCGATCACATCAGAGGACAGAAAATAACACACCGCTTTCTTTTTTTTGCGGTCGCCGGTAAACAGTTAATTACCGGCGATCGCAAAACAGGCATCGGTAAAAACCGACCCCGATCATGTTCTTTGGGGTCTCGGCTACCCCTGGCAGCCGAGACCCCAAAGATCTTCCGGGTGCCGGTCGGCATTTTTTGGCCGGAACAAGATGGCGGCGCCCATCGGGAGCCACGAGGAGCATGGGGGGAGACAGGTGAGTATCTAGGGGTGATTGGGGACCCCATTTATCTCTCCTCTGATGTGCGATCACATCGGAGGACAGAGAAATCAAATGGGAAATTGTGTTTTGTTTTTTTTTGCGACCACCGGTAAACGGTTAATTACTGGCGATCGCAACCCGGGGGTCAGTAAAAAAAATCCCGAATCATGTTCTCTGGGGTCTCGGCTACCCCCGGTAACCGAGACCCCAGAGAAAATCCGACTCTGGGGGCCACTATTCACTTTTTCCACAGCGCCGTTAATTAACGGCGCTGTGGTTTAAGTACCCTTAACTGCCGCCGTTAAAAGGCGTATCGACGGTCGTTAAGGGGTTAAGAGAAGGAATTTGTAATAGAATTAAATTTTATGAATTGTGAAAAAATTAGTTTAATAAATATGGCTAAGATGAATGTAAGTTGAATATCCTGAAATCTGTGATGCCACCCAAATTCATACGATCTGGGATTAGATTTGCAAGGATCATAGAAAAAGGACAGGCATCTTTCATGCATACTGCACACTCAGTGAGTGGGCTAATGGCTTAAGACATGGCAGTGTGGGCCTCCCCATAAAGTCTTAGTAATTCACAAATAATTAAAGGGTTAGTAAAGTAGTTGTGCATCCAAAAAAGAGATTTTTCTTTCACCTCTAGTTGAGAGGCTATTACTTGGTCACATTCAATGCAATACAACTTTTTGTCTCCGTTAAGGGATAATTTTTGGATGGCTTATGAAAAAGCTATTACATTTTCATTTAGCAAAATGTATATAATCAATTATAAGATTAAGGGATTTATGGGAGCCACCAATGGATCCTGGACCCTCTTGTTTAATATTGACAAGTTTCACCACATTTGTATTATGTCTTAATTGTCGCTCAATTATATAAACTAATTTTATTCTAAATTAAAAATCTATTTAGTTGTGTATATATATATATATATATATATATATATATATATATATACATATAACTACCATTTATTATAGTTGTGGCTCAGTGTTTTTGTTGTCAATCCTTTAAGGTCTTTATATTTGTAAGGTTTCTGCTGCATTTTCTTTTTGGAAGTAAAAAAAATCACAGCCAAAAAAAACTGCTAAATCAAACACAAAGTAACGTGAAATATTTTCCTAATATATGTAAATATATCGTTGTTGTACTGGAGTTGGATTTATTCCTCTTTTAGAATTTAGCTTTTTTATTCTTTATGTTATATACAGTATAGTTGCTGAACATAGAATTAATTGTACATACGCTGACTATGAATAGTTGGTTACTGAAGCAGAAATGACATTTGGTAGCATTAAGTTTGCTGTGAACTATTGATTACCGGTACGTAGTTTTCTACTAATGTTTTCTTGCTTTTCTGGTATTTTTGCAGAAATCAGTTAAATACATATTATTATAGAAATAACTAACTTTACTTTGCCCTAGTGTGTTGTTTTAACACTGTATTGTATAATTTTATTGTGGCTTAAAGACGATGCTTTATGTAGAAGATTTTCGTTTTCACCAAGTCACATTAAGTCTTTTAATGGAGCCTTCGTTTTCTACATGTACTTCTGAAAATATGTCAGTTTCTCTGCCCACGCAATATGGTTATCTTATAACAGTTTTGTAAACGACTAAGTAAAAAAGTAAGTAACACCATCCAACAGGATAATAAACATTCCTGATGCAATGTAGATATGATCCTAAAGGATAGACATAATACATAGCAAAGCACTTTAGCTTTTTTATTCCTTTACTATTATATATGTTCTTGTAGATTTTGTACCCTGCTGTAAGGCAGTTTCATTTCCTGATTCTATTATAAAGTAAGTGGCCACCTGAACCTGGCAATGAACTTGTTCTATTCTGTTTTTCTATTTTTAATCCCATAAGAGTAAACACATTTCTCATCGGATGTGTTGCAGACTTCTGCATGTTGGTGAGATTTATGAAGGTGCCATTGGGTTATTACAGTGCCATTCATTTAGAAATAACTGTCCAAACTGAAAGAAAACTATGAATGATAACATCATTTTTATCTTTCCACAGATTCATATTATACAATATATTCTCTTTATTTATATAGCCTTTGCTTTGCTTCTACTCAGTTGGTCTAATTTCCAAATGATTTATATCTTCCTATCCAATGTACCCTACATATTAATATGGAAGTGAGGTGTAGCATTCAAGTAACGAACATGATATATTATAAAGAAAAATAATATGTAAGTTTTATATATACAGATATAGCATTGTCATAACGTTTCTAAATATTTAATTATGTTAAAAAAAAAGTTGATTGTTTTTGGTGTGCATTAAATAAACAAGTTATGAGCAAAAGTGCCTTAACCCCATAATGACTGCCAATACGCCTACTGGGGGTAGCTGAGAACCTAGAGAACATGATTCGGGATGATTTTTACCGACCCCAGTGTTGCGGTCACCGTTATTAACAAAATAACAACGAATGCAAAAAAAGTCAGATTTTCCCATTTAATTTCTCTCTCCTCTGATGTGATCGCACATCAGAGGAGATAGAAATGGGTCCCCCGATCCCCTCCGGGTACATTTGGTGTCCCTGCATTCCCTCATGAAGTTCCCCTGCCGGCGACGTCTTCTTCTGGGAAGAAAATGGTGGGCGCATGCAGAGTGCAGCTGCCCAGATCTGCCAGCCAAATCCCAGTAACAGTTGGAAGTTTTTCCTATTGGTTCATTTTGATCACTGAGGTAGACCCTATTACAGTGACCAAAATAAAAAATAGTAAATAAAACCTGTTAGGGTTGGCGGAACGCACCGAACATATATTTATTAGAAGGAGTTGGTGTGTTTGCAACCCGGGGTCCACCGTGCAGGAAAGCACCTGCAGCTAGATATGGCGGTACACTATAGTAGTATAAACAGACTCTGTTACTTCACAGAGTCTGTATGCAAAGATAACGCTGTGCCCTGTTTGGCTCACAGAGGCACACAGCTACTTAGTAGAGCAGATGGTGGTCATGCAGTCAAATGCAAACATAAAAATCCTCGCCAGAGGTGCCAGCATTCTAGCGGCTTATTTCAGCCAGGTCCCTGAATACACACACACGAAACTCCTCGCCGGAGGTGTCAGCATTCTAGGGGCTTATTTCAGCCGGGTCCCTGACTGCATACAAACACGACCACACTGGTGCTGAGCGCATACATAAATTGATACTAGCGCATGGCCATGCGGTCATGCGCATCTCTTATAGCTGCAGCAAGTCCAGGACCTTCCTAGAAGGAACAATTAGAGGCTGCCACAGACGTTGAACACCTTCAGGACCTTCCTAGAGGACCAATAGGATTTGCTGCAGTACCTGAGCATGTGACCCTTGATATCCAATGAGAGATCTTACCCTGGGCATGCTCAGAAGGGGAAAAGTAGGACTTAGTCCCAAAGACGTCTGCTCGCTGCTGACCAGTACTGGCTACATTACTCATCAAGAGAATGCCAAGAGTGTGCAAGAGTGTGCAAAGCAGTCATCAAAGCAAAAGGTGGCTACTTTGAAGAACCTAGAATATAAGACATAATTTCAGTTGTTTCACACTTTTTTGTAAAGTATATAATTCCGCATGTGTTAATTCATAGTTTTGATGCCTTCAGTGTGAATGTACAATTTTCATAGTCATGAAAATACAGAAAAATCTTTAAATGAGAAGGTGTGTCCAAACTTTTGGTCTGTACTGTATATATATACATATATATATATATATATATATATATATACATATATATATATATACACGCCCCCAGGAGGAAGCTGTCGCGAAACACCCATCGGGGTCTTGCAAGGTGTAGCGTGCCACGCGGCTGTATACAGGGTGCATCACGCATATAAGGTAATATGTATTATTTAGCTTCTGTAGCCACATTCACATATCTTAGCAATCTCCAGTGCTGCTAATATTGTATCGCATTAGGTTAGGTGTATTTAGTTGTCGCAGTTGCTATCAGCCCTGCAGATTTGGTGCCGGTCTGAGAAAATAAGGAGTGCGGTGATTCGATATTTCCAGTGATAGTAAGATTGTATTGCACTGGGCGTACCAAGCTGTTGTAGTTGCTAACAGTCCTGCAAAATTCGTGCCGGTTGAGCAAACAAAGAGTGCGGTGATTTGATGAATTGCTCTAGAGTATACACTTGCATTATATGATATGTGTTTACCATTAAAAAAAACTTGCATATTTGGATGCTGGTCTATGTTGATTGATAGTTACTGTTACCTGACATATATATGTTTAGTGAGCATTCGAATATCATTGATTGCCATTATATAAGAACGTAGAGGACTGCGTAAAGAAAGACAGCAATGTTATTTGAATCTGCACAATGCTTGCTATCTCTGGATTATCTCCATGTACCAGGTTTTTCTGACATTTGTCTTTGTAGTAGCAATTAACAAACAGTTTATTGCTTTTTTTATCATATCCCAAAAAGATATGTGGGTATAATGATTGAGGTGTCTTCTTAGCATGCTCTATGCATTTAGCAAATATCAACAAATCAAAGTTTTTTGCTTTATTAGCATGTCCCTTCAGTATGTTCTTTGTTTAATATTGTGCTCCAACTCATATGTCTCTTTCAACGAACGAATATTATTGTATTGCTACTAGTGTTGAGCGATACCGTCCGATACTTGAAAGTATCGGTATCGGATAGTATCGGCCGATACCCGAAAAATATCGGATATCGCCGATACCGATATCCGATACCAATACAAGTCAATGGGACATCAAGTATCGGAATGTATCCTCATGGATCCCAGGGTCTGAAGGAGAGGAAACTCTCCTTCAGGCCCTGGGATCCATATTAAAGTGTAAAATAAAGAATTAAAATAAAAAATATTGTTATATTCACCTCTCCGGCGGCCCCTGGACATCAGCGGGAGGATCCGGCGTCCGGCACGGCTTCTTTCTTCAAAATGCGCGCCTTCAGGACCTGTGGAATGACGTCCCGGCTTCTGATTGGTCGCGTGCCGCCCATGTGACCGCCACGCGACCAATCAGAAGCCGCGACGTCATTCCTCAGGTCCTAGAAGGCGCTCATTCTAGGACTTTAGCTGAGGAATGACGTCGCGGCTTCTGATTGGTCGCGTGGCGGTCACATGGGCGGCACGCGACCAATCAGAAGCCGGGACGTCATTCCACAGGTCCTGAAGGCGCGCATTTTGAAGAAAGAAGCCGTGCCGGACGCCGGATCCTCCCGCTGATGTCCAGGGGCCGCCGGAGAGGTGAATATAACAATATTTTTTATTTTAATTCTTTATTTTACACTTCCGATACCGATACCCGATATCACAAAAATATCGGATCTCGGTATCGGAATTCCGATACCGCAAGTATCGGCCGATACCCGATACTTGCGGTATCGGAATGCTCAACACTAATTGCTACTTGAAACTGACGAAATTAGATTTTTCCTTATTTTGCGTGTTGTTAGCGCTTACCTGCCATTATTGTGATTTTTGTGGTTCAGAGGCACTAATTTTATTATATGTTTTATGTTTGTATGAATAAACTTTTTAATCAAAAAGAAATAACACTTTTTTTGACTCAGCTCAGTTTAATAACTACATGGTTGGTCAGTATGTTCATATATTTATGAGAGTGTTACCCTTTCCAAGCGTGAGGAAATGGGCCTGGGTTATATGTTTACATGTATATATATATATATATATATATATATATATATATATATATACTGCTCAAAAAAATAAAGCTAACACTAAAATACCACATCCTAGATATCACTGAATGAAATATTTCGGTTGCAAATCTTTATTCATTACATAGTGAAATGTGTTGAGAACAATAAAACATAAAAATGATCAATGTAAATCAAAATTAATATCCCATGGAGGTCTGGATTTGGACTGATACTCCTAATCAAAGTGGAAAATCAACAGACTGATCCAACATCAGTGGAAATGCCTCAATACAAGGAAATTAAGTTCTGTTGTGTGTGCGTGGCTTCCACGTGCCTATATGACCTCCCTACAATGCCTGGGCATGCTCCTGATGTGGCGGCGGCTGGCCTCCTGAGGGATCTCCTCCAAGACCTGGACTAAAGCATCCGTCAACTCCTGGACAGTCTATGGTGCAACGTGATGTTGGTGGATGGTGCGATACATGATGTCCCAGATGTGTTCAATCGGATTCAGGTCTGGGGAGTGGGCGGGCGAGTCCATAGCTTCAATGCCTTCATCTTGCAGGAACTTCTGACACACTCCAGCCACATGAGGTCTGGCATTGTCCTGCATTAGGAGGAACCCACGGCCAACCACACCAGCATATAGTCTGACAAGGGGTCTGAGGACCTCATCTCGGTACCTAATGGCAGTTAGGCTACCTCTGGCGAGCACATGGAGGGCTGTGCGGCCCTCCAAAGAAATGCCACCCCGCCCCATTACTGACCCACTGCCAAACCGGTCATGCTGAAGGATGTTGCAGGCAGCAGATCACTCTCTACAGTGTCTCCTCTGTGAAGAGCACAGGGCTCCAGTGGCAAATTTGCCAATCCTGATGTTCTGTGGCAAATGCCAATCATCCTGCACAGTGTTGGACTGTAAGCACAACCCCCATCTGTGGACATTAGGCACTCAGACCATCCTCATCGAGTCGGTTTCTAGCCGTTTATGCAGACACATGCACATTTGTGAAAACATTTGAAAAAATAGACATGTGCACAGCTGTAAAGTGGTGCCAGAGTAGGTTCCCACACCGTAGTATATAGCAAAAACTCGGCACTCAACTTAATGTAAGACAAGTGATTTAATAGTGTCCACAAAATAACAGAAACGTTTTGGTCCTACATCCAGACCTTCATCAGTCGTTACCGGGTCAAAAATTAAAATGATAAATAATATAACAAAAAAACAAAGTACATATGTGCATGAAATAACAAAAGTATATACAATTTAAAACAATGGTCAAATGAAATAACCTAAAGTATAATAGAAAATAGCTGCGGATTAGGCTTAGGAATTTTTGGTGCGGATTCTGCATCTCTTGCCAGAAAACGCAGGTGCGGATTTGACGTGTTTTTTGTGCAGATTTTGTACAAATTTGCTGCGGATTTACTGCGGATTTTTTGCGGATTTACTGCCCTTCCTACCACTGCGGATTTCTATAATGGAATGGGTACAAAAACGCCGCAAAAAAGTAGTGATGTGTGCACAAAGCCTTATGCTGTGGTCTAGAATTCTTGTCATAGTCAGCTATTTTCTATTATACTTTAGGTTATTTCATTCGACCATTGTTTTCAATTGTATATACTTTTGTTATTTCATGCACATATGCACTTTGTTTGGGTACTGCGCTGACAGACACAACAAACCTTCTTGCCACAGCTCGCATTGATGTGCCATCCTGGATGAGCTGCACAACCTGAGCCAATTGCGTGGGTTGTAGAGTCGTCTCATGCTACCACGAGTGTGAAAGCACAACCAACATTCAAAAGTGACCAAAACATCAGCCAGAAAGCATTGGTACTGAGATGTGGTCTGTTGTCCCCACCTGCAGAACCTCTCTTTTATTGACTGTGTCTTGATAATTGACAATAATTTCCATCTGTTGTCTATTCCATTTGCACAACAGCATGTGAAATTGATTGTCAGTGTTGCTATCTAAGTTGACAGCTTGATTTCACAGAAGTTTGATTTACTTGGAGTTATATATTTGTATGTATATATGTATAAGGTCATGTGCACACATTGAGTATTTGGTCAGTATTTTATATCAGCCAAAACCAAAAGTGGAACAATCAGAGCAAAAATATAATACAGACATTTGCTCCACTTCTGCATCTTTTATCCACTCCTGTTTTTGGCTTACAAACATTGAGATAAAAAACTCACCAAATGCTTAACGTGTGCAAGGGGCCTTAGATAAACATGTATGACATTGATAAGGAGGTATTGTGCATAATAACATTTTTTTCCGTTATGCTATAGAGAAGTTAGTTACTTTTGATGGATTAGATTCTATGATAATACGTAGTTAAATTTTCATTATGACATTTTGGTTAGTAATATATTACGAATTTTTTTGCATGTTTTTTATAAAATGTTCCTTGCACTGATGTATTCATCATATTAACTACAATTGCAGAAATGACTAATGTTTAAATTTTAAAGACAATTTATGTCATTATTATGAATCATTATGTGAAAAAAATATGTGGGTGGAATTGTGGTTTAATGGTTTTGTAATTTGCTTTACCTTTTCAATGCAGTTTTCTGTTACATTAACTGAATCATTTCATTTTATAGTTGTAAAGAAAAAGAACAAAAACATGCCCATTAGTGGAAGGATTGTAAATGCACATTGCTAATGGAAACTATTTTGACATTTGTAGCTGATTCCATGGTACAGATACTTGAATCATTCCAGTGGTGCATTTATAGAAAATGTTATATTTTATTTTCCCAGTAAAATACAAGTAATAGACTTTAAAATTACCTTAGCACTACAAGTATTAGGTTTCAGAAATGGAGAAACATTTTGCATTGTTATGAACAATATATCAGCGAAATGAAGCAATGTACTGTGTTGAAACTGTGAAAAACAGCCACAAAGAAAATAAATGGTACTAGCTGAAAAAATAGAAGAATTAAAATAAAGAAATTCACATATATGGATATAAAATAGCTTTGAAGGACATTCTAGGTGAAAAGGTTGAATACAGATTGCAATATAATTATTCATAATGAGAGGGTAATAAATGAGAGCTGTTCTGTCATAGATCATATTAACATTTACAATTATAATTGGGCAAGTGTAAGGATCTTACCCCAATGGCCATATTGTAATGATTGGATATCCACAAAAGAAAAGGGTTATGTCCTGGATGACATGGTTAGAATCTACCAAAAGTGGTCTAACAAAGGAGAAATGGTGAAACAGCAACAGAATCATAGACCCTCAGAATTGATTTCACAAATGAGCAATTATGGCACAATTTTTTAGGAAAAAAAGAGCATTAATGCTCGCTATGATACAAAAGTCAATATCAAACAACGAATTGGCACTTCCAAATAGAAAGAGACAAGTCTGAACAGGTGCGAGCTAAGAGAGCCACTCTATATAACTAACAAATTACTTTGAAACGCTATAATATGTAAACATTTAATATATAAAATTGGAACTGCATTACCGCTGTAGAAAACATGCTAAAAATGAAGGTACTTAGCTTACATATTGGCCAATTTGTATGAGCCCAACAGCCATCCTTGTGCGCTCCTGTGTTGGGACTCTAACATGATGGCTCTTCCAGACTAAAAACCTTCAATTATATGGGCAGGTAGGATCAAGCTCAATTTAAAAATGCCTTAGGCTGATGGGAAGAGAGTTCAGTTAGAGGACGTGTTCTTCAAATATAAAAAAAATAGACTGGCACTTCCAAACAAAAAAAGACAAGTGTGAGCAGGCGCAAGCTGTGCAACAGGGGCATTTATTTTGGATATACTGTACATTAAAGATGTACAACGATATCCAGATTTACTTGTACTGATCCTCAAGTGTGGATATTGAAACTCCAGTTTTATCATGCAGTCCCAAATAACTTGATGTCAGAGACAAAGCTTGAGGGCCCCTAACCAGGTAACCATATTTACTACTATGGTGGCGCACCCTAATAGTGGGTATACGTCAACCTCAACAGATGACCATGCAGATACTGAAGATAAATTACTATACAAAGACCAACACTGATGTAACAGCCACATAGTGACTATATATTGGTAGATACCAGTCCTGCAGAACATATAAGAGGTCACCGAAAAGTTAAATATATTGATTTACAGCTGATGGTTCTTTCTGAAGGAATCATTCACTTTTCACATGTTTTCCATTAGGCCCAGATTAACTTAACATTTTTTTCCAGCCACAGCTCGTCTGCAGATTTTACAACAAAGACACATTTGACTTTTCCCATTACCAGCAGCGTCCTCATGTATCCTATTGTCACTTCAGTGCTGAGCCTTTACTTCTGTATGAGTCCGTATTACTGTGTGGCACAAAGTAGTGCAACCCTTAGTGCCCTATATAATAATGCTTACAGCTGTGCCACTTACCACACTTGGATTTTTTTCCCCGTTTTCTAGTACATGACATGGAAAAACCAATGGTGTCCTTCAAAAGTACAACTTGTCCCACAAAAAATAAGCCCTCACATGGCCATATTGACGGAAAATAAAAAAGTTATGGCTCTGGGAAGGAGGGGAGCGAAAAACGAAAACGCAAAACCGAAAAAAGCTCTGCTTATTAAGGGGTTAATAATGTTCCCTGACTACCCCCTGTACATTTCCTCTATATGTATTATGATGGGTCCACAGCTCCCTTAAACAAAGTATTATTGGTCCACAGTGCCAATATGCACGGTATGATGTCCTCACAGCTCCCATGTACATATTATGATGGGCCCACAGCTCCCCTATACACAGTATTAAGTCCCACAGCCTCTCTATACATAGTATGATGGCCTCACAGGTTCCTCACACACAGTATAATTGACCGAGAGCTCCCCTGTACATAGTATGATATCCAAATAGCTCCCCTATACATTGTATGATGAGCCCACAGCTTCTCTTCACACAGTATGATGTCAACACTCCTCCCCTATGCACGAAAGTATGGAACCTCAAATTTCCTATACACAGTATGATATCCCCACAACTCCCCTCAATACAACATGATGTCCTCACAGAGGCTATATACAGTGTGATGTCACACCACAGCTCCCCACTACACAGTGTGATGTCTACATGGATCCTTATACACAGTATGATGTCTCTACAGGTCCCCTCTACAAAGTATGATGCCCCCACAGCTCCTCTCTAAGCAATAAGATGGGCCCACAGCTCCCCACCACACAATATGATGTCCCAAAAACTCCCTTAAATACATTATGATGTTCCCACAGCTCCTATATACACAGTATAATAATAGTTCCCATGCTGTATGATGGGCTCCACAGTAGCCCTACACTGTATGATGGCCAGAAATTAGCCTTCACACTGTATAATGGCTCTATAGTAGCCCAGACACTATTTAATGACCCCACAGTGGCCCCTATACTGTGTATTGTGGGTCCCAAACTGTATGATGGAGCCCACACATTTTGCATTGGCTCCACAGTCTCCCCTATACTGTATGATGGCCTCCCAAGCTGCATGATTACTCCAAACATTTTCCAATGGCCTGACAGTAGTTTCTACGTTATATAATGGCCTCCCAGACTATATGATTGCCCCCTTAGTGGCCTTCACTATGTATGATGCCCTTCTTTGTAGCAAAAGAGTCATTTTGGAAGTACATTGAGCGTCAAGGTGGATGGCAGCTGAGGGGAAAAAGAAAAATATATATTCTTTAAATCTTCAGCTTAGCGAGTGTGAGCGAGCTGAGTGTTACCTGAGCGTAAGTGTGTGACTTGTGATTCAGTGACTTTGGAGTCAGGGAGTTTCCAAGGGAGGAATTACAATCTGTGTTTTATTGATACTTTGCATTTATTTTATTTTTTTGCTTAACATTTCTGTCTGGTGCAATCCCCATTAGGAAATGTGCTCCACTATTGTTAATGCCATCCAGTGCACATCTTGCCACATGTATGCAGTCCTTGAGCAGCCGATCGAGGGTGCATACTGCTGTGCGAGATGTGAGCATGTTGTGCATTTGGAAAACCAGATTCTGAATCTAAATGTGCAGCTGGCAACACTGAGATCCATAGACAATATGGAGAGGAGTCTTCTGCTCACGGAGCAGACGCTCAATGGGACAGATGAGGGGGGGGATGGTGGGATGGAGCTGCAGGACGATGAAGTAGCAAGCTGGGTGACAGTTAGAAAGCCGGGTAGAGGGAAGAGTGTCAGGGAGGCAGGGCAGGCCAGACAGGTGCTGGAAGTGGGGGACTCAATTATTAGGGGAACAGATAGGGCAATCTGTCACAAAGACAGGGATCGTCGAACGGTGTACTGCCTACCTGGTGCTCGAGTCCGACACATCGCTGATCGGGTGGACAGATTACTGGGAGGGGCTGGTGAGGACCCAGCGGTCATGGTGCACATTGGCACAAATGACAAAGTTAGAGGTTGGTGGAAGGTCCTTAACCCCTTCATGACCAAGCCTATTTTGACCTTAAAGACCTTGCCGTTTTTTGCAATTCTGACCAGTGTCCCTTTATGAGGTAATAACTCAGGAACGCTTCAACGGATCCAAGCGGTTCTGAGACTGTTTTTTCGTGGCATATTGGGCTTCATGTTAGTGGTAAATTTAGGTCAATAAATTCTGCGTTTATTTGTGATAAAAATGGAAATTTTTTATTCTGTTAAACCAGAGGGTTAGGTGACACAAAATAGTTAATAAATAACATTTCCAACATGTATACTTTACATCAGCACAATTTTGGAAACAAAATTTATTTTTGCTAGGAAGTTATAAGGGTTAAAATTTGACCAGCGATTTCTCATTTTTACAACGAAATTTACAAAACCATTTTTTTTAGGGACCACCTCACATTTGAAGTCAGTTTGAGGGGTCTATATGGCTGAAAATACCCAAATGTGACACCATTCTAAAAAATGCACCCCTCAAGGTACTCAAAACCACATTCAAGAAGTTTATTAACCCTTCAGGTACTTCACAGCAGCAGAAGCAACATGGAAGGAAAAAATGAACATTTAACTTTTTAGTCACAAAAATTATCTTTTAGCAACAATTTTTTTATTTTCCCAATGGTAAAAGGAGAAACTGAACCACGGAAGTTGTTGTCCAATTTGTCCTGAGTACGCTGATACCTCATATGTGGGGGTAAACCACTGTTTGGGCGCATGGCAGGGCTTGGAAGGGAAGGAGCGCCATTTGACTTTTTGAATGAAAAATTGGCTCCACTCTTTAGCGGACACCATGTCACGTTTGGAGAGCCCCCGTGTGCCTAAAAATTGGAGCTCCCCCACAAGTGACACCATTTTGGAAACTAGACGCCCCAAGGAACATATCTAGATGCATAGTGAGCACTTTGAACTCCCAGGTGCTTCACAAATTGATCCGTAACAATGAAAAAGTACTTTTTTTTCACAAAAAAATTATTTTAGCCTCCATTTTTTCATTTTCACATGGGCAACAGGATAAAATGGATCATAAAATTTGTTGGCCAATTTCTCCTGAGTACACCAATACCTCACATGTGGGGGTAAACCACTGTTTGGGCACATGGTAAGGCTCGGAAGGGAAGGAGCGCCATTTGACTTTTTGAATGAAAAATTATCTCCATCGTTAGCGGACACCATGTCGCGTTTGGAGAGCCCCTGTGTGCCTAAACATTGGCGCTCCCCCACAAGTGACCCCATTTTGGAAACTAGACCCCCCAAGGAACTTATCTAGATGCCTAGTGAGCACTTTAAACCCTCAGGTGCTTCACAAATTGATCTGTAAAAATGAAAAAGTACTTTTTTTTCACAAAAAATTATTTTCACCTCAATTTTTTCATTTTCACATGGGCAATAGGATAAAATGGATCATAAAATTTGTTGGGCAATTTCTCCCGAGTACGCAGATACCTCATATGTGGGGGTAAACCACTGTTTGGGCACATGGCAGGGCTCGGAAGGGAAGGCGCGCCATTTGACTTTTTGAATGGAAAATTAGCTCCAATTGTTAGCGGACACCATGTCGCGTTTGGAGAGCCCCTGTGTGCCTAAACATTGGAGCTCCCCCACAAGTGACTGCATTTTGGAAACTAGACCCCCCAAGGAACTTATCTAGATGCATATTGAGCACTTTAAACCCCCAGGTGCTTCACAGAAGTTTATAACGCAGAGCCATGAAAATAAAAAATAATTTTTCTTTCCTCAAAAATGATATTTTAGCCTGGAATTTCCTATTTTGCCAAGGGTAATAGGAGAAATTGGACCCCAAAAGTTGTTATCCAGTTTCTCCTGAGTACGCTGATACCCCATGTGTGGGGGTAAACCACTGTTTGGGCACACGGCAGGGCTCAGAAGTGAAGTAGTGACTTTTGAAATGCAGACTTTGATGGAATGGTCTGCGGGCGTCACGTTGTGTTTGCAGAGCCCCTGGTGTGCCTAAACAGTAGAAACCCCCCACAAGTGACCCCATTTTAGAAATTAGACCCCCCAAGGAACTTATCTAGATATGTGGTGAGCACTTTGAACCCCCAAGTGCTTCACAGACGTTTACAACGCAGAGCCGTGAAAATAAAAAATCATTTTTCTTTCCTCAAAAATGATGTTTTAGCAAGCATTTTTTTTATTTTCACAAGGGTAACAGGAGAAATTGGACCCCAGTAATTGTTGCGCAGTTTATCCTGAGTATGCTGGTACCCCATATGTGGGGGTAAACCACTGTTTGGGCACACGTCGGGGCTCGGAATTGAGGGAGCACCATTTGACTTTTTGAATACAAGATTGGCTGGAATCAATGGTGGCGCCATGTTGCGTTTGGAGACCCCTGATGTGCCTAAACAGTGGTAACCCCTCAATTCTACCTCCAACACTAACCCCCCACACCCCTAACCCTAATCCCAACTGTAGCCATAACCCTAATCACAACCCTAACCACAACCCTAATTCCAACCCTAACCCTAAGGCTATGTGCCCACGTTGCGGATTCGTGTGAGATTTTTCAGCATCAGTTTTGAAAAATCTGCGGGTAAAAGGCACTGCGTTTTACCTGCGGATTTTCCACAGATTTCCAGTGTTTTTTGTGCAGATTTCACCTACGGATTCCTATTGAGGAATAGGTGTAAAACGCTGCGGAATCCGCACAAAGAATTGACATGCTGCGGAAAATACAACGCAGCGTTTCCACGCGGTATTTTCCACATCATGGGCACAGCGGATTTGGTTTTCCATAGGTTTACATGGTAATGGTACATCGCACCGTGTGCACATAGCCTAATTCTAAAGGTATGTGCACACGCTGCGGAAAACGCTGCGGATCCGCAGCAGTTTCCCATGAGTTTACAGTTCAGTGTAAACCTATGGGAAACAAAAATCGCTGTACACATGCTGCAGAAAAACCGCACGGAAACGCAGCGGTTTACATTCCGCAGCATGTCGCTTCTTTCTGCGGATTCCGCAGCGGTTTTACAACTGCTCCAATAGAAAATCGCAGTTGTAAAACCGCAGTGAAATGCACAGAAAAAACACGGTAAATCCGCCATAAATCTGCAGCGGTTTAGCACTGTGGATTTATCAAATCCGCAGCGGAAAAATCCGCAGAGGACCAGAATATGTGTGCACATACCGAAACCCTAACCCTAACCCTAGCCCTAACCCTAGCCCTAACCCTAACCTTAGCCCTAACCCTAGCCCTAACCCTAGCCCTAACCCTAGCCCTAACCCTAGCCCTAACCCTAACCCTAGCCCTAACCCTAACCCTATTCTAACATTAGTGGAAAAAAAAAATTCTTTATTTTTTTATTGTCCCTACCTATGGGGGTGACAAAGGGGGGGTCATTTATTATTTTTTTTATTTTGATCACTGATAGATTATATCTCAGTGACCAAAATGCACTTTGGAACGAATCTGCCGGCCGGCAGATTCGGCGGGCGCACTGCGCATGCGCCCGCCATTTTGGAAGATGGCGGCGTCCAGGGAGAAGGCGGACGGACCCCGGCAGGATCGGTAAGTATGATGGGGTGGGGGGGAGCATGGGGGGTGGATCGGAGCGCGGGGGGTGTAACGGAGCACGGGGGTGGTGGAACGGAGCACGGGGGGAGTGGATCGGAGCACGGGGGGGTGGATGATGCATGGGGGGTGGATCGGAGTGCAGGGGGGGTGATTGGAGCACGGGGGGAGCGGACAAGAGCACGGGGGGAGCGGAGCACAGGACGGAGGGGAGCCGGAGCAGTGTACCGGACAGATCGGAGGGCTGGGGGGGCGATCGGTGGGGTGGGGGCACATTAGTGTTTCCAGCCATGGCCGATGATATTGCAGCATCGGCCATGGCTGGATTGTAATATTTCACCAGTTTTAATAGGTGAAATATTACAAATCGCTCTGATTGGTAGTTTCACTTTCAACAGCCAATCAGAGCGATCGTAGCCACGGGGGGGTGAAGCCACCCCCCTGGGCTAAACTACCACTCCCCCTGTCCCTGCAGATCAGGTGAAATGGGAGTTTACCCTTTCACCCGATCTGCAGGGACACGATCTTTCCATGACGCCACATAGGCATCATGGGTCGGATTGGCACCGACTTTCATGATGCATACGTGGCATCATCGGTCGGGAAGGGGTTAAAGATGATTTCAGGGAATTAGGCTGCAAGCTGAAAGCAAGAACCTCCAACGTGGTATTTTCTGAAATACTGCCTGTACCACGTGCCACGCCAGAGAGGCAATGGGAGATTAGGGAGGTTAATAAGTGGCTCAAGAATTGGTGTAGGAAGGAGGGGTTTGGGTTCCTGCAGAACTGGGCCGACTTCTCAGTTGGCTACAGGCTCTACGCTAGGGACGGGCTGCACCTCAATGGGGAGGATGCAGCTGTGTTGGGGGAGAAAATGGCTAGAAGGTTGGAGGAGTGTTTAAACTAGGAATTCGGGGGAGGGTATTCATTTTATAGGAGGGGAAGACAGTGCAAATAGAGACCTGGGCACAAATAAGGAAGATGGGGGTGGCGGTGTCATGGGGGTTGGGGTTAGAACAGTTAATAATTTAAGAAAGAATAGAGGTACAGAGAGGAACATCAAGTGCATGTATACTAATGCCAGAAGCCTCGCCAACAAAATGGACGAATTAGAATTAATATTGTTGGAGCATAATTATGTCATGGTGGGGATAACTGAAACGTGGCTGGATGAGAGCCATGACTGGACTGTTAACTTGCAGGGTTATAGTCTGTTCAGAAATGACCGAATGGATAAGCGAGGGGGAGGGGTGTGTCTATATGTAAAATCATCCTTAAAACCCTTCCGGCGTGATGATATAGGTGAATCTAAATGAAAATGTAGAGTCCCTGTGGGTGGAGATAAGGGGAGGGGAAAAAATAATAAATTACTGATAGGGGTTTGTTATAAATGTCCAAAAATAATGGAAGCAATGGAGAATATCCTCGTAAAGCAAATAGATGAAGCTGCGACTAAAGGGGAAGTCATTATTATAGGAAACTTCAACTACCCTAAAATAGATTGGGGAACGGAAATTTGCAGTTCCAGCAAAGGTAATCGGTTTTTGACAACTATGAGAGACAATTATCTTTCACAACTGGCTCAGGACCCAACAAGAAGGGGGGTACTGCTAGACCTAATATTAACCAACAGGCCAGACCGCATATCAAATATGAGGGTTGGGGGTCACTTGGGGGATAGTAATCACAAAATAATACGTTTTCATGTATCCTTTAATAAGATGTATAGTAGAGGAGTTACTAAACTTCAGGAGGGCAAA
Organism: Ranitomeya imitator; assembly: GCF_032444005.1. Taxonomy (NCBI): domain Eukaryota; kingdom Metazoa; phylum Chordata; class Amphibia; order Anura; family Dendrobatidae; genus Ranitomeya; species Ranitomeya imitator. Next base: position 438,555,108 of record NC_091287.1, read on the forward strand.
TTTCCAATGGATGAGAGATGATCTTGGTGCAATTAAATGGGATGATATCCTGAGACATAAAAAAACCCAAAGAAAATGGGAGACATTTATTAGCATCCTGGATAGGACCTGTGCACAGCATATACCATATGGGAATAAACATACTAGAAATAGGAGGAAACCAATATGGCTAAATAGAGCTGTAAGGGGCGCAATAAGTGACAAAAAGAAAGCATTTAGAGAATTAAAGGAGGAGGCAAATAAAGGAGGCATTAAATAAATACAGAAAATTAAATACATTCTGTAAAAAGCAAATCAAGGCAGCAAAGATTGAGACACAGAGACTCATTGCCAGAGAGAGTAAGGCCATGTTCACACAGTGCGTTTTTTACCGCGGAACCGCGGCGGTTTTGCCGCTGCGGTTCCGCGGCTGTTTTCCATGCAGGGTACAGTACACTGTACCCTATGGAAAACAGGACACACTGTGCACATGGTCCGGAAATTGTAAAAAAAAAGACGCGCTGAATAGCTCCCGGAAAAAAGAAGGAGCATGTCAATTCTTTTTCCGGAGCCGCAGCGGTTCTGCACCCATAGACCTCCATTGTGAGGTCCAAACCGCAGTAAAACCCGCAGATCAAAAATATATCTGCGGGTTTTACTGCGGTTTGATGTGCAGAACCGCTGCAGCAGGAAGTGCGGGGAGCGGGCGGAAGTGCGTGGGCGGAGTGTGGCTGCCCCCCCCGTGCTCCGATCCCGCCCCCCCGTGCTCCGATGCCCCCCCCCAGTGCTCCGATGCCCCCCCCCAGTGCTCTGATGCCCCCCCCGTGCCCTAATCTCCCCCCCTTATACTCACCCGGCGTCCCGGTGTCCGTCCGGCCGTCTTCTCCCTGGGCGCCGCCATCTTGCAAAATGGCGGGCGCATGCGCAGTGCGCCCGCCGAATCTGCCGGCCGGCAGATATGGCGGGCGCATGCGCAGTGCGCCCGCCGAATCTGCCGGCCGGCAGATTCGTTCCAAAGTGCATTTTGATCACTGAGATATAACCTATCTCAGTGATCAAAATAAAAAAATAGTAAATGACACCCCCCCCCTTTGTCACCCCCATAGGTAGGGACAATAAAAAAAATAAAGAATTTTTTTTTTTTTTTTTTTTCACTAAGGTTAGAATAGGGGTAGGGGTAGGGTTAGGGGTAGGGTTAGGGTTAGGGGTAGGGTTAGGGTTAGGGGTAGGGTTAGGGTATTTTCAGCCATTTTAACCCTAAAAAAATTCCTAGAAAACACACAGACTCTGGCTAGAAAACTGCATCAAAAAAACGCATCAAAAAACGCATCAAAAAACGCATCAAAAACGGACCAAAAAAGGACCAAAAAAAGGACCTGCGTTTTCTGCCAAGAGCTGCAGTTTTTTAAAAAACAGTCAGGAAAAAAAAAGGATGGAAATCCTGAACGTGTGAACATACCCTAAAAATAATCCCAAAATATTCTTAACTATGTAAATAGTAAGAAACTAAAAATGATAGTGTTGGCCCCCTTAAAAATAGTGTGGGTGAAATAGTGGATGAGGATGAGGAAAAAGCCAATATGCTAAATGACTTTTTTTCATCAGTATTTATACAAGAAAATCCCATGGCGGACAAAATGACTGGTGATAAAAATTCCCCATTAAATGTCACCTGCTTAACCCAGCAGGAAGTACGTCGGCATCTAAAAATCACTAAAATTGACAAATCTCCGGGCCCGGATGGGATTCACCCCCAAGTACTGCAGGAATTAAGTACAGTCATTGATAGACCATTATTTTTAATCTTTAAAGACTCCATAATAACAGGATCTGTACCACAGGACTGGCGTATAGCAAATGTGGTGCCAATATTCAAAAAGGGGACATAAACTGAACTCGGAAATTATAGGCCAGTTAGCTTAACCTCTATTGTGGGTAAAATACTGGAGGGCATTCTAAGGGATGCTATACTGGAGTATCTGAAGAGGAATAACCTCATGACCCAGTGTCAGCACGGGTTTACTAGGGACCTGTTGTGAATTCTGTGGCAGAGCTCCCTCCTGTGGTCACAAGTGGTACTTCGGCTGATTCTCTCTGTGAGCTTCTGTTGGTGGAGGGAAGTGGTACTGCGGCTTCTGAGTTTCCTCCCTCAGGTGATCTGGTGAGGTCGTTAGGTGCTTCTCTACTTAACTCCACCTAATGCTTTGATCCTGGCTTCCTGTCAATGTTCCAGTGTTGGACTTGCTTTTCCCTGGATCATTCCTGTGGCCTGCTGCTCTGCATAGCTAAGTTCTTCTTTGCTATTTGTTTGCTATTTTTTCTGTCCAGCTTGTCTAATTTGTTGATGGAAGCTCTGGGACGCAAAGGGTGTACCTCCGTGCCGTTAGTTTGGTACGGAGGGTCTTTTTGCCCCCTTTGCGTGGTTTTCTTTATGGTTTTGTGTAGACCGCAAAGTTACCTTTTCTATCCTCGATCTGTTAAGAAAGTCGGGCCTCACTTTGCTGAATCTATTTCATCTCTACGTTTGTCTTTTCATCTTAACTCACAGTCATTATATGTGGGGGGCTGGCATTTCCTTTGGGGTATTTCTCTGAGGCAAGGTAGGCTTATTTTCTATCTTCAGGCTAGTTAGTTTCTCAGGCTGTGCCGAGTTGCATAGGCAGAGTTAGGCGCAATCCACGGCAGCCTCTAGTGTTGTTTGGAGAGGATTAGGGATTGCGGTCTGCAGAGTTCCCACGTCTCAGAGCTTGTTCTATGATTTTGGGTTATTGTCAGATCACTGTATGTGCTCTGACCGCTATGTCCATTGTAGTACTGAATTGCCTTTCATAACAGTACAGGAAGCCAAAAGTACTAATGATTCTCAATAGAGGGAAAAAAGAAGTTCTGAGACCATTTTTTTTTCTTTGCACTGTGTTTTGCCTTTTTTGTCCCCTAGACATTTGGGTGGTTCAGTACACAGGTGTAGCGATGGACATTAGAAGTCTGTCTTCATTTGTGGATCAGCTCTCGGCAAGAGTACAAAAGATTCAAGACACTATTGATCAGAAAGCTATGTTGGAACCAAGAATTCCTATTCCTGATTTGTTTTTTGGAGATAGAACTAAGTTTCTGAGTTTCAAAAATAATTGTAAATTATTTCTGGCCTTGAAACCTCGCTCCTCTGGTGATCCAGTTCAACAGGTTTTGATTGTTATTTCTTTTTTGCGCGGCGACCCTCAGGACTGGGCATTTTCTCTTGCGCCAGGAGATCCTGCATTGAGTCATATCGATGCATTTTTCCTGGCGCTCGGATTGCTGTACGATGAACCTAATTCAGTGGATCAGGCAGAGAAAAATTTGCTGGCTCTTTGTCAGGGTCAGGATGAGATAGAGGTATATTGTCAGAAATTTAGAAAGTGGTCCGTGCTCACTCAATGGAATGAATCTGCGCTGGCAGCTATGTTCAGAAAGGGTCTCTCTGAAGCCCTTAAGGATCTCATGGTGGGATTTCCTATGCCTGCTGGTTTGAATGAGTCTATGTCTTTGGCCATTCAGATCGGTCGACGCTTGCGTGAGCGTAAATCTGTGCACCATTTGGCGGTATTACCTGAGCTTAAACCTGAGCCTATGCAGTGCGATAGGACTTTGACCAGAGTTAAACGGCAAGAACACAGACTTCTGAATGGGCTGTGTTTCTACTGTGGTGATTCCACTCATGCTATCTCTGATTGTCCTAAGCGCACTAAGCGGTTCGCTAGGTCTGCCACCATTGGTACGGTACAGTCAAAATTTCTTCTGTCCGTTACCTTGATCTGCTCTTTGTCATTGTATTCTGTCATGGCATTTGTGGATTCAGGCGCTGCCCTGAATTTGATGGACTTGGAGTATGCTAAGCGTTGTGGGTTTCTCTTAGAGCCCTTGCAGTGTCCTATTCCATTGAGAGGAATTGATGCCACGCCTTTGGCCAAGAATAAGCCTCAATACTGGACCCAGCTGACCATGTGCATGGCTCCTGCACATCAGGAGGTTATTCGCTTTCTGGTGTTGCATAATCTGCATGATGTGGTCGTGTTGGGGTTGCCATGGCTACAAGCCCATAATCCAGTATTAGATTGGAAATCCATGTCGGTGTCCAGCTAGGGTTGTCAGGGGGTACATGGTGATGTTCCATTTCTGTCAATTTCGTCATCCACCCCTTCTGAGGTTCCAGAGTTCTTGTCTGATTACCGGGATGTATTTGATGAGCCCAAGTCCGATGCCCTACCTCCGCATAGGGATTGTGATTGTGCTATCAATTTGATTCCTGGTAGTAAATTCCCAAAAGGTCGACTATTTAATTTATCCGTGCCTGAGCACGCCGCTATGCGCAGTTATGTGAAGGAATCCCTGGAGAAGGGGCATATTCGCCCGTCATCGTCACCATTAGGTGCAGGGTTCTTTTTTGTAGCCAAGAAGGATAGTTTGCTGAGACCTTGTATAGATTACCGCCTTCTAAATAAGATTACGGTTAAATTTCAGTACCCCTTGCCATTGTTATCTGATTTGTTTGCTCGGATTAAGGGGGCTAGTTGGTTCACCAAGATAGATCTTCGTGGTGCGTATAATCTGGTGCGAATCAGGCGAGGAGATGAATGGAAAACTGCATTTAATACGCCCGAGGGTCATTTTGAGTATCTAGTGATGCCATTCGGACTTGCCAATGCTCCATCAGTGTTTCAGTCCTTTATGCATGACATCTTCCGAGAGTACCTGGATAAATTCCTGATTGTGTACTTGGATGACATTTTGATCTTCTCGGATGATTGGGAGTCTCATGTGAAGCAGGTCAGAACAGTTTTTCAGGTCCTGCGTGCTAATTCTTTGTTTGTGAAGGGATCAAAGTGTCTCTTTGGTGTGCAGAAGGTTTCATTTTTGGGGTTCATCTTTTCCCCTTCTACTATCGAGATGGATCCTGTTAAGGTCCAAGCCATCCATGATTGGACTCAGCCGACATCTCTGAAAAGTCTGCAAAAGTTCCTGGGCTTTGCTAATTTTTATCGTCGCTTCATCTGCAATTTTTCTAGTATTGCCAAACCATTGACCGATTTGACCAAGAAGGGTGCTGATTTGGTTAATTGGTCTTCTGCTGCTGTGGAAGCTTTTCAAGACTTGAAGCGTCGTTTTTCTTCTGCCCCTGTGTTGTGTCAACCAGATGTTTCTCTTCCGTTCCAGGTCGAGGTTGATGCTTCTGAGATTGGAGCAGGGGCTGTTTTGTCGCAGAGAGGTTCTGATTGCTCAGTGATGAAACCATGCGCTTTTTTTTCCAGGAAGTTTTCGCCTGCTGAGCGAAATTATGATGTGGGCAACCGAGAGTTGCTGGCCATGAAGTGGGCATTCGAGGAGTGGCGTCATTGGCTTGAAGGAGCTAAGCATCGCGTGGTGGTATTGACTGATCATAAGAACTTGACTTATCTTGAGTCTGCTAAGCGGTTGAATCCTAGACAGGCTCGTTGGTCGCTGTTTTTTGCCCGTTTTGACTTTGTGATTTCGTACCTTCCGGGCTCTAAAAATGTGAAGGCGGATGCTCTGTCTAGGAGTTTTGTGCCCGACTCTCCGGGTTTGTCTGAGCCGGCGGGTATCCTCAAGGAAGGAGTAATTGTGTCTGCCATCTCCCCTGATTTGCGGTGGGTGCTGCAAAAATTTCAGGCTAATAAACCTGATCGTTGTCCAGCGGAGAGACTGTTTGTCCCTGTTAGGTGGACCAATAAAGTTATCTCTGAGGTTCATTGTTCGGTGTTGGCTGGTCATCCTGGAATCTTTGGTACCAGAGAGTTGGTGGCTAGATCCTTTTGGTGGCCGTCTCTGTCGCGGGATGTGCGTGTTTTTGTGCAGTCCTGTGGGATTTGTGCTCGGGCTAAGCCCTGCTGTTCTCGTACCAGTGGGTTGCTTTTGCCCTTGCCGGTCCCGAAGAGGCCTTGGACACATATCTCTATGGATTTTATTTCTGATCTTCCCGTTTCTCAAAAGATGTCAGTCATTTGGGTGGTCTGTGATCGCTTTTCTAAGATGGTCCATCTGGTACCCTTGTCTAAATTGCCTTCCTCCTCTGATTTGGTGCCATTGTTCTTCCAGCATGTGGTTCGTTTACATGGCATTCCAGAGAATATCGTTTCTGACAGAGGTTCCCAGTTAGTTTCAAGGTTTTGGCGAGCCTTTTGTGGTAGGATGGGCATTGACTTGTCTTTTTCCTCGGCTTTCCATCCTCAGACTAATGGCCAGACTGAACGAACCAATCAGACCTTGGAAACATATCTGAGATGCTTTGTTTCTGCCGATCAGGATGACTGGGTGTCCTTTTTGCCTTTGGCTGAGTTCGCCTTTAATAATCGGGCCAGCTCGGCTACCTTGGTTTCGCCATTTTTCTGCAATTCTGGGTTCCATCCTCGTTTCTCTTCAGGACAGGTTGAGTCTTCGGACTGTCCTGGTGTGGATACTGTGGTGGACAGGTTGCAGCAGATTTGGACTCATGTAGTGGACAATTTGACCTTGTCCCAGGAGAAGGTTCAACGTTTCGCTAATCGCAGACGCCGTGTGGGTCCCCGACTTCGTGTTGGGGATCTGGTTTGGTTATCTTCTCGTCATATTCCTATGAAGGTTTCCTCTCCTAAGTTTAAACCTCGTTTCATTGGTCCGTATAGGATTTCTGAGGTTCTTAATCCTGTGTCTTTTCGTCTGACCCTTCCAGATTCCTTTTCCATACATAACGTATTCCATAGGTCATTGTTGCGGAGATACGTGGCACCTATGGTTCCATCTGTTGATCCTCCTGCCCCGGTTTTGGTGGAGGGGGAATTGGAGTATATTGTGGAGAAGATTTTGGATTCTCGTGTTTCTAGACGGAAACTCCAGTATCTGGTTAAATGGAAGGGTTATGCTCAGGAAGATAATTCCTGGGTTTTTGCCTCTGATGTCCATGCTCCCGATCTTGTTCATGCCTTTCATGTGGCTCATCCTGGTCGGCCTGGGGGCACTGGTGAGGGTTCAGTGACCCCTCCTCAAGGGGGGGGTACTGTTGTGAATTCTGTGGCAGAGCTCCCTCCTGTGGTCACAAGTGGTACTTCGGCTGATTCTCTCTGTGAGCTTCTGTTGGTGGAGGGAAGTGGTACTGCGGCTTCTGAGTTTCCTCCCTCAGGTGATCTGGTGAGGTCGTTAGGTGCTTCTCTACTTAACTCCACCTACTGCTTTGATCCTGGCTTCCTGTCAATGTTCCAGTGTTGGACTTGCTTTTCCCTGGATCATCCTTGGCCTGCTGCTCTGCATAGCTAAGTTCTTCTTTGCTATTTGTTTGCTATTTTTTCTGTCCAGCTTGTCTAATTTGTTGCTGGAAGCTCTGGGACGCAAAGGGTGTACCTCCGTGCCGTTAGTTCGGTACGGAGGGTCTTTTTGCCCCCTTTGCGTGGTTTTCTTTAGGGTTTTGTGTAGACCTCAAAGTTACCTTTTCTCTCCTCGATCTGTTAAGAAAGTCGGGCCTCACTTTGCTGAATCTATTTCATCTCTACGTTTGTCTTTTTATCTTAACTCACAGTCATTATATGTGGGGGGCTGCCTTTTCCTTTGGGGTATTTCTCTGAGGCAAGGTAGGCTTATTTTCTATCTTCAGGCTAGTTAGTTTCTCAGGCTGTGCCGAGTTGCATAGGGAGCGTTAGGCGCAATCCACGGCTACCTCTAGTGTTGTTTGGAGAGGATTAGGGATTGCGGTCTGCAGAGTTCCCACGTCTCAGAGCTCGTTCTATGATTTTGGGTTATTGTCAGATCACTGTATGTGCTCTGACCGCTATGTCCATTGTAGTACTGAATTGCCTTTCATAACAGGGACCGTTCATGTCAGACTAATCTGATTAGCTTCTTTGAAGAGGTAAGGTCCGGACTGGACCAAGGGAACCCAGTGGACGTAGTGTATATGGACTTTTCAAAATCTTTTGATACGGTGCCACACAAAAGGTTGATACATAAAATGAGAATAATGGGGATAGGGGAAAATATGTGTAAGTGGGTTAAGAGCTGGCTCAGGGATGCAAAACAAAGAGTGGCTATTAATGGAGCACACTCGGACTGGGTCGCGGTTAGCAGTGGGGTATCACAGGGGTCAGTATTGGGCCTGTTGTGAACAGGTAATTCAGAACCACAATGGACCTTGAAGTTCAGAGCACACAAGGTGACCTGACATTTACCAAAAACATAGGACGAGCTCTGAGACGTGGAAACTCTGCTGACCGCAATCCCTAATCCTAACACACCACACTAGAGGTAGCCGTGGATTGCGCCTAACGCTTCCTATGCAACTCGGCACAGCCTGAGAAACTAACTAGCCCTGAAGATAGAAAAATAAGCCTACCTTGCCTCAGAGAAATTCCCCAAAGGAAAAGGCAGCCCCCCACATATAATGACTGTGAGTAAAGATGAAATACAAACACAGAGATGAAATAGATTTAGCAAAGTGAGGCCCGACTTACTGAATAGACCGAGGATAGGAAAGATAGCTTCGCGGTCAACACAAAAACCTACAAACAACCACGCAGAGGGGCAAAAAGACCCTCCGCACCGACTAACGGTACGGAGGTGCTCCCTCTGCGTCTCAGAGCTTCCAGCAAGCAAGAAAAACCAATATAGCAAGCTGGACAGAAAATATAGCAAACAAAAATAACACAAGCAGAACTTAGCTTATGCAGGATAGACAGGCCACAGGAACGATCCAGGAGGAAGCAAGACCAATACTAGAACATTGACTGGAGACCAGGATCAAAGCACCAGGTGGAGTTAAATAGAGCAGCACCTAACAACTTAACCTCATCACTTGAGGAAGGAAACTCAGAAGCCGCAGTACCACTCTCATCCACCAAAGGAAGCTTATAGACAGAACCAGCCGCAGTACCACTCACGACCACAGGAGGGAGCTTGGCCACAGAATTCACAACATGGGCCCTCTTCTTTTTAACATATTTATTAATGACCTTGTAGGGGGCATTCAGAGCAGAATTTCAATCTTTGCTGATGACACTAAACTCTGCAGGGTAATCAATACAGAGGAGGACAATTTTATATTACAGGATGATTTATGTAAACTAGAAGCTTGAGCTGATAAATGGCAAATGAGCTTTAATTGGGATAAATGTAAGGTCATGCACTTGGGCAGAAGTAACAAGATGTATAACTATGCGCTTAATTCTAAATCTCTGGGCAAAACCGTCAATGAAAAAGACCTGGGAGTATGGGTGGATGACAAACTCATGTTCAGTGGCCAGTGTCAGGCAGCTGCTTAAAAAGGCAAATAAAATAATGGGATGCATTAAAAGAGGTATAGATGCACATGAGAACATAATTTTACCTCTATGCAAGTCACTAGTTCGACCACACTTAGAATACTGTGCACAGTTCTGGTCTCTGGTGTATAAGAAAGACATATCTGAACTAGAGCGGGTGCAGAGAAGAGCGACCAAGATTATTAGAGGACTGGAGGGTCTGCAATACCAAGATAGGTTATTACACTTGGGGCTCTTTAGTTTGGAAAAAACGAAGACTAAGAGGTGATCTTATTTTAATGTATAAATATACAAGGGGACAGTACAAAGACCTTTCTGATGATCTTTTTAATCATAGACCTAAGACAGGGACAAGGGGGCATCCTCTACGTCTGGAGGAAAGAAGGTTTAGGCATAATAACAGACGCGGGTTCTTTACTGTAAGAGCAGTGAGACTATGGAACTCTCTCCCATATGATGTTGTAATGAGTGATTCATTACTTAAATTTAAGAGGGGACTGGATACATTTCTTGAAAAGTATAATATTGCAGTGTATATATGCTAGATTCCTTGATAGGGCGTTGATCCAGGGAACTAGTCTGATTGCCATATGTGGAGTCGGGAAGGAATTTTTTTCCCAAAAGTGGAGCTTACTATTTGCCACATGGGTTTTTTTTGCCTTCCTCTGGATCAACATGTTAGGGCATGTTAGGTTAGGCTATGGGTTGAACTAGATGAACTTAAAGTCTTCCTTCAACTTTTATGACTATGTTACTATGTATTGAAGATCCACTAAAGATTGCATATTACAAAGAGTATTTGTATGCACTCACATATAAAATCTATAGATACACAAAAGGCACAGTACTAGCCCTAGTCCATAAACTATAATGCACAATCCCAGATGGCACAAGGTAAAATAATTAGAAGGGTTCTGTCAAACATTCTATAATTTAGCTAAAAATATATAGCTGACTACATATTCAAATATGACAAGGATTCTGACAGTAAAAACATAATTAAAATACCGTAATACCACTGATAGTGGAAAAAATATAAAAATATATAATTTACAGGGATATTAACACATAAAATAGACATACTCAAAAAAGTGACATTATGACATATAAAGTACACGTAATAAAATGTGTAAAAGGGACCAAATCCATAACGGCCTCATATGCGTGCTCAGTAAAGGAATCCAAAACCTGTGCAAAAAGAAAATAAAATAATTAATATTCATTAAAAATTATAATAACCTGCTTAAACCAGAATAATGAGAACCAGTTCCTATGGAGTACAAAATTTTACTTTTAAATCTGTTTATAGAATCCTGTAAACATCACCTCAAGCTGGATCCAAACAGACCAGGAATTTTTCATCTGTGATGCGGACAAGGGCGTTAATGTTGTAATTTGGTCCACGGAAATGTACAGTATGTTCATGAAGCTAAACATCAATTGAATAACTCTGCTTGTTATCAGATGCTACCCTATATGGCTGCCACTAGGAATGTTGGGGCTCTATACTGGCAAAAAATTTTGGCCCCCTTGAGACTCCACCCAGGCTCCACCCCAGCTCCACCTCCATAGTCCCACCACCCACTCTTAGAAAAACTCAACTTCACCACGTCCTCACCAATCAGATATTAACAGTTCCTACCAAACACCAGACCATATTCATAACCAGCAGCTTTTGTTCTGGCCCAAAGAATTTTTAAGCCACCACGATGACACGGTAGACTGTTTTGGCCGGGCCCTGCTTTACTCTAAATTATTAAATATAAATATATTTTTATGTATTTTTATTTAAGGGAATGAGTCACATACATTTTTGAAAAAAAAGACTATTAATACCACATACAAGGGACAAATACTATCACACCATATATTACCACCACATAGTGACGAAATAATACCACATACAAGGAACAAATACCACTACACCATGACCAGATTGCATATTACCATCACATTGTGACCAAATAATATCTCATACAAGAAACAAATACCGCCACACCATGACCAGATCTCATGTTAGGAGTCGAGTTTCCTCTGCTGCACAGGGGGGATCTCGATCTAATAACCATGTATAAGTATATAAGGGGACAATACAAATATCTCGCTGAGGATCTGTTTATACCAAGGAAGGTGACGGGCACAAGGGGGCATTCTTTGCGTCTGGAGGAGAGAAGGTTTTTCCACCAACATAGAAGAGGATTCTTTACTGTTAGGGCAGTGAGAATCTGGAATTGCTTGCCTGAGGAGGTGGTGATGGCGAACTCAGTCGAGGGGTTCAAGAGAGGCCTGGATGTCTTCCTGGAGCAGAACAATATTGTATCATACAATTATTAGGTTCTGTAGAAGGACGTAGATCTGGGTATTTATTATGATGGAATATAGGCTGAACTGGATGGACAAATGTCTTTTTTCGGCCTTACTAACTATGTTACTATGTTACTATGTTACTATGATCCGTGTCTGCTGCGGTCTCCCATTCTGCATTGGCCGCAGTGGAGCCTGCTCAGCAAAGATGTCGCTCCCAGCGTCTCGCTGAGACTGGTACGGTGCAAAGGGTTACTACTGCCTCTCCAGGCTCAGCTATTGTACCCTGCACTGATCTGCAGCGAGCAGGCTTTTCTGGGTCTAAGTCCTGCTTTGCACACACTGAGCATGCCCAGGGCAAGATCTCTCAGTGGAGATCTAGGGTCACATGCTCAGGAAGGTCCTGCAGGTGCTAGAACTAAATCCTGCTTTGCACACACTGAGCATGCCCAGGGCAAGATCTCTCAATGGAGATCTAGGGTCACATGCTCAGGTACTGCTGCAAATCCATTGGTCCTTCTTTGAAGGGTCCTGAACGTACTGCAGCTATATAAGCTTTGCATGACCACACGGCCATGTGCTAGTATACAATTGTTATCGTGTGTGTGTTGATGAGTGCAAATCGTTCCTTAAAAAAAACATCCCTTGTGTATGACTGTTTGCGTAAGGTGTATGGTTGCAATCTAGCGCCTGGCTGAACTCGCAGCCTTAACACACGAAGCAGCGTCTAACTGCTATGACCGCCAGTGCAGCGCCGTGCGCTATTAGTGCGCTTACCTTACCCAAGTCTGGGTGGTTAGTGGTGTCCGCTAGTGTGGCACAGCATGCACTTCTGTGCATAATAGTTTCCTCTGATACCCCAAATGTGGTGTCGATCGCAAGAGGTCTACACTAACTCCAATCCTGTGTCCTGGGATAGAGTTCTGTGGTTCCTTGCTTGCGCTCTCTGTGCGGTACCGCAACCCTGTGACTTAACAGGGATCACTTCCTTCACACAGGGTGAAGGTAACCCGTGTGTGTAATCACATTGTACCGCCATATAGTGCCGCCATTCACTTAGCAGCAGGCTCTTTCCTGCACGGTGGATCCCGGGTGCCGAACGCACCAATCCTACTTAATAAATATATTCGGTGCGTTCCACCAACCCTAACATCTCATTTTATCACTACATAGTGACTGAACACTACAATTATGATCATTAATTAAAAAAAACACAATACTAAGTGCCATTATACACAGGAACTCTGTATTTTTTGTAGTGTACAGGTAATTCAGTGATCATCAGTGACATTATACACAGGAGCTCTGTATACAGTGTTCATATACAGAAGACACAAAAGAGCACAGTGAGGTCAAAATACTCTGTTGTAAAAAAAATCACAGTAATAAGCAAGTGCTAGTCAAAAGATGGAAAAAAACAGGGTATTTAGTTGATACGTTTTTTTTGCAAAAAAATGTATACTAAGTTGCTCCACCAATCGTCAAGGTATACCCATATAGAGCAGTCCTACCTAATGTATATAATCCCTATCTGATGTATTTAAAAACCTTATCATCTGTATAGTACCTGTATAAGCAGGATTCAGAGAGGGATTTTCATGTGGACATGCTGGATGGAACAGCTTTGATGCAAATGACCCATAAGGAGTGATGGACTCCCTAGTCTTGTAGAAACAAGAGAACAATTATAGAACCAGAAACACATGGGCTACTTGCACAATGAACAAGTCTGTAGGAACCTGTTCACACACCACCAAGAAACTTGAAGACACAAAAGAGCACAGTGAGGTCAAAAATATTCTGTTGTAAAACAAATCACAGTAATAAGCAAGTGCTAGTCAAAAGATGGAAAAAACAGGGTATTTAATTGATACATTTTTTTGCAAAGAAATGTATACTAAGCTGCTCCACCAATCGTAATCATCATCTAATACATCAGATAGGGATTATATACATAAGGTAGGACTGCTCTATATGGGTATACCTTGACGATTGGTGGAGCAGCTTAGTATACATTTTTTTGCAAAAAAAGGTATCAACTAAATACCCTGTTATTTTCCATCTTTTTGACTAGCACTTGCTTATTACTGTGATTTCTTTACAACAGAGTATTTTTGACCTCACTGCTCTTTTGTGTCTTCAAGTTTCTTGGTGGTGTGTGAACAGGTTCCTACAGACTTGTTCATTGTGCAAGTAGCCCATGTGTTTCCAGTGTCCATATACAGGTAATACAGTGATCACTGGTATCATTGTATGCTGGAGCTCTGTACAAAGTATACAGTGTATAGTGTCAGTGTACACGTAACACTCTGACTCACTAGTGATATCTCTAGCTGAAGTCCTTCATCTTTGCTTTTTTTTCATCCAGCAAAGACTGCCGCCACTTCCAGCCAGGACTCGTCTCTGCATAAAATAACATAGTTACTTAGAGCAGCACTTTCAGAGCACATTCCCCTTTCTTTTACACTACACAACTGAATACAGATGTACACCCACCATCAATATATAATTGATTATTAAGCAACCCACCATTCCGAATATAAATTATAATCTGCTACTGTGCCGCCACTACCTATAAATAGCCACTTTCCCCATTTAATATATTAATTAATTAGCACCTGTACTCTTTCCCCCAATTCATTTTCAGTCACTTCATCCTCAGCGCCCCCCACTATGTACCTCTTGCTCTAACCCTAACCCTGATTTATTATATTTACATGCTTTTCCCTTCCCAATTCATTGTCATGTCTGTGCCACCCTCTATCCATTATCAACCCCCACTTCATCATGTGCGGTCCCTCATACCCCCACTACATTATGTGGAACCACACTCCATCATGTGTAGCCCCACTCCCCCCACTTCATCATGTGCAGCCCCACTCCCCCAACTTTATCATGTGCAGTACCCCTTACCCTTCACTTCATCATGTGCAGTGTCCCTTACCCCCACTTCGTCATGTGCAGTCCCTTGCACCCCACTTCATCATGTGGAACCACACTCCATCAAGTGAAGCACCACTCCCCCACTTCATCATGTGCAGCCCTACTCCCCTCACTTTAACATGTGCAATACCCCTTACCCTTAACTTCATCATGTGCAGTCTCCCTTACCCCCACTTCATGATGTGCTGCCCCACTCCATCATGTGCAGAACACCCCCCACTTTTTCATGTGCAGCCCCACTCCCCCCTTCAAAATTTGCAGTCCCCTTTTCCACTCACTTCATCATGTGCAATCCGCCTTACCCCCACACTTCATCATTTACAGTCACCCTCACCCCCCACTTCATCATTTACAGTCACCCTCATCCCCCAGTTCATTATTTGCAGTCACCCTTACCCCTGCACTTCATCATGTGAAGTCCCCTTTATCCCCACTTCATCATGTGCATTGCCCCTTATCCCCGCACTTCATCATGTGCAGTCCTCCTTACATCCCCAGTTCATCATTTGCAGTCACCCTCACCCCCACTTTACTATTTGCTGTCACCCTCATCCCCCACTTCATCATTTGCAGTCACCCTTGCCCCCACTTCATCATGTGCAGTCCCCCTTACCCTTCCCACTTCATCATGTGCAGTCACCCTCACCTCCACACTTCATCATGTGCAGTCTCACTCCCCCCACTTCATCATGTGCAGCCCCACTCCCCCAACTTCATGATGTGCAGTCCCTCTTACCCCCCACTTCATCAAGTGCAGCCTCACTCCCCCACTTCATCATGTGCAGCCCCACTCCCCTACTTCATCATCTGCAGCCCCACTCCCCCCACTTCATCATGTGCAGCCCCACTCCCTCCACTTCATAATGTGGAGTCCCCTTTACCCCCCCACTTCATCATGTGCAGCCCTACTGCCCCCACTTCATCATGTGCAGCCCCACTCCCCCACTTCATCATGTGTAGTCCCCCATACCCCGCACTTCATCATGTGCAGCCCAACTCACCCCACTTCATCATGTGCAGCCCCACTCCCCCCACTTCATCATATGCAGTCCCCTTTACCCCCTCATCATGAGCAGCCCTTTAACTCCTCACTTCATCATGTGAAGTCTCACTCCACCCCACTTCATCATTTGCAGTTCCCCCTCCTCCCCTCACCCATTGAACTCATTTTATGATTAAAGCAAACTTTTTTCATTCTTACCTCACAGTTGCTCCCAGCAGCGCAGCTCTGCTTCTAGCATCTAGTACATGTTGGCGCGTACGTGATGACATCATCATATACATGCCGTCAACTGACCGGAAGTACAGAAAATATGCAGAGAGCGGGAGCTGTGCAGCCATCAAGGTTAGATGGCCGTGCACAGCTCGACAAAGCTCCCAGGCCCCGGTGCCGATGTGTGCACTACAGTGCACAGCACTTTAGTGCACATTGAGGCCCAGTGAGCAGAAGCACAAGAGCGGGGACTTGGACCTATGGGACCCCATACAGAAGTAAAGGCAGTAATGCCCTGATGGCGGCCATGCTACCCTCTGACCATACTTCACTCTTTAAGGTCAAGCTTGATGGACTGCTGTCTAATGCATTTCATTTGAATGTATTCAACAAAAAGGAAATTTATTTTCACACAACTCACCATCTAATAGTTATTATTATTATTATTTATTGTTATAGCGCTATTTATTCCATGGCGCTTTACATGTGAGGAGGGGTATACATAATAAAAACAAGTACAATAATCTTCAACAATACAAGTCATAACTGGTACAGGAGGAGTGAGGACCCTGCCCGCGAAGGCTCACAATCTACAAAGAGTTCCAACTTTTTATATGCTTCTTAAAGTCCACAAGGCATTACAGGATCCCCCAGATAGGCCTGTTGTCTCGGGCATCAGGGGTCTTTTTGAATGGCAAGGGATTTTTAGCCTTATTATAGGCTAGTTTGTACTTTCTTGTTATTTTTTACTTTTTAATGGACTCTTTTTTGCTGGGTGTTTCAATAAAAAACTTTATTTATTTATGGTGATCTCGATGTCCATGTTTCTTTCTTGTTTGGTTATATGAAAAAATTAACTTTTTAACTGTTAATATGAAATGTCTTATTATTTTTTTTTAAAGCCCCAATATTCATCTATATGGCTTGGGAGTCATTTTAATTTATATCAAGTAGAAAAGCTATT
This sequence comes from Ranitomeya imitator, assembly GCF_032444005.1. Classification (NCBI taxonomy): domain Eukaryota; kingdom Metazoa; phylum Chordata; class Amphibia; order Anura; family Dendrobatidae; genus Ranitomeya; species Ranitomeya imitator. The sequence goes on from NC_091287.1 coordinate 438,571,792, forward strand.
GCACTTTTGCCTACTCTTCTCTTATTTGATTTATTACACTATTATTTTCTTACATTTCTTTAAGCTAGCAATTCTATTTTATTAGATTAATAAACTACATTACACAAATTAGTTATTTTGCATCTATAGATTAGTAGAAATTCCATGTATTATACTATCATAAAAGACGAAGACTGGGGAACATTAATACTGTTAATATATTATTTAAATTAAAAAAGCACATATTTTCCTATTGTGTTTTATAGTGTATAGTGATGGTCAAAAGTTTTGAGACACAGATTTTGATTTTCACAAAGTTTGCTGTTTCAGTTTTTTTTTAGCTCTTTTGGTCAGATGTTTCTATGGTTACTGAAGAACAATTATATAAGCATTTCATAAGTTTTTAAATTTTAATTGACAAATACATAAAGTTTATGCAAAGTATCATTATTTTCAGTGTTTGCAGATTGACAAAAGACCCTCATTGGCATTCAGATCTATTTAATTGCATACACTCTAACCCAAAAGTTAAATGTTTTGTTCACTGAGCTCAGTTATGACTTTTGTCTTGTGACATGGTGCACTATCATGCTGGAAAAAGCAAAGCTTATTACCAAATTGCTAGCAGAATTGTTGGGAGATGTTGCATTTGGAGGATGTTTAGATAACACTCTTTATATTTGGCAGTGTTTGTAGGCAAAATTGTGAGGTGAGCCCCTCAGATCAAAAGTAACCCTACACATAAAATGGTCTCAGGATTACTGTTAGCATGACTCAGGACTCATGGTAGTTCTTATCTTTTTTCTCAGAACAATCACTCTTCCAGATGTCCCAAATAGTCAAACAGTCTGAAGGGGTTTCATCAGAGAAAATAACTTTCCCCCAGTTCTCTGCAGCCACAATTTGTACTTTCTGCAAAGTAACTTACTCTAATGATGTAATAATCACCCATAATTCTGCCTAAGAACACTACTTTGAGTAAAGGTTTCTAAACATTCTCCAAGATCAACTTCTTCCAGTGATACAGGAGTAATTTGGTGATGGACAATACTTTTTCCGTCATGATAGAGCACTACTGTTACAAAGTATCAGTGTTAACTACTGTAAGTAGCTCAGTGAACAAAACACTTACATGTTAATCCATGGCCAGGAAACTCCCCAGATCTTAATCATTGATCTCATTGAGAATCTGTAATCAATCTTGAAAAAGTGGCTGGACAATTAGAAACACAATAACTGTGATAGGTCAAGCACTGCTTACGCAACATGAGTTGCCATCATTCGGGATTTGGGCCAGAAACTGATGTCCAGCATGCCAAGGTGAATTACAGAAGTTATAAAATATAAGGGTCAACACTGTAAATATTGTGTCTTTACATAAAAGTTGAAAAACTTATGAAATGCTTATAATTATACTTTACTAACCACAGAAATATCTGACTAAAATATCTAAAAACAATAAAGCAATATACTTTGTGAAAAACACAATTTGTGTCAGGAATAGGGATGAGCGAATGTGCTAGGCGATACTTGGATATCACTCAAGTATCACGGTGCTCAGATGTACTCATTCCTTGGTGAGCATTGGGCGGTGCTTGATTTCAAACTTAAATCCCCACCATGCATGTTATTTTGCATGTTACACAGCCAATAAGCATTTGGGGATTGCCTGCGCCTCACTGTAATGCCACAGCCATCTTGGTTGTGGAATTACTATGATTGGTTGGCCATGTGACATCATCAGAGGTTATAAAAAGACAAACGCCACTCGGCTCGGCACACTGACACTGTTGGACAGCTCTGTGACACTTCATATGAGAGGGAGAGAGTGATTGTTTAAGCCTGTGTGTGCACAGTATAACGAATTAGAGTGTTGATACTGGTGCTTAAGCTGAACCATCATACTTAGTGCCCTTGTCAGGGTTAATTCTATGCTTTGCTGTTTGTATCACATACATTCTTCATTTAGTGTAGAGAGTGAGAGAGAGTAACAGGAGCAGAGAGAGTGGCTGAAAACAGTCTGTAGACAGGGATTAGAGCTGTGCAGTTCGTTGCCAAATACATAGCTTCAGCTTTTTTTTGTGAGGTGAGAAAATGGAATATATTTTGATCAATTGAGTATTACGTGCATTGTGTTAATTTTTTGTGTTATACAACACTCCAAAAAATCGTTTAAAAAATTTCCTGGGTTAAATTTCTTACTCATACACTATTTAGTGTTCTGTGATACATTTTTTAACATATAACACTCCAAAAAGGGTGTAAAAATTTGGCGGGGTTATATTTTTCACCCATACACTATTCCGTGGTGTAAGGAACATTTCTGTGATCTATAAAACTGAAAAAAGCATTAAAAAGTTTTTCAGGGATAAATTTCTCACACATACACTATCTCATTATCTGGGGTACATTTCTGCGATATCTAACATTGCAAAAAAGCATTAAAAAATTTTGTTGAGTTATATTTTTCACCCTACAGTATTGCGTGCTTTGTGGTACATTTATGTGACACATAACTCTCCCAACAAGCATTGAAACATTTTTCTGATGCTATTACAGTACATAATGAGATGCTTGGATTTCATGTTGTGTCTCTCCTGCTTCATGGATGTTTAGCCCTTTCTAATTTTAATAATTTCTTACCATTTTAAACTGGTTATTTATAAAAATAAAAACTTCACTTTTTGTTGGAATCTCTTGGCCAGGTGACAAAGGTGCCATAATGGACATTTGCTGATACACTAACATGATACAGTAGGGGAGATCTCAGTTTGAAATTGTTTGGCGCATCTAGTCTATGTTATACAGGCCTCATCCACACAAAAAAAAAACAATTTCTTCTGTTACTAACATCATACAGTACAGGAGATCTCATTTTTAAATTGTTTGGAACACATCTTTGTCACAGAGCCCTCATCCACACTTAAACAATTCTTTCTTCTGTTACTAACATCATACAGTAGGGGAGATCAAATTTTTTAATTGTTTGTGCTAGGTGTCAAGTTCCCGCCGCTGCACAGGGGGAATCTCGAGCCACCTCTGCTGCGGTCTCCCATTCTTCTCCAGCCACAGTGGAGCCTGCTCAGCAGAAACATCGGTCCCAGCGTCTGGCTCAGTCAGATGCTGTGCGCTAGGTTACTGCTGATCTTCCAGGCTCAGCCATTGTAACCAGCACTGTTCAGCGGCGAGCAGATGCTCCTGGGACTAAGTCCTGCTTTTCTGCTACTGAGCATGCACAAGGGACGTCCTCTCATTGGAGGTCGGGGGTCGCATGCTCAGGTCCTGAAGCAGTTCCAATTGGACCACTAGGAAGGTCCTGGAGAGCTTCCTCTATAAAGGGTTCGCATGGCCGTACGGCCATGCGCTAGTATCCACCTAGTGTTCACTAGACACAGCGGCATTTTCCTCCAAACTGTCCTTTAAAGGTACAATCACGTTAGGCTCATCCACTCTAACAGTCAAGCTTTGTGTGGACTCTAGAGCAGAGGGGAATTTAAAGTCTTCTGCTTTTGCTCTGCGCCATGCAATACCTCTGGTGATGCTCGCCAAACCGGTGACTGTTAGAGTAGTGAATGGGTCGACACTTCCCTCACTAATCACACACCAGACTGTCCCTTTCACATTATCCATGTCCCCTTCCCACCAGGAGATTATTTCCCTTCTTGTTCTTTCCGAGGGAATTTGACGATTCTGCTGAACCTGGCTCTATTTCCACTCCCCACATATTGAGTGGACCTCTGGGAGGATATTGGGTTGGAGTGAATCATGTAAGGGCAGATGTGTGAGGAAGTTCGTTCAGGTTTCCACTACCGAGATACCCGCAGATCTTTCTTCCCTTCCCAAGTGCTATTGGTCCTATGCAGACGTGTTCTCAAAAAAGACTGTGGAGACCCTTCCGCCTCACCGCACCTATGACTGTCCTATTGATCTCATGCCTGGAGCAGAACCACCTCAGGGATGGGTCTATCCCCTCTCTCTCCCAGAAACGGAGGCTATGTCCCTATACATCCAGGAGAATTTGGCAAGAGGGTTCATTAGGAAGTCAGTGTCACCTGCAGGGGTTGGGTTCTTCTTCATGCAGAAGAAGAGCAGAGAATTACTGTACGTCCATGCATAGATTACAGGGGTCTTAATGCCATCACCATTAAGAATAAGTACCTGTTGCCCCAAGGGTATTTACCAAATTAGATCTGCGGGGTGCTTATTACCTGATTCGCATCCGTGAGGGGGACGAATGGAAGACGGCTTTTAATACCAGGGATGGGCACTATGAGTATCTGGTGATGCCCTTTCGGGCTCTGTAATGCCCCAGCCATTTTCCAAGACTTTGTTAACGATATCTTCCGGGATATGCTCTCCATCTCGGTCGTAGTCTATCTGGATGATATTCTCCTCTTCTCTCCAGATATTGACTCCCACCGGAGAGATGTTGGCAGATTCTTTGACCTCTTACGGGCAAATTCCCTCTATGCAAAGTTGGAGAAGTGTATGTTTGAGCAGGAGTCTTTACCTTTCCTGGGCTATATCATCTCCGCCCCGGGATTGGCTATGGATCCTGCCAAACTACAGGCTGGGATGGACTGGCAAGAACCCCATTCTCTTAAAGCGATGCAGCGCTTTATGAGGTTCAATAATTACTATCGCCAGTTCATTCCCCACTTCTCAACTTTGGTAGCTCCCGTTTATAATAAAGGTGGATGCCTCATCTGTTGGTGCTGGAGCAGTCCTCTTCCAAAAGGATGCTCAAGGTCGGAAGCATCCTTGCTTCTTCTTCTCCAAAACCTTCACACCAGCGGAGAGGAATTATTTCATCGGGGACAGGGAGTAACTAGCAATGAAGTTGGCCTTCTTGGAGTAGAGATATCTTTTGGAGGGGGCTCGCTTACCCTTCCAAGTCTTCACGGATCACAAAAATTTAATTTATTTACAAACAGCCCAGCAGCTAAATTCTCGTCAGGCCAGATGGTCCTTGTTCTTCTCTCTGTTCCACTTCACCCTCCATTATCTCACTGGGGAAAAGAACATTTGTGCTGACGCCCTCTCTTGCTCCATTGTGTCTTCTGAGGAGGAGGAAGGGGAGTCTCGGCTTATTGTCACTTCTGCCTCCGGGCAAGACTTTTGTACCTATTAACTTGTGACCAGAGGTTCTCTCTTGAGCTCATTCGTCCAGGGTTGGTGGATATTTTGGGACAAAGAGTACATCTGAGCTGCTGGCGAGGACGTACTGGTGGTGACCGCATATTGTCCGTGACGTCTTAGATTATATTTGGGGCGTGTGTCTCCTGTGCCAAAAATAAGCCTCCTCGACAATGGCCAGCTGGGTTACTCTATCCCTTGCCGGTGGCAGACAGGCCCTGGGAGATGGTCGGGATGGACTTTGTGGTGGGTTTGCCCTAGTCTCGTGGCTGTACCATCATTTGGGTTATCACTGATCATTTTTCTAAAATGGTGCATTTGGTGCTGTTTCCACGGCTACCTTCTGCATGGGCCTTGGTAGAGTTGTTCATAAAACACATCTTCCACCTACATGGAATGCCAGACAAAATTGTCAGTGACTGGGGTCCCCAGTTTGCGTCTCGGTTCTGGAGAGAGCTTTGTCATCTTCTCAGCATTGAGTTGAATCTCTCTTCCGCATATCATCCTGAGAAGAATGGGTTGGTTGAGAGGGCCAACCAGACCTTGGTCACATATCTGTGACATTTTTTCTCAGCCAGGCAGGATGACTGGGCATCCTTGCTATCGTGGGCAGAGTTTGCGCTGAACAATGCCATATCCAACTCCACTGGACAGACCCCATTTCTCCTTAACTATGGTCAGCATCCGCGGGTACCTGTGCTTATGCCCGCCAACTCCAGGGTGGCAGACTGGGCTGTGAAGGCACGGGATATTTGGGACCACACTCAGGATGCCTTCGGGCCTCCAATGAGAGAATGAGGTCCTCCACCGATGCACATCGGCGCCCTGCTCCGACCTTTGCTCCCGGTGACTTAGTGGGGCTCTCCGCCCATAACATCAGACTGCGAGTTGAGTCCACTAAGTTTGCACCTCGCTGCTTGGGCCCTTTCAAGATCCTCGAACAGGTTAACCCTGTGGTCTACAATCTGGCCCTTCTGTCATGTCTGGGTATCACCGACATCTTTCATGTATCCCTCTTGAAGCCCGTGTACATGTCTCGGTTTTCCGAGTCATCTGCTGGGACATCGGATTTGTCTACAGATGATTACGAGGTGAACGCTATTTTGGGGTGCAAGGTATTACGGGGCAAAACATTTTATTTGGTGGACTGGAAGGGTTATGGCCCTGAGGTCAGGTCCTGGGAGCCTGCTGAGTATATTCAGGCTCCACAGCTCATTGCTACCTTTGAGCATATCGAGGTCCAAGGGGGGGCCCTAAGAGGGGGGTAATGTTAGGGGTCGAGTTCCCGCCTCTGCACAGGTGGAATCTCGGGTCATCTCTGCTGCGGTCTCCCAATCTTCTCCTGCCACAGTGGAGCCTGCTCAGCGGAGACATCGGTCCCAGCGTCTTGCTTGGTCTCACTCTGTGCAAAGGGTTACTGCTGGCTTTCTAGCTTCTGCCATTGAAGCCAGTGCTGGGCAGCGGCGAGCAGACGCTTTTGGGACTATTTCCTGCTTTTCACCTTCTGAGCATGCCCAGGGTAAGATCTCTCGTTGGAGATCAAGGGTCGCATGCTTACATACTGCAGAAAATCCCATTGGTCTTTTATGAAGGTCCTGAAGGTGTTCTTCTTCTGTGGCTGACTCCCATTGGTCCTTCTGGAAGGTCCTGTACTTGTTGCAGCTATAAAAGGTTCGCATGGCCGCATGGCCATGGGCTAGTATCAAATCTAAGTGATGTGCTTTGCGCCAGTGTGGTTACGTGTATACAGTATGTGTTCAGGGACCCGGCTGAAATAAGCCCCTAAAATACCGGCACCTCTGGTGAGGAGATTGTGTGTATGGATTCAGGGCCTTGGCTGAAATAAGCCCCTAGAATACCAGCCAAGGTAGGCCTCCTGGTTAGTCCTGCTAGCAGTTTTGAACTGCATTTAGCCACCTTATTTTATGTTAGGCCACTGTCTGTCTGTCTTTCTGTCTGTCTGCGCCACACATTACAACTGTCCCCCGCTGAAAAAAGCTAGGCCGCCTGGTTATTCCTGCTAGCAGTTTTGAACTGCATGAAGCCACCTTTTTTATTTTAGGCCTCTGTCTGTCTGTCTGTCTCTCTGTCTGCGCCACACATTACAACTGTCCCCTGCTGAAACAAGCTAGACCGCCTGGTTAGTCCTGCTAGCAGTTTTAAACTGCATTTAGCCACCTTTTTTTATATTAGGCCACTGTCTGTCTGTCTGTCTGCGCCACACATTACAACTGTCCCCCGCTGAAAAAAGCTAAGCCGCCTGGTTATTCCTGCTAGCAGTTTTGAACTGCATGAAGCCACCTTTTTTATTTTAGGCCTCTGTCTGTCTGTCTGCGCCACACAACTGTCCCCCACTGAAAAAAGCTAGGCCGCCTGGTTATTCCTGCTAGCAGTTTTGAACTGCATGAAGCCACCTTTTTTTATTTTAGGCCTCTGTCTGTCTGTCTTTCTGTCTGCTCCACACATTACAACTGTCCCCCGCTGAAACAAGATAGGCCGCCTGGTTAGTCCTGGTAGCAGTTTCGAACTGCATTTAGCCACCTTTTTATTTTAGGCCTTTGTCTGTCTGTCTTTCTGTCTGGGCCACACATTACTACTGTCCCCCGCTGAAACAAGCTAGGCTGCCTGGTAAGTTCTGGTAGCACTTTTGAACTGCATGAAGCCACCTTTTTTTATTTTAGGCCTCTGTCTGTCTGTCTCTCTGTCTGCGCCACACATTACAACTGTCCCCTGCTGAAACAAGCTAGACCGCCTGGTTAGTCCTGCTAGCAGTTTCGAACTGCATTTAGCCACCTTTTTTTATTTTAGGCCTTTGTCTGTCTGTCTTTCTGTCTGGGCCACACATTACTACTGTCCCCCGCTGAAACAAGCTAGGCCGCCTGGTAAGTTCTGGTAGCAGTTTTGAACTGCATGAAGCCACCTTTTTTAATTTTAGGCCTCTGTCTGTCTGTATGTCTGTTTGTCTGTGCCACACATTACAACATTACAAATTTTGAACAGACAGTACCCTACTTTTTATATTTTAGGCCTACTCTGTCTGTTTGAGCCACTTATTACAGTAGTCCTCTGCTGAGCCAAGCTATGCCGCCTGTGTACTCCTGTTACAAATGTGGAACTGCATTCAGCCAACTGTTTTATTTTAGGACTACTCAGTCTGTCTGAGCCACTTATTACAGTTGTCCTCCTCCGCTGAACCAAGCTATGCCGCCTGTGTACTTTTCTTACCAATTTAGAACAGCATTTAGCCTACTTACTTATTTGGGCCTAGTAACTGTGTCAGACTCTCACAACAGTTGTCCTCCACTGCTGAACCCAGCAATGCTGCCTCTGTAGTCCTCTTACCAATTGTGAACTGAATATAGCCTTCTTTTTTATTTTAGGCCTACTCAGTGTCTCAGAGCCACTAATTACACTTGTCCTCCTCCGCTTAACCACGCTATGCCGCCTGTGTACTCCTCTTACCAACTTTGAACTGTAGCTTGCCTACTTACTTATTAAGGCCTACTAACTGTATCTGCCTCCTATTACAGTTGTCCTACACTGAACAAAGCTGAGCCTCAATTTTCATCCGGTGTCAGATATTAAACTGCATTTGGCCTACTTCTTTGGTTGGGCCTGGATCGCCCCACGTAAGGGCAATGGGGTACTCGGTACCGGGTCCTTCAGTTCCCTCAGCGAGGATGTCATGGTGGCCCGACCCAGACCATGGCCCAATGAGGGGCGCCCAATAAAAGGCAGAGTTAGTAGATAACGGTAGTGTTCGTGACGCCACCTGTGGTATTCGGTCAGGGTGACCAACGCTGCTTAGGGGTCCGCTGGGGTGATGTTATGGCAGCTAGATGGTATACCTTCCTACAGGTGAAGTATATCCCCAGGCCTTCCCAGAAGTGTAGATGTTGATGGTGGATAGTGCAAGGCGCGGCGAATAACGAGGACACAAGGGGTGCAGTGTCTTTACCTTTACTGAAGGCTTCAGCATCCACAGTCCAGAGTGCCGGATGACAGGGTAGGCAGGGTCCGGCCAGTCTGATGGCAATTCCAGAGTCCCCTTATCCAGGTGGAAATAAGTAGCCTTCCCCTTGCGCACAATAACGTAGTTGGTCCCTACTTGCATTAGCTACCATAAGGTCCTCACTGTTGTTACTTCTCTCTCTCTCTCCCCCAGATGGATAGGACAAACCCGTATGATGGTGGTGGCCTGAGGCTATTTTATAAGGACCCTAGTGATGCCCCTCCTCTGCTATTGCCACCATGTCTGCTTAGGTGTTTAGGTCGGACAGCCAACTTGGAATCGACTGCCCTGCCGGTCTCTGAAGGAAAGCGTAGAGTAACATAGTAACATAGTTAGTAAGGCCGAAAAAAGACATTTGTCCATCCAGTTCAGCCTATATTCCATCATAATAAATCCCCAGATCTACGTCCTTCTACAGAACCTAATTGTATGATACAATATTGTTCTGCTCCAGGAAGACATGCAGGCCTCTCTTGAACCCCTCGACTGAGTTCGCCATCACCACCTCCTCAGGCAAGCAAATAGTAACATAGGCAAGCAAATAGTAACATAGGGAGTCTATTACTCCCTCGGTGTTCCGGCCACCGGATTTGCACTTCAGATGGAGGCAGCCTGCTTCTAGCTGGTCTCCCACTGATGTTTCACTCCTGTTGCTGCAACTTCTTTTCTCACTCACTACAGCACAATTCCTTTCATGTCCTTTCTTAGGAGGCTGCCGCATGGGTTGCAGGCGCAACCTTCTTTCCTTCCTCCTCAGACTTCAGTCTGGATCTGACCAGGGATCACCGCAGCCAGCTCGACCTGGAGACCTTTTCTCGTCGGCCCCCAGCCAGGAGCTCTTCTCTCCTATGACTCCCTCTGACTGACTCTAACATCATAACCAACCCACCAGTTTTACCCTATGTGAGGAGTGGCCTAGTGAACAGAAACCTTAGCTCCCCCTGGTGGACGTGTGAAGTGTGTGTGTGGCTGTGATACCTGGCAGGGTGAACTCCTTTGGTGCCATCAGACGTAACATCGCTCCCCCTGATGGAAGAATGACATTACTGCAACGACCAGGACTCTGGGGTGCTGCAGGCCTACAAATTATGTGTGCCGCAGCTTGGTGTTCTCCACTGAAAAAAAGCTGAGCTTAAATTTACAGGCTTTCAGCCTATATCAAATATAAAACTGCATTTGGCCTACTTGTTTGGTTGGGCCTACTAACGGTGTCTGCCGCTGCTTGGTGTTCTCCTCCACTTTACAAAGCTGAGCTTCAATCTTCAGGCTTTCGGGCTATATCAGATATTTAACTGCATTTGGGCTACTGGTTTGGTTGGGCGTACTAACAGTGTCTGCCGGTGCTTGGTGTTCTCCTCCACTTTACAAAGCTGAGCTTCCATCTTCAAGTTTTTGGCCTATATCAGATATTACATTGCATTTGGGCTACTGCTTTGGTTGGACATACTAACGGTGTCTGCGGCTGCTTGCTTTTCTCAACTGTACAAAGCTGAGCTTCAATCTTCAGGCTTTCGGCCTATTTCAGATATTAAACTGCATTTGGCCTACTGGTTTGGTTGGGCGTACTAACGGTGTCTGCGGCTGCTTGCTTTTCTCATCTGTACAAAGCTGAGCTTCAATCTTCAGGCTTTCGGCCTATATCAGATATTAAACTGCATTTGGGCTACTGGTTTGGTTGGGCGTACTAACGGTGTCTGCCGCTGCTTGGTGTTCTCCTCCACTTTACAAAGCTGAGCTTCAATCTTCAGGCTTTCGGCCTATATCAGATATTAAACTGCATTTGGCCTACTGGTTTGGTTGGGCGTACTAACGGTGTCTGCGGCTGCTTGCTTTTCTCAACTGTTACAAAGCTGAGCTTCAATCTTCAGGCTTTCGGCCTATTTCAGATATTAAACTGCATTTGGCCTACTGGTTTGGTTGGGCGTACTAAAGGTGTCTGCGGCTGCTTGCTTTTCTCAACTGGTGCAAAGCTGAGCTTCAATCTTCAGGCTTTCGGCCTATATCAGATATTAAACTGCATTTGGGCTACTGGTTTGGTTGGGCGTACTAACGGTGTCTGCCGCTGCTTGGTGTTCTCCTCCACTTCACAAAGCTGAGCTTCAATCTTCAGTCTTTCGGGCTATATCAGATATTAAACTGCATTTGGGTTACTGGTTTGGCGTACTAACAGTGTCTGCGGCTGCTTGATTTTATCAACTGTACAAAGCTGAGCTTCAATCTTCAGGCTTTCGGCCTATATCAGATATTACACTGCATTTGGGCTACTGGTTTGGTTGGGCATACTAATGGTGTCTGCCGCTGCTTGGTGTTCTCCTCCACTTTACAAAGCTGAGCTTCAATCTTCAGGCTTTCGGCCTATATCAGATATTACACTGCATTTGGGCTACTGGTTTGGTTGGGCATACTAACGGTGTCTGCCGCTTCTTGGTGTTCTCCTCCACTTTACAAAGCTGAGCTTCAGTCTTCAGGCTTTCGGCCTATATCAGATATTAAACTGCATTTGGCCTACTGGTTTGGTTGGACATACTAACTGTGTCTGCGGCTGCTTGCTTTTCTCAACTGTACAAAGCTGAGCTTCAATCTTCAGGCTTTCGGCCTATTTCAGATATTAAACTGCATTTGGCCTACTGGTTTGGTTGGGCGTACTAACGGTGTCTGCGGCTGCTTGCTTTTCTCAACTGTACAAAGCTGAGCTTCAATCTTCAGGCTTTCGGCCTATATCAGATATTAAACTGCATTTGGGCTACTGGTTTGGTTGGGCGTACTAACGGTGTCTGCCGCTGCTTGGTGTTCTCCTCCACTTTACAAAGCTGAGCTTCAATCTTCAGGCTTTCGGCCTATATCAGATATTAAACTGCATTTGGCCTACTGGTTTGGTTGGGCGTACTAACGGTGTCTGCGGCTGCTTGCTTTTCTCAACTGTTACAAAGCTGAGCTTCAATCTTCAGGCTTTCGGCCTGTATCAGATATTAAACTGCATTTGGCCTACTGGTTTGGTTGGGCGTACTAACGGTGTCTGCGGCTGCTTGCTTTTCTCAACTGTTACAAAGCTGAGCTTCAATCTTCAGGCTTTCGGCCTATTTTAGATATTAAACTGCATTTGGCCTACTGGTTTGGTTGGGCGTACTAAAGGTGTCTGCGGCTGCTTGCTTTTCTCAACTGGTGCAAAGCTGAGCTTCAATCTTCAGGCTTTCGGCCTATATCAGATATTAAACTGCATTTGGGTTACTGGTTTCGTTGGGCGTACTAACAGTGTCTGCGGCTGCTTGCTTTTATCAACTGTACAAAGCTGAGCTTCAATCTTCAGGCTTTCGGCCTATATCAGATATTACACTGCATTTGGGCTACTGGTTTGGTTGGGCATACTAACGGTGTCTGCCGCTGCTTGGTGTTCTCCTCCACTTTACAAAGCTGAGCTTCAATCTTCAGGCTTTCGGCCTATATCAGATATTACACTGCATTTGGGCTACTGGTTTGGTTGGGCATACTAACAGTGTCTGCCGCTTCTTGGTGTTCTCCTCCACTTTACAAAGCTGAGCTTCAATCTTCAGGCTTTTGGCCTATATCAGATATTAAACTGCATTTGGCATACTGGTTTGGTTGGGCGTACTAACTGTGTCTGCGGCTGCTTGCTTTTCTTAACTGTACAAAGCTGAGCTTCAATCTTCAGGCTTTCGGCCTATATCAGATATTAAACTGCATTTCGCCTACTGGTTTGGTTGGGCGTACTAATGGTGTCTGCGGCAGCTTGCTTTTCTCCACTTTATAAAGCTGAGCTTCAATCCTCAGTCTTTCGGCCTATATGAGATATTGAACTGCATTTGGGCTACTGGTTTGGTTGGGCCTACTAACGGTGTCTGCGGCTGCTTGGTGTTCTCCTTCACTTTACAAAGCTGAGCTTCAATCTTCTGGCTGTCGGCCTATATCAGATATTAAACTGCATTTGGCCTACTTGTTTGGTTGGGCCTACTAACGGTGTCTGCCGCTGCTTGTTGTTCTCCTCCACTGAACAAAGCAGTGCTGCCTGTTTACTCCTGTTACCAATTTTGAACTTAATTTGGCCCACTTTATTACTTGGGCCTACTAACTGTGTCTGCCACTCATTACAGTTTTTCGCCACTGAACAAAGCTATACCGCCTGTTTAGTCCTGTTACCAATTTTGAACTGCATTTAGCCTACTTTATTGTTTGGGACTATATCTGTGTTTCCTCCTCATCCTGCCCATTGGCCAGCCACTGCTACATGAGTCTGCTGGTACATTGACCCAGACCACTACATTCCCCTTGCACTCTACACAGCCAGAATCTGACCCTGCTGAAAGTCAGGTTCCCCTTCCCGCATACTATACCACCTTACACGGGGACAAATAGGAAGGTGCAGATGAAAGTGCAGGTTCCTTCATCAGGTGGGGGGGGCATACTCATTGGCGACGTCACTGACACAGGGCCCCTCATAGTACGCAAAAGTGTCTCTGCCGGTGGGAGGCGCCCCTGCCGTCAAACACACCGCCGTACTTTGAGGGGCCCTGTGCCAGTGCCAATGCCAATGCGAACAAGTGGGCCCCCCCTGCTTGCTCAGGATCACAGCACTTGCAAAGTTTTAATACTTACCTATCCCTGCTCCACCGCCGTGACGTAGTCCGCGTTTCCTGGGCCCACAAAGAACTTGATCCAGCCCTACCCCCCACAACTTTAGCCAAATGACCCCCAATTTTCAATTCCTAACTATTATTATAAGGTAAATTAAGATTCACAAGCTTAAGTGACAAGAATTGATGTTTTTGACATTATAATGGGCACTGTAGGTGTTTTCCTGTCCTCCACTCACTGCCGACTTTGATTCCCCATTGACTTACATTGGGTTTCGTGTTTCGGTCGATCCACGACTTTCTGCAATAATCGGCCGATTTCACCCGACCCGACTTTTGACAAAGTCGGGTTTCGCGAAACCCGACTCTATCCTAAAAAAGTAAAAGTCCCTCAACCCTACTAAACTAGGCTAAATGCAGTTCAAAATTGGTAACAGGACTAAACGGGCGGCATTGCTTTGTTCAGTGGAGAACAACTGTAATGAGTGGCAGACACAGTTAGTAGGCCCAAATACTAAAGTAGGCTAAATGCATTTCAAAATTGGTAACAGGACTAAACAGGTGTCATAGCTATGTACAAGGGTGGGCTCCTCTGCTGAGTAGCAGACAGTGGTAGTAGGCGCAAAGTATTAACTGGACTAAATGGAGGGCAGGGCCCCTGTATATTTTAACTATCATCTATCATTTCAACAAATTTGTATTGGCAGTGCCATTGAAGGATTTAACAGCACAGACTACACAGTGGTGCAAGTGGTAGAGCACTGTTCGAGCTGGGGGGAACACTCTCTCCAGGGTGGCGGTACTGGCACAAGGCCCCTCATATTATGACGGTGTTGGTTGGTTGTGCATCACCCTCAGAGACCCTTCATTGTACTATGAGGGACCCTGTGCCAGTGCCGTTGCCCAAAAGTGGGCCCACCCACCTGTCCAGGCAAATGGCACTCGCACGGGTGCTTGCGCAGGTGGTGACCACAGCCCTGTGGGGGGAGTCAGCCCATTTAGGGAGGTATAAAAATGGCCTATGGTGGACATTCAGCAGCTGCAAACGGAGGAATTGGAGAAGTCAGTAAGAGGAGGCCAAAAGCAAGACTTTTTTAGGCAAGCGACGTGTCAGCAGGGGAAGGTGGGGCAAAATAATTTGAAACCCATGATTGGATCATTTTATTGAAGGTTAGATCATGGTATGTGTAAAGAGCTCCATGGAGTAACCTGTAGTGTCGTCTGACGCATCCTTCACTTTTGGTTTGGGTGAAGGACACAAGGAAACGTCTTGTTCCTGACCGGGAGCATCCACTGACAACTCGCTGCTTTTATATTTGGAACTTTCTGAAGAGGAGGCGAAAAAGCTAGAGGCTGAGTCAGCAAGGAAAGCCAAAACTTTTTCCTGCTGCTCCGGCTTTAAAAGCTGTTTTCCTACTCCCAGATAAGGGAGCCTTCGAGGCCTTGTGTAGCCAGACGATGACGCTGGCTCAACACCTCCAGCCTTAGGTGCTATTGTGCTTTTGCCACTACCACCAGATGCACCACCACCACCACCACCATGAGTACCAGCTGGCAACCACCGCCCACGGGCTCTTCCACCAGACTTCCTCATTTTTTGGAAAATCTAACCAAAATAACAACCGTTATATGGTACTGTAAAACAAGGTGGAAGGTGTATATAAACTTGTTGAGAATTTAAATCTCCCTTTTTTGGGGGGGAGACTGAACCAAAACTCAGGCCCAGTGTATAAAACAAGACAATGTAAGTGGCAGAAAGTGGCTGGCTGATATACGACAAACTAACAGGACTGAAGTATATCCACTTTGTGATAATTTGAATCTCACTTTTTTTTGGGGGGAGACTGAACCAAAACTCAGGCCCTGTGCATAAAACAACACAATGTAAGTGGCAGAAAGTGGCTGGCTGATATACGACAAACTAACAGGACTGAAGTATATCCACTTTGTGAGAATTAGAATCTCCCTTTTTTGGGAGACTGATCCAAAACTCAGGCCCAGTGTATATAACAACGCAATCTAAGTGGCAGAAAGTGGCTGGCTGACATACGACAAACTAACAGGACTGAAGTATATCCACTTTGTGAGAATTTGAATCTCACTTCTTTTTGGGAGACTGCACCAAAACTCAGGCCCAGTGTATAAAACAACAAAATGTAAGGGGGAGAAAGTGGCTGGAAGATATATGAAAAAATACAAGGACTGTTGTACAATTTCAATCTCCCTACAATGATCTCAGGAAAAGTATGGCAGCAATAAAAAGGACTGCTGCACAGAAAAGTGTGGACAAATAAACAAGATATCTGTGCAGAAAGGAGCAACAGGATTTTTGCTTTCAAAAAAGCAGTTGGTTTGCACAGCAGCGTGCAAACAGCAATGCAGCTATCAGGGAGCCTTATAAGGCAGTCTAATAAGCTACAGAGCTGATGCACAACAATATAGCCTCCACTGTCCCTGCAAAAAAATGGTGGTGTTGGACAGTGGAAATCGCTACATCACAAGCAGTTTGGGGGTTAATGTTCCCTCCCTAAATATATCCCTTCTTCTGAAGAAGCTGCAGCAACCTCTCCCTATGCTAAGATCGGCAGAAGTAAGATGGCGGCCGGCGTGCACGCCCCTTTATAGCCCCTGTGATGCCGCAGAAAGCAAGCCAATCACTGTCATGCCCTTCTCTAAGATGGTGGGGACCGAGACCTATGTCATCAGGCTGCACACATGCGTCCTCCTTCATTGGCTGAAAAATGGCTCTGAAAGTGTCATACGAAATGCGACTTTTGCACGCAGATCGCCGGACCTCATGGCCGATCCCACACCAGGATCGGGTCGGGTTTCATGAAACCCGACTTTGCCGAAAGTCGGCGCTTTTTGAATTTGTCCGATCCGTTTTGCTTAACCCTAGTAACCAGAGGTACAGCTGAGCAGGTTCCTCTGCAGTGACTGGTGAAAAATAGGAGACCGCAGAGGACATGGTTCGAGATTCCCCCTGTGCAGCGGCGGAACTCAACACCTAACACCAATTTTGCTGGGTTACATTTCTTACCCGTTCACCATTTTGTGGTATGAAATACATTTCTGTGATATATAACACACTCCACAAAAGAAATTAAACATATTTCTGGGTTACATGGTCTGGGATACATTTCTGTGATATATAACACTCCAAAAAATGCTAAAAAATATTGCTGGGTAAAATTTTTAACCCATACAGTATTACGTGCTTTGTGGCTCATTTCGTTGGTATATAACCCTCAAAAAACTTGTTCAAAAATGAATCGGTATTACATTGCTGAACCACAGAGTATTACATGTTCTTGGGTGCATTTCGGTGGTATATAATCCTCAAAATTTTGTTTAAAAATGTATCATTATTATATTGCTTACCCATACAATATTACATGTTCTTTGGTACATTTTGTTGCTATATAACCTTCCAAAAAATTGTTCAAAATGTATTGGTATTATATTGTTCATCCATACAGTATTACATCTTCTTGGGTGCATTTCGGTAATATATAATATTCAAACAAAGTTCAAAATTGTTTTCCTGATTCCGTTAGTCATTCAGACTGTTTAATGTGCTTTTTTTGTAAAATTACAGTGGGTGAATATTTTTACAAACTGCTTGTCCTTGTACAGTTAAAATATTTTTGTTTCAAAAATTGATCATTGTCACATATACACTAAAACTTGATTGGTGTGAAATGTCTAGTTATTAAAACGACACAAAAATTTTAGTGGAACAGGTGTAGATATTTGGTTGTTCAAATATTTACTATTTTTTTACAACAAATACATTTTGTCACACAGTTTGCTTTTAGAACAATTTTTCAGTAAATTAATGTTAGCAATCTGCCATTAACAACCACAGAGGTCTCAGGGAGACCTCTGGTTGTGATGGCAACACACCGATGACCCCCAATCACGTGATGGGGTCAGTGGATCGAGCACCTCCGGCCGCCTGGCCGGGAGCACTTTTTAAATGCCGCAATCAGAGTTTGACAGCGGCATTTAACTAGTTAATGGGCAAGGGCGGATCGCGATTCCGCTCGCGCCCATTGCGCGCACATGTCAGCTGTTAAAAAGCAGGGGATACTGCCAGCTGACGTACTATTCCATCAGCTGGCAGGAAGGGGTTAATGTTCTATATGTGAATAAGGCCTGCCAGTTGTTGCCTTCTAGGGTATATGGATGACCTAGCTTTGCATATTGCTCAAAGCCCTTATGAGTATAGAAGTATCACAACTACATTTTGTTCACAATAATTGAATGAGGCAATACAGTTGGTGCCTTCGAGGGTGTACGGATGCCCCCTATGGTATTTTCTGGCTGGATTTGCACTTAGTGCATAGCCTTTAAGAGTCTTGGACTACCAATACATGACAATTTGAAGAGCATATTTATGAAGCCCTTCTTTATATCTAATGCAGGGTATATCTGAGTCCATAATTTTGAGCATTTCTTGTTTCCTTTATAAACTACATTTCCTTACATTTCCTATATTTTTAATTGAAAAAATAAATTTTGACTTACTTAAATTTTTAAAAAATCCTTTTAAAATTTTTCCTAATATAAAATAAAATATACAAGAAAAATTTTTTCTTACCATTTTTTTCCTGTAAAATGCAACTTATGTTATACTAGATGGTGGCCCGATTCTAACACATCGGGTATTCTAGAATATGTATGTAGTTTATTTATGAAGTTTTCAGAATAATGCAATTTATACACAGGATTTGGCCGGCTGGCCGCGACCAATTAGGGAAGCGTGGTTCAAATTCCGCGCCAATTCGCGGGCGGACTGCACCTGTCACCGATTGTTGGTGGCTGGGCGTGACAAATCAGTGAAGCCAGGGCCAGCTCCAGGTTTTTGAGGGCCCCAGGCGAAAGAGTCTCAGTGGACCCCCTTCTTTAACACATACCACTATTCATGATGCAAAGATACAGCAGAGAAATATCGCACAGCCAAGTAGCGTATAACACAGCCCACATAGTATATAACACAGCTCACATAGTATATAGCACAGCCACATAGTAAATAACACAGCCCATGTAGTATATAGCACAGCCACGTAGTATATAGCACAGCCACGTAGTATATAGCACAGCCACGTACTATATAACACAGCCATGTAGTATATTGCCCAGCCAAGTAGTATATAGCACAGCCCAGGTTTTTGAGGGCCCCGGGCGAAAGAGTCTCAGTGGGCCCGCCTCTTTAACACATACCACGATTCATGATGCACAGATACAGCAGAGAAATATAGCACAGTCAAGTAGCATATAACACAGCCCACGTAGTATATAACACAGACAAGTAGTATATTGCCCAGCCACGTAGTATATAGCACAGCCCATGTAGTAAATAGCACAGAAACATGGTATATTGCCCAGCCACATAGTATATAGCACAGGCACGTAGTATATTGCCCAGCCATATAGTATATTGCCCAGCCACGTAGTATATTGCTCAGCCACATAGTATATTGCCCAGTCACATAGTATATTGCTCAGCCTGTTATGAAAGGCAATTCAGTACTACAATGGACATAGCGGTCAGAGCACATACAGTGATCTGACAATAACCCAAAATCATAGAACGAGCTCTGAGACGTGGGAACTCTGCAGACCGCAATCCCTAATCCTCTCCAAACAACACTAGAGGCAGCCGTGGATTGCGCCTAACTCTGCCTATGCAACTCGGCACAGCCTGAGAAACTAACTAGCCTGAAGATAGAAAATAAGCCTACCTTGCCTCAGAGAAATACCCCAAAGGAAAAGGCAGCCCCCCACATATAATGACTGTGAGTAAGATGAAAAGACAAACGTAGAGATGAAATAGATTCAGCAAAGTGAGGCCCGACTTTCTTAACAGATCGAGGATAGAAAAGGTAACTTTGCGGTCTACACAAAAACCCTAAAGAAAACCACGCAAAGGGGGCAAAAAGACCCTCTGTACCGAACTAACGGCACGGAGGTACACCCTTTGCGTCCCAGAGCTTCCAGCAACAAAATAGACAAGCTGGACAGAAAAAATAGCAAACAAATAGCAAAGAAGAACTTAGCTATGCAGAGCAGCAGGCCACAGGAATGATCCAGGGAAAAGCAAGTCCAACACTGGAACATTGACAGGAAGCCAGGATCAAAGCATTAGGTGGAGTTAAGTAGAGAAGCACCTAACGACCTCACCAGATCACCTGAGGGAGGAAACTCAGAAGCCGCAGTACCACTTCCCTCCACCAACAGAAGCTCACCGAGAGAATCAGCCGAAGTACCACTTGTGACCACAGGAGGGAGCTCTGCCACAGAATTCACAACAGTACCCCCCCCCCTTGAGGAGGGGTCACCGAACCCTCACCAGAGCCCCCAGGCCGACCAGGATGAGCCACATGAAAGGCATGAACAAGATCGGGAGCATGGACATCAGAGGCAAAAACCCAGGAATTATCTTCCTGAGCATAACCCTTCCATTTAACCAGATACTGGAGTTTCCGTCTAGAAACACGAGAATCCAAAATCTTCTCCACAATATACTCCAATTCCCCCTCCACCAAAACCGGGGCAGGAGGATCAACAGATGGAACCATAGGTGCCACGTATCTCCGCAACAATGACCTATGGAATACGTTATGTATGGAAAAAGAATCTGGAAGGGTCAGACGAAAAGACACAGGATTAAGAACCTCAGAAATCCTATACGGACCAATGAAATGAGGTTTAAACTTAGGAGAGGAAACCTTCATAGGAATATGACAAGAAGATAACCAAACCAGATCCCCAACACGAAGTCGGGGACCCACACGGCGTCTGCGATTAGCGAAACGTTGAGCCTTCTCCTGGGACAAGGTCAAATTGTCCACTACATGAGTCCAAATCTGCTGCAACCTGTCCACCACAGTATCCACACCAGGACAGTCCGAAGACTCAACCTGTCCTGAAGAGAAACGAGGATGGAACCCAGAATTGCAGAAAAATGGCGAAACCAAGGTAGCCGAGCTGGCCCGATTATTAAGGGCGAACTCAGCCAAAGGCAAAAAGGACACCCAGTCATCCTGATCGGCAGAAACAAAGCATCTCAGATATGTTTCCAAGGTCTGATTGGTTCGTTCGGTCTGGCCATTAGTCTGAGGATGGAAAGCCGAGGAAAAAGACAAGTCAATGCCCATCCTACCACAAAAGGCTCGCCAAAACCTTGAAACAAACTGGGAACCTCTGTCAGAAACGATATTCTCTGGAATGCCATGTAAACGAACCACATGCTGGAAGAACAATGGCACCAAATCAGAGGAGGAAGGCAATTTAGACAAGGGTACCAGATGGACCATCTTAGAAAAGCGATCACAGACCACCCAAATGACTGACATCTTTTGAGAAACGGGAAGATCAGAAATAAAATCCATAGAGATATGTGTCCAAGGCCTCTTCGGGACCGGCAAGGGCAAAAGCAACCCACTGGCACGAGAACAGCAGGGCTTAGCCCGAGCACAAATCCCACAGGACTGCACAAAAACACGCACATCCCGCGACAGAGACGGCCACCAAAAGGATCTAGCCACCAACTCTCTGGTACCAAAGATTCCAGGATGACCAGCCAACACCGAACAATGAACCTCAGAGATAACTTTATTGGTCCACCTATCAGGGACAAACAGTCTCTCCGCTGGACAACGATCAGGTTTATTAGCCTGAAATTTTTGCAGCACCCGCCGCAAATCAGGGGAGATGGCAGACACAAGTACTCCTTCCTTGAGGATACCCGCCGGCTCAGACAAACCCGGAGAGTCGGGCACAAAACTCCTAGACAGAGCATCCGCCTTCACATTTTTAGAGCCCGGAAGGTACGAAATCACAAAGTCAAAACGGGCAAAAAACAGCGACCAACGAGCCTGTCTAGGATTCAACCGCTTAGCAGACTCAAGATAAGTCAAGTTCTTATGATCAGTCAATACCACCACGCGATGCTTAGCTCCTTCAAGCCAATGACGCCACTCCTCGAATGCCCACTTCATGGCCAGCAACTCTCGGTTGCCCACATCATAATTTCGCTCAGCAGGCGAAAACTTCCTGGAAAAAAAAGCGCATGGTTTCAACACTGAGCAATCAGAACCTCTCTGCGACAAAACAGCCCCTGCTCCAATCTCAGAAGCATCAACCTCGACCTGGAACGGAAGAGAAACATCTGGTTTCACAACACAGGGGCAGAAGAAAAACGACGCTTCAAGTCTTGAAAAGCTTCCACAGCAGCAGAAGACCAATTGACCAAATCAGCACCCTTCTTGGTCAAATCGGTCAATGGTTTGGCAATACTAGAAAAATTGCAGATGAAGCGACGATAAAAATTAGCAAAGCCCAGGAACTTTTGCAGACTTTTCAGAGATGTCGGCTGAGTCCAATCATGGATGGCTTGGACCTTAACAGGATCCATCTCGATAGTAGAAGGGGAAAAGATGAATCCCAAAAATGAAACCTTCTGCACACCAAAGAGACACTTTGATCCCTTCACAAACAAAGAATTAGCACGCAGGACCTGAAAAACTGTTCTGACCTGCTTCACATGAGACTCCCAATCATCCGAGAAGATCAAAATGTCATCCAATTACACAATCAGGAATTTATCCAGGTACTCTCGGAAGATGTCATGCATAAAGGACTGAAACACTGATGGAGCATTGGCAAGTCCGAATGGCATCACTAGATACTCAAAATGACCCTCGGGCGTATTAAATGCAATTTTCCATTCATCTCCTCGCCTGATTCGCACCAGATTATACGCACCACGAAGATCTATCTTGGTGAACCAACTAGCCCCCTTAATCCGAGCAAACAAATCAGATAACAATGGCAAGGGGTAATGAAATTTAACCGTGATCTTATTTAGAAGGCGGTAATCTATACAAGGTCTCAGCGAACCATCCTTCTTGGCTACAAAAAAGAACCATTCAGAACCACAATGGACATTGAAGTTCAGAGCACACAAAGTGACCTGACAATTACCAAAAACAAAGGACGAGCTCTGAGACGTGGGAACTCTGCTGACCGCAATCCCTAATCCTAACACACCACACTAGAGGTAGCCGTGGATTGCGCCTATTGCTCCCTATGCAACTCGGCACAGCCTGAGAAACTAACTAGCCTGAAGATAGAAAATAAGCCTACCTTGCCTCAGAGAAATACCCCAAAGGAAAAGGCAGCCCCCCACATATAATGACTGTGAGTAAGATGAAAAGACAAACGTAGAGATGAAATAGATTCAGCAAAGTGAGGCCCGACTTTCTTAACAGATCGAGGATAGAAAAGGTAACTTTGCGGTCTACACAAAAACCCTAAAGAAAACCACGCAAAGGGGGCAAAAAGACCCTCCGTACCGAACTAACGGCACGGAGGTACACCCTTTGCGCCCCAGAGCTTCCAGCAACAAAATAGACAAGCTGGACAGAAAAAATAGCAAATAAATAGCAAAGAAGAACTTAGCTATGCAGAGCAGCAGGCCACAGGAATGATCCAGGGAAAAGCAAGTCCAACACTGGAACATGTAAAGAAGCTGCGGAGACACCATCACGTGTTTCTCGACGCAAGCTGTGAATAGCCAGGCCTTTCCCCGGGAAGGAACAACCACGGGAAGGGCAGCATCCTATGAAGGAAAGCCACCTATGCCAAGCATGGTATCCATCCACAGACAGCTGTTTTGGGGTTTTTGCCCCTCATCAGTGTGGAGTAGGAATCTGGCTATTAGGAGCAGTGCCTAGTAAAAAGGCTATAAAGGCACAGATGACTTGCCTCGGGGAGACCAAAACATCCAACACCGCGGAGACACCATCACGTGTTTCTCAACACTGGAACATTGACAGGAAGCCAGGATCAAAGCATTAGGTGGAGTTAAGTAGAGAAGCACCTAACGACCTCACCAGATCACCTGAGGGAGGAAACTCAGAAGCCGCAGTACCACTTCCCTCCACCAACAGAAGCTCACAGAGAGAATCAGCCGAAGTACCACTTGTGACCACAGGAGAGAGCTCTGCCACAGAATTCACAACATCAGCCACATAGTATATTGCCCAGCCACATAGTATATAGCACAGACACGAAATATATTGCCCAGCCATGTAATATATTGCACAGCCACGTCGTATATAGCACAGGCACGTAGTATATAGCACAGACATGTAGTATATTGCACAACCACGTAGTATATAGCACAGCCAACATAGTATATAGCACATAGATGTAGTATATAACACAGCCCACTCAGTATCTAACATAGCCCACGTAGTTAATAGCAATGTGGGCACCATATCCCTGTTTAAAAAAGAATTAAAATAAAAATAGTTATAAACTCACCTATTTCCGCCCCCCGGATCCAGGCGAGGCATTTACCGATGCTCCTCGCGACGCCCCGGTCCCAAGAGTGCATTGCGGTCTCGCGAGACCGCTATGTTATCATCTCGTGAGACCACAATGCATAGACTGGTCACCGAAGCGTCGTGAGGAGCGGGAAAGGCGCCGGAAGGTGAGTATATAATGATTTTTTATTTTTTTTTACTATTTTTAACATTAGATCTTTTTACTATTGATGCTGCATAGGCAGCATCAATAGTATAAAGTTTGTCACACAGGGTTAATAGCAGCGTTAACAGATTGTGTTAGGCTAGTTTCACATTTGAGTTGGAATCCGCAGCGTTTAATCTGCATCTGCAAGTGCAGGAAAAAATGCATATAAACACATACAAACGCGGCGTTTTTTAGATGCATGCGTGAACGCATGCGGTTAAAAAAACGCAGTGTTTGCACGCTTTTCTATGCGTTTTTTCCTGTGTTTGCGTTTTTGGTGCGCATGGTGACAAATTTTACAGGAGAAAAATCTAGATAACCAGACACTGCCAATATGACTACAGAGGGCATGTATTATGGGATATCTTTATTTAGACCCTTGAACAGCTGAAATCTTCAGATTGTATCCTGCGTCATGATGGATCTTCGCGCGGAGAGCTTTTATTTCAACCTGGATTTAAGCATCAAGCTGTTTCTTGCCTGTGTGTTTGCTTGGGAGCAAGACAGAAATCGCGAAAGATGGAGAAGGAGATGTCGTAGGCTGTTGTGAATTCTGCTCTTGGGTTCCCTCCAGTGGTTGTAAGTGGGAATGCAGTTGTCTCTGACTCGCAGTCCTGGCCAGGTGTATCGGATGATTACAATTCTGACTGGGATATTTAGGTGTGCAGGATCCTTTAGCCCTTGCCAGTTGTCAATGTTACTTGTGAAGTATTGGATCACTTTCTGGCTTCTCCTGCTGGCTGCCAAATTCAGCAAAGATAAGTGTTTGGTTTTTTGTGTCTGTGGCACACTCCTGTGTGCTTGTTTCAGTTTTATTCCTGCTTTGTTTGTAGGATTCACTGGAGTTGCAGATATACGCTCCTACATCTTTAGTTAGATGTAGGAAGTTTTTGTATATTCTGCTGTGGATTTTTTGAAGGGTTTTAATACTGACCGCACAGAACTCTGTCCTATCCTGTTCTATCTAGCTAGAGTGGCCTCCTGTGCTAAACCCTGTTTTTTCTGCCTGTGTATGTTTTTTCCTCTCTGACTCAACGCCAATATTTGTGGGGGGCTGTCTATCCTTTGGGGATTTTCTCTGAGGCAAGATAGTATTCCGATTTCCATCTTTAGGGGTATTTAGTCCTCCGTGTTGTGAATTCTGTGGCCAAGCTCCCTCCTGTGGTCGAGAGTGGTACTTCGGCTGGATCTGTCTGTGAGCTTCCTTTGGTGGATGAGAGTGGTACTGCGGCTTCTGAGTTTCCTTCCTCAGGTGATGAGGTTAAGTCGTTAGGTGCTGCTCTATTTAACTCCACACAGACTTGTTCACTGTGCAAGTAGCCCATGTGTTCCTGTTTCCATAATTGTTCTCTTGTGTCTACAAGACTGGGGAGTTCCACCACTCCTCTTGGGCTATCTGCACAAAAGCTGTTCTACCCTGTATGCACACATGGATTTTTCCCTCTCTGAACCCTGTTCACACAGGTTATATACAGATGATCAGGTTTTTAAATACATCAGATAGGGATTGCATACATTAGTTAGGACTGCTCTGATAAGGGTATACCGTGAAGATTGGTAGAGCAGCTTAGTATACATTTTTTGCAAAAAACGTATCAACCAAATACCCTGTTTTTTACATCTTTTACTAGCACTTGCGGATTACTGCAACATTTTTTCAAACTGAGTGTTTTTGGTTTTACTATTCTCTTTTGTGTCTTCTATTTAACTCCACCTGGTGCTTTGATCCTGGCCTCCAGTCAATGTTCAAGTATTGGTCTTGCTTCCTCCTGGATCGTTCCTGTGGCCTGTCTATCCTGCATAAGCTAAGTTTTGCTTGTGTTATTTTTGCTTGCTATTTTTTCTGTCCAGCTTGCTTTATTGGTTTTTCTTGCTTGCTGTAAGCTCTGAGACGCAGAGGGAGCACCTCCGTACCGTTAGTCGGTGCGGAGGGTCTTTTTGCCCCTCTGCGTGGTTGTTTGTAGGTTTTTGTGTTGACCGCAAAGCTATCATTCCTATCCTCGGTCTATTCAGTAAGTCGGGCCTCACTTTGCTAAATCTATTTCATCTCTGTGTTTGTATTTTCATCTTACTCACAGTCATTATATGTGGGGGGCTGCCTTTTCCTTTGGGGAATTTCTCTGAGGCAAGGTAGGCTTATTTTTCTATCTTCAGGGCTAGTTAGTTTCTCAGGCTGTGCCGAGTTGCATAGGGAGCGTTAGGCGCAATCCACGGCTACCTCTAGTGTGGTGTGTTAGGATTAGGGATTGCGGTCAGCAGAGTTCCCACGTCTCAGAACTCGTCCTTTGTTTTTGGTAATTGTCAGGTCACTTTGTGTGCTCTGAACTTCAATGTCCATTGTGGTTCTGAATTACCTGATCATAACAGTACTGGAGGCCAAAAGTACTAATGCTTCTCAATAGAGGGAAAAGAGAAGTTCTGAGACCATTTTTTTTTCTTTGCACTGTGTTCTGTCTTTCTTTTCCCCTTTACATCAGGGTGGTTCAGAACACAGGTGTGGACATGGACATTCAAGGTCTGTTCTCTTTGATGGATAATCTCGCTATAAATGTACAGAATATTCAAGATTTAGTGGTTCAGAATCCTATGTTAGAACCTAAGATTCCTATTCCTGAGTTATTTTCTGGAGATAGAGCAAAGTTTTTGAATTTTAAAAATAATTGTAAACTATTTCTGGCTATGAAACCCCGCTCCTCTGGTGACCCAGTACAACAAGTTAAGATCATTATTTCTTTATTACGTGGCGACCCTCAAGACTGGGCATTTTCCCTTGCGCCAGGAGATCCTGCATTATGTAATATTGATGCATTTTTTCTGGCGCTCGGATTGCTGTACGACGAACCTAATTCAGTGGATCAGGCAGAGAAAAATTTGCTGGCTCTGTGTCAGGGTCAGGATGAGATAGAGATTTATTGTCAGAAGTTTAGAAAGTGGTCCGTGCTCACTCAATGGAATGAATGTGCGCTGGCAGCTATTTTCAGAAAGGGTCTCTCTGAAGCCCTTAAGGATGTCATGGTGGGATTTCCTATGCCTGCTGGTCTGAATGAGTCTATGTCTTTGGCCATTCAGATCGGTCGACGCTTGCGCGAGCGTAAATCTGTGCACCATTTGGCGGCATTATCTGAGCATGAACCTGAGCCTATGCAGTGCGATAGGACTTTGACCAGAGCTGAAAGGCAAGAACACAGACGTCAGAATGGGCTGTGTTTCTACTGTGGTGATTCCACTCATGCTATCTCCGATTGTCCTAAGCGCACTAAGCGGTTCGCTAGGTCTGTCACCATTGGTACGGTACAGTCGAAATTTCTTTTGTCCGTTACTTTGATCTGCTCTTTGTCTTCCTATTCTGTCATGGCATTTGTGGATTCAGGCGCTGCCCTGAATTTGATGGCCTTGGAGTTTGCTAGGCGCTGTGGGTTTGTCTTGGAGCCCTTGCAGTGTCCTATTCCATTGAGAGGAATTGATGCTACGCCTTTGGCCAAGAATAAGCCTCAGTATTGGACCCAGCTGACCATGTGAATGGCTCCTGCGCACCAGGAGGATATTCGCTTTCTGGTGTTGCATAATCTGCATGATGTGGTCGTGTTGGGGTTGCCATGGCTACAAGTCCATAACCCAGTATTAGATTGGAAATCAATGTCTGTGTCCAGCTGGGGTTGTCAGGGGGTACATGGTGATGTTCCATCTTTGTCTATCTCATCATCCACCCCTTCTGAGGTCCCAGAGTTCTTGTCTGATTACCGGGATGTATTCGATGAGCCCAAGTCCAATGCCCTACCTCCGCATAGGGATTGTGATTGTGCTATCGATTTGATTCCTGGTAGTAAGTTTCCTAAGGGTCGACTGTTTAATTTATCTGTACCTGAGCACGCCGCTATGTGGAGTTACATGAAGGAGTCTTTGGAGAAGGGTCATATTCGCCCGTCATCGTCGCCATTGGGAGCAGGGTTCTTTTTTGTGGCCAAGAAGGATGGTTCGCTGAGACCTTGTATTGATTACCGCCTTCTAAATAAAATCACGGTCAAATTTCAGTACCCCTTGCCGCTGCTGTCTGATTTGTTTGCTCGGATTAAGGGGGCTAGTTGGTTCACCAAGATAGATCTTCGTGGTGCGTATAATCTTGTGCGTATTAAACGGGGCGATGAATGGAAAACAGCATTTAATACGCCCGAAGGCCATTTTGAGTACCTGGTTATGCCATTCGGACTTTCTAATGCTCCATCAGTGTTTCAGTCCTTTATGCATGACATCTTCCGAGAGTACCTGGATAAATTCCTGATTGTATACTTGGATGATATTTTGGTCTTCTCGGATGATGGGGAGTCTCATGTGAAGCAGGTCAGAATGGTGTTCCAGGTCCTGCGTGCTAATTCGTTGTTTGTGAAGGGGTCAAAGTGTCTCTTTGGTGTTCAGAAGATTTCATTTTTGGGGTTCATTTTTTCTCCTTCTACTATCGAGATGGACCCTGTTAAAGTTCAGGCCATTTATGATTGGACTCAGCCAACATCTCTGAAGAGTCTGCAGAAGTTCCTGGGCTTTGCTAATTTTTATCGTCGCTTCATCGCTAATTTTTCTAGCATTGCTAAACCGTTGACTGATTTAACAAAGAAGGGTGCTGATGTGGTCAATTGGTCTTCTGCTGCTGTGGAAGCTTTTCATGAGTTGAAGCGTCGTTTTTCTTCTGCCCCTGTGTTGTGCCAACCAGATGTTTCGCTTCCGTTCCAGGTCGAGCTTGATGCTTCCGAAAATGGAGCAGGGGCTGTTTTGTCGCAGAGAAGTTCTGTTTGCTCGGTGATGAAACCATGCGTGTTCTTTTCCAGGAAATTTTCGCCTGCTGAGCGAAATTATGATGTTGGCAATCGAGAGTTGCTAGCCATGAAGTGGGCATTCAAGGAGTGGCGTCATTGGCTTGAAGGAGCTAAGCATCGCGTGGTGGTCTTGACTGATCACAAAAACTTGACTTATCTCGAGTCTGCCAAACGGTTGAATCCTAGACAGGCTCGTTGGTCGCTGTTTTTCTCCCGTTTTGACTTTGTGGTTTCGTACCTTCCGGGCTCTAAAACTGTGAAGGCGGATGCCCTGCCTAGGAGTTTTGTGCCCGATTCTCCGGGGTTGTCTGAGCCGGCGGGTATTCTCAAAGAGGGGGTAATTTTGTCTGCCATCTCCCCTGATTTGCGGCGGGTGCTGCAAAAATTTCAGGCTAATAGACCTGACCGTTGCCCAGCGGAGAAATTGTTTGTCCCTGATAGGTGGACGAATAAAGTTATCTCTGAGGTTCATTGTTCGGTGTTGGCTGGTCATCCTGGAATCTTTGGTACTAGAGATTTGGTGGCTAGATCCTTTTGGTGGCCGTCTCTGTCGCTGGATGTGCGTTCTTTTGTGCAGTTCTGTGGGATTTGTGCTCGGGCTAAGCCCTGCTGTTCTCGTGCCAGTGGGTTGCTTTTGCCCTTGCCGGTCCCGAAGAGGCCTTGGACACATATCTCTATGGATTTTATTTCGGATCTCCCCGTCTCTCAAAGAATGTCGGTCATTTGGGTGGTTTGTGATCGCTTCTCTAAGATGGTCCATTTGGTGCCCTTGTCTAAATTGCCTTCCTCCTCTGATTTGGTGCCGTTGTTTTTCCAGCATGTGGTTCGTTTACATGGCATTCCAGAGAACATCGTTTCTGACAGAGGTTCTCAGTTTGTTTTGAGGTTTTGGCGAGCCTTTTGTGCTAGGATGGGCATTGATTTGTCTTTTTCCTCGGCTTTCCATCCTCCGACAAATGGCCAGACTGAACGAACCAATCAGACCTTGGAAACATATCTGAGATGTTTTGTTTCTTCTGATCAGGATGATTGGGTATCCTTTTTGCCTTTGGCTGAGTTCGCCCTTAATAATCGGGCCAGCTCGGCTACTTTGGTTTCGCCGTTTTTCTGCAATTCTGGGTTCCACCCTCGTTTCTCTTCAGGGCAGGTTGAGTCTTCAGACTGTCCTGGTGTGGATACTGTGGTGGATAGGTTGCAGCAGATTTGGACTCATGTAGTGGACAATCTGACTTTGTCCCAGGAGAAGGCTCAACGTTTCGCTAACCGCAGGCGCTGTGTGGGTCCCCGACTTCGTGTTGGGGATTTGGTTTGGTTGTCATCTTGGAAACAGGAACACAGGAAGCTGTTCTACCCTGTATGCACACATGGATTTTTCCTCTCTGAACCCTGTTCACACAGGTTATATACAGATGATCAGGTTTTTAAATACATCAGATAGGGATTGCATACATTAGTTAGGACTGCTCTGATAAGGGTATACCGTGAAGATTGGTAGAGCAGCTTAGTATACATTTTTTGCAAAAAACGTATCAACCAAATACCCTGTTTTTTACATCTTTTACTAGCACTTGCGGATTACTGCAACATTTTTTCAAACTGAGTGTTTTTGGTTTTACTATTCTCTTTTGTGTCTTCAGGTTTCTTGGTGGTGTGTGAACATGATCATACAGACTTGTTCACTGTGCAAGTAGCCCATGTGTTCCTGTTTCCATAATTGTTCTCTTGTGTCTACAAGACTGGGAGTTCCACCACTCCTCTTGGGCTATCTGCACAAAAGCTGTTCTACCCTGTATGCACACATGGATTTTTCCTCTCTGAACCCTGTTCACACAGGTTATATACAGATGATCAGGTTTTTAAATACATCAGATAGGGATTGCATACATTAGTTAGGACTGCTCTGATAAGGGTATACCGTGAAGATTGGTAGAGCAGCTTAGTATACATTTTTTGCAAAAAACGTATCAACCAAATACCCTGTTTTTTACATCTTTTACTAGCACTTGCGGATTACTGCAACATTTTTTCAAACTGAGTGTTTTTGGTTTTACTATTCTCTTTTGTGTCTTCAGGTTTCTTGGTGGTGTGTGAACATGATCATACAGACTTGTTCACTGTGCAAGTAGCCCATGTGTTCCTGTTTCCATAATTGTTCTCTTGTGTCTACAAGACTGGGAGTTCCACCACTCCTCTTGGGCTATCTGCACAAAAGCTGTTCTACCCTGTATGCACACATGGATTTTTCCTCTCTGAACCCTGTTCACACAGGTTATATACAGATGATCAGGTTTTTAAATACATCAGATAGGGATTGCATACATTAGTTAGGACTGCTCTGATAAGGGTATACCGTGAAGATTGGTAGAGCAGCTTAGTATACATTTTTTGCAAAAAACGTATCAACCAAATACCCTGTTTTTTACATCTTTTACTAGCACTTGCGGATTACTGCAACATTTTTTCAAACTGAGTGTTTTTGGTTTTACTATTCTCTTTTGTGTCTTCAGGTTTCTTGGTGGTGTGTGAACATGATCATACAGACTTGTTCACTGTGCAAGTAGCCCATGTGTTCCTGTTTCCATAATTGTTCTCTTGTGTCTACAAGACTGGGAGTTCCACCACTCCTCTTGGGCTATCTGCACAAAAGCTGTTCTACCCTGTATGCACACATGGATTTTTCCTCTCTGAACCCTGTTCACACAGGTTATATACAGATGATCAGGTTTTTAAATACATCAGATAGGGATTGCATACATTAGTTAGGACTGCTCTGATAAGGGTATACCGTGAAGATTGGTAGAGCAGCTTAGTATACATTTTTTGCAAAAAACGTATCAACCAAATACCCTGTTTTTTACATCTTTTACTAGCACTTGCGGATTACTGCAACATTTTTTCAAACTGAGTGTTTTTGGTTTTACTATTCTCTTTTGTGTCTTCAGGTTTCTTGGTGGTGTGTGAACATGATCATACAGACTTGTT
This sequence comes from Ranitomeya imitator, assembly GCF_032444005.1. NCBI lineage: Eukaryota > Metazoa > Chordata > Amphibia > Anura > Dendrobatidae > Ranitomeya > Ranitomeya imitator. The sequence continues at coordinate 438,603,843 of NC_091287.1, forward strand.
CACTGTGCAAGTAGCCCATGTGTTCCTGTTTCCATAATTGTTCTCTTGTGTCTACAAGACTGGGAGTTCCACCACTCCTCTTGGGCTATCTGCACAAAAGCTGTTCTACCCTGTATGCACACATGGATTTTTCCTCTCTGAACCCTGTTCACACAGGTTATATACAGATGATCAGGTTTTTAAATACATCAGATAGGGATTGCATACATTAGTTAGGACTGCTCTGATAAGGGTATACCGTGAAGATTGGTAGAGCAGCTTAGTATACATTTTTTGCAAAAAACGTATCAACCAAATACCCTGTTTTTTACATCTTTTACTAGCACTTGCGGATTACTGCAACATTTTTTCAAACTGAGTGTTTTTGGTTTTACTATTCTCTTTTGTGTCTTCAGGTTTCTTGGTGGTGTGTGAACATGATCATACAGACTTGTTCACTGTGCAAGTAGCCCATGTGTTCCTGTTTCCATAATTGTTCTCTTGTGTCTACAAGACTGGGAGTTCCACCACTCCTCTTGGGCTATCTGCACAAAAGCTGTTCTACCCTGTATGCACACATGGATTTTTCCTCTCTGAACCCTGTTCACACAGGTTATATACAGATGATCAGGTTTTTAAATACATCAGATAGGGATTGCATACATTAGTTAGGACTGCTCTGATAAGGGTATACCGTGAAGATTGGTAGAGCAGCTTAGTATACATTTTTTGCAAAAAACGTATCAACCAAATACCCTGTTTTTTACATCTTTTACTAGCACTTGCGGATTACTGCAACATTTTTTCAAACTGAGTGTTTTTGGTTTTACTATTCTCTTTTGTGTTTTTTGGTTGTCATCTTGTTATATTCCTATGAAGGTTTCCTCTCCTAAATTTAAGCCTCGTTTCATTGGTCCATATAGGATTTCTGAGGTTCTTAATCCTGTGTCTTTTCGTTTGACTCTTCCAGCTTCTTTTTCCATCCATAACGTGTTCCATAGGTCATTGTTGCGGAGATACGTGGCACCTGTGGTTCCATCTATTGATCCTCCTGCTCCGGTTTTGGTTGAAGGGGAATTGGAGTATATAGTGGAGAAGATTTTGGATTCTCGTGTTTCGAGACGGAAACTCCAGTATCTGGTTAAGTGGAAAGGTTATGGTCAGGAAGATAATTCCTGGGTCTTTGCCTCTGATGTCCATGCTGCCGATCTGGTTCGTGCCTTTCATGTGGCTCATCCTGGTCGGCCTGGGGGCTCTGGTGAGGGTTCGGTGACCCCTCCTCAAGGGGGGGGTACTGTTGTGAATTCTGTGGCCAAGTTCCCTCCTGTGGTCGAGAGTGGTACTTCAGCTGGTTCTGTCTGTGATCTTCCTTTGGTGGATGAGAGTGGTACTGCGGCTTCTGAGTTTCCTTCCTCAGGTGATGAGGTTAAGTCGTTAGGTGCTGCTCTATTTAACTCCACCTGGTGCTTTGATCCTGGCCTCCAGTCAATGTTCTAGTATTGGTCTTGCTTCCTCCTGGATCGTTCCTGTGGCCTGTCTATCCTGCATAAGCTAAGTTTTGCTTGTGTTATTTTTGCTTGCTATTTTTTCTGTCCAGCTTGCTTTATTGGTTTTTCTTGCTTGCTGTAAGCTCTGAGACGCAGAGGGAGCACCTCCGTACCGTTAGTCGGTGCGGAGGGTCTTTTTGCCCCTCTGCGTGGTTGTTTGTAGGTTTTTGTGTTGACCGCAAAGCTATCTTTCCTATCCTCGGTCTATTCAGTAAGTCGGGCCTCACTTTGCTAAATCTATTTCATCTCTGTGTTTGTATTTTCATCTTACTCACAGTCATTATATGTGGGGGGCTGCCTTTTCCTTTGGGGAATTTCTCTGAGGCAAGGTAGGCTTATTTTTCTATCTTCAGGCTAGTTAGTTTCTCAGGCTGTGCCGAGTTGCATAGGGAGCGTTAGGCGCAATCCACGGCTACCTCTAGTGTGGTGTGTTAGGATTAGGGATTGCGGTCAGCAGACTTCCCACGTCTCAGAGCTCGTCCTTTGTTTTTGGTAATTGTCAGGTCACTTTGTGTGCTCTGAACTTCAATGTCCATTGTGGTTCTGAATTACCTGATCATAGCACCTCCGGCTGTGATGAGGTGTCTAGGTGTGTTAGGTACACTCCACGGCTACTTCTAGTTGCGGTGTTAAGTTCAGGATTGCGGTCAGTATAGTGGCCACTTTCTCCAGTGAAAGTTCTCATGCAGCTCCAAGGTCACCGGATCATAACTGTAGGCGTTTTTGGAGATACCCCATTATTGAATTACGTGAGAGACGTGAAGCCTATCACACGCTGTATGGCGAGCTTAATGCCAACCCGGACAAATTCCCGGAATATGCAAGGATGTCGCAAGACTCATTCTGGGATTTGCTTGCTCGTGTCCAAGGAGCCATACGGAGACAGGACACCCAGCTTCATAGAACAATTCCACCAGAGGAACGTCTGCTGGTTACATTAAGGTACGTAACAAATCTAAACCAATACCAGGGCTAATTTTGGGTGTTCTGACACTTTTTTTTGTATTTTCCTTTATGTCTTTAGTAGGGTTGAGCGAAACGGGTCGGCCAGATTCAGAAGTCACCGACTTTTGGCAAAGTCGGGTTTCATGAAACCCGACCCGACCCCTGTGTGGGGTCGGCCATGAGGTCGGCGATCTTCTGAATCTGGTATCGGAATTCCGATACCGATTCCGGATAAGTTTAAGATATCGGGAATCGGTATCAGAATTCAGATTTAAGTGTAAAATAAAGAATAAAAAGAAAAAATATTGCTATACTCACCCTCGGACGCGCCCTGGTTGTAATCGGGAGCCTTCCTTCCTAAGAATGAGCGCCTGAAGGACCTTTCGATGACGTCGCGGCCTGTGATTGGTCGCGTGAGCGGTCACATGGGCGTCACGCGACCAATCACAAGCCGCGACGTCATCGAAAGGTCCTTCAAGCGCTGATTCTTAGGAAGGAAGGCTGCGGGTTAGAACCAGGGCGCGTCCGAGGGTAAGTATATACCTATTAGGAATATACTCACCCTCGGACGCGCCCTGGTTCTAACCCGCAGCCTTCCATCCTAAGAATCAGCACTTGAAGGACTTTTCGATGACGTCGCGGCTTGTGATTGGTCGCGTGACGCCCATGTGACCGCTCACGCGACCAATCACAAGCCGCGATGACATCGAAAGGTCCTTCAGGCGCTCATTCTTAGGAAGGAAGGCTCCCGGTTACAACCAGGGCGCGTCCGAGGGTGAGTATAGCAATATTTTTTCTTTTTATTCTTTATTTTACACATTAATATGGATCGCAGGGCCTGAAGGAGAGTTTCCTCTCCTTCAGACCCTGGGAACCATTAGAAACCCAATGCACTGCATTGGGTTTCATGTTTCGGCCGACCCCGACTTTTCTATAGGATCGGCCGATTTCACTCAACCCGACTTTTGAAAAAGTCGGGTTTCGTGAAACCCGACCCGATCCTATAAAAACAAAAGTCGCTCAACCCTAGTCTTTAGCATGACAACACCATAAATAGAATTGATTGTAATTGTTTTTTATTTATTTTTTTCTTCCAGATTTCTGGCAACCGGAGAGAGTTTATCATCCCTCCACTTCCATTACCGGCTTGGAATATCAACTCTGGAATAGTTGCGGACACCTGCCGGGCATTGTGGAATGTAATCCGGTATGAGTTTATACCCCTACCCACCTTGGATATATGGATTGGAATTGCAGAAAAATTCTGGAGTGTGTGTGATTTCCCCAACTGTTTGGGAGCGGTGGATGGAAAGCACATCCACATTATCAAACCAGCCAGAACAGGATCGGAGTACTTCAATTATAAAAAATATTTTTCTGTTGTGCTCATGGCAATAGCCAATGCGGACTATCGCTTCAACGCTGTGGACATTGGAGCTTTTGGCCGTGGCAATGATTCCCAGACTTTTAAGAACTCTGATATGGGCCGCTGTGTGTATGGCAAAAATTTTAATTTTCAACGGACACGACCTCTCCCCAACACTCAAGGTCCACCAATGCAATTTGTTATGGTTGGTGATGAGGCCTTTCAGATGTGTGAAAACCTACTGAAGCCATATTCCAGTCGGGAATTGAACCAGACTAAAAGGATTTTTAACTACAGACTGACCAGGGCCCGAAGAACAGTAGAGTGTACCTTTGGTATTCTAGTCTCAAAATGGCGCATTCTTGCATCAGCCATTAATCTAAAAATGAAGACCGTCGACGAGGTGGTCAAAGCCTGTGTGGTTCTGCACAATTACATAATGGCTAAGGAGCGGCCCAACATTGAACTGGATGAACCAGTTGCACACCCACTGCCCGATTACCAGCATCACCCACCCGTTAACAGCTGAAGTTGGCCACATACGGGACCAATTTGCTGCCTTTTTTGATTCGGATATTGGACGTGTGTCATGGCAGGACAATGTTGTGTAAATGTCCTGTTGTGATTTTATCTGTACCAGTTATTTTCTTAAATGTTACTAATATTTCTCGTCAATAAACTTTATTTTTTGGTGTCTTGACCGTGTCTCCTATGTATTTCTTCTACAAACCAAGGCTGTCCTCACACTAGCAGTATTTGGTCTGTAATTTATATAAGTATTTGGAATCCAAAACCAGGAGTGGGTGATAAAGGCTGAGGTGCTAGATATGTTAATATTTTAATTTTCCTCTAATTGTTCCACTCCTTGTTTTGGTTTATAAATACTGATATAAAATACTGACCACATACTGCTAGTGTGACGGCAGCCATGTTGTTTTAGTGGTAAGGTTGTTGACGTCATTGCGTCCTCATTCTGTTCTGCAGTATCCATTGGACACAGACTGAAGAGACAATGGCTGTCATACAAAACAGATCTATACTCATCAAGTCAGGTGTCAGAAATAATGAATTCATGATGCACATATAACAGCCTCATGAATTCACTATTTCTGACACATGTCCAGGTGAGCATACATATGACGAGTATGACCTCCATCGTCCCTTCACTTTGTGTGAAATAGATTACATACACAGAAGAGAAAATGGAGGTTATACAAGGCAGTTCTCTACTCACCAGGTCAGGTGTCCTAACTAATGAGTTTTTGGACACCTGACCTGTTGAGTATAGTTCTGCATTGTATTTCCGCCATTTTCTCTTGAGTCTGCAACACTAGTCACAGACTAAGCAGAAAGAAGAGATTATGGAGATAATACAAGTATTAATTTTGTGGCCCACCTCATATCTGCATACTAAAGACAAACAAAGCTGCAGTATTTTACTTGCTAACTACTGGAGCTATGATGTGGCCAAAAAATTAAGTGTTCGGCGCACGGTGTGTGTTGACGGCGGCAAAATACACAATTAAACCACACATAATTGGGGGCATAAAACAATATTATTTTGTTATACACAAACTTTTTATTTATCTGCACCTGCTTGGGGTAGAGTGATGGAAACGGGGGGTGTGAAGCTGTGAGGCCTGGCTAAGTGTGGACGACGCAGGGGTGGCAGGAGAAGGGGCAATGAAACTTGTGGGGTCTGGTAGTTCAGGGATAGGGCTTGACACATGAGAGGCCTGAGCCACACTGGAAGGGTGAGACAAACCTGACATTACAGACACACTGGGAGGTGAGGGGGAAGGAATACTAATAGTACACTGTTTTTATTTTTTCTCCCTTTCTGGGATCACCGGGTTCTGGGAAGCCTCGGTGGGCTCATATGTCATGGCATGGTCGTGGTTGATGACCTGTCAGGGTCCGGCTGCACTGTGCCAGAGTCCATAGTGCTCGTAGAGCATGCAGCCATGCCAGAGTCCATAGTGCTCATAGAGAATATAGCCATGCTGGAGTCCATAGTTCTCATAGAGCGTGCAGTCATGGCAGAGTCCATAGTGCTCGTAGAGCGTGCAGCCATGCCAGAGTCCATAGTACTTGTAGAGCGTGCAGCCATGCTAGAGTCCATAGTGCTCGTAGAGCGGAAGGCCATGCCAGAGTCCATAGCGCTTGTAGAGCGGAAGGCCATGCCTGGGTCCTGCTTCACCATGGTGGTGGTGGTACGGAAGGCCATGCCAGGGACCTGCTGCATCATGGTTGTGGCGGTATGGAAGGCCATGCCAGGGTCCTGCTGCATCGTGGTGGTGGCAGTATGGAAGGCCATGCCAGGGTCCTGCTGCTGCATTGTGGTGTCAGTGGAGGAGGTCCAAGCAGGAGCAGCGATTGTCATGGTGGTGGCGGTGGGCTGTCCTACAGCACTCGGCATGGTGGTGGTGCTGTACTGGTGCCCAGCAGTGCTAGGAATAGAGGTGGCCATGCAGTGGTATACAGCAGAGGTCGGCATTGAGGTCAATCGTGACAGTGAAGGCACAGGTAGATATGCCGCCACTGTCTGCTGATACCGACTCTGCTGCATAGCCTGCACATAAGCAGCATTGCAGGCCTGCATGAAACTAAGCTGGAGATCAGGAGTAAGGTGTTCCAACATGCCCTGCTCAATTTGGTTAAAAAAATGATGTGCTGGCCTCTGAAGGTCGGCTTTTACTTGGTCAAGGCTTTTGGTGGCCTCCTGGATACGTGCATTCATGTGGCTAAAGGAAATATCCATTTGGTCACCCAAAGCCTTGAGTCCTTCGTGAAAAACCGAGCTCAAGTGCAAAAACTCGGGCATGAGGGACCTGTCCGATGCCCTCTGCTGCTGCTGGGAGGAGCCCCAAAAAAGGGGCAGAGGCAGAGGACTGGGAAAGGGGAACACCTGATGGACCAGCTTCCTGGTCTCCAGGTAGTGTGGCAGGCCCACTTGCTGTAGCGCTGCAAGATGGCTGGGATGGGTCCGTGGCTGTCTGATGAAGGACCGCTCCAGAACCTGGGCCAACAGTGCTGCTCCATGTGCGGTGAAAAAAGGAAAAAAAATTAATACCAAAAATTAACCAGACGCCAAATCCTGTGGAATAGAAACATACAGATTATGGCAATACAACACAACCTAATGCACGGGAGAAATACTTACATTCCCTGGGCAAGCACCGGTCTTAAAAATGCCAGAATGCGATGGTATTTGTACTTTCGGATCCTTGCCCCTGAACCACTGGGAACATGGCTATCTTGAGGCAGGTCCTTGTTGAAGCGGTCCTTCATCGCACGCCAACGTGTTTTGACTTTCTGCACTGTTGAAAAAACAAAAAAATTATGGTTACACAATGTACTGTTGACCGTGCTCACACAACTGTGTGTGATGAGAGAAACTCCTGAGAGTTTCTCTCATCACACACAGTTGTGTGAGCATGGCCAAGGTCTCTGCTGCTTCACTGCATTGCAATACTTACAAAATGCATTTCGGACCCGAGTAGGGGCGTTGTCCTAGCCATCCCACATCGTTTTGACCTCATTCCATAGGCGCTGGATTGTCTCATTGTCCAAGTGCTGTGGAACCCGGGTGTCCCACAACGGGACTCGCTCCTGGACCAGGGAGATGAGGAGGTCATTTTCTATGATGTCTTCATCCCGTTCTGGAACCTAAAAATTAATTAAAGACATTATTGTTGGATACATTAACATAAGGAAAAGAAAGAAAACAGAGGATGAGAAATGGCATGAATAAGGAAAGTCAAGATACAAAAGGAGACCAGAAGAAAATTGTAAAGAAGTAAAGAAAGGAAGATTCAAGAATACTAAAGTGAGGATACAGTAAACAGTCAGCCTTGTATACGTACACGCTGCCGCCTTGCCACCCGACCGTGACTCCACTGCTCCTGCCCAGCCCCTGCCGCAGTAGAATAAGTGCTCTAAAAAAATGAAAAAAAAAATTGTCATATGTGTAGATTTGACAGTAAATACTTACCAAACTGACAAGGTGAGTACTCACTTCACTGACATGTTCGACTTCAGAAGGCCCAGGACGTTGCTCCTCATCAGAAGAAGAAGACATTCTGATGCATGCAGAAAGAAAGAAATGGCAGAAATTAGGACATGTAGAGACAGAAAATAGAAAATAAAGGCATTGGCTAAGATATACTCACATTGTTCTGAGTGTAGATTCCTTGCTGTGTCTGCTCTCCTGCGTCTGGAAAGCTTCTGTGTCTGCTGCGTAGTGACCTGCAACTGTCCACTCCCTCCCTTTATCAGCTTGTATGTGGGGGGTGGCTTATCAGTGTCTAGACATGTTTTTCTCTGGTGCAACGCCTGCGTTCATGAACGCAAGCAAACGCATGTGCTTGCGGCCAAATGCATTCACATAGACAGCAATGCGTTTTTTTGGCGCATTTGTACCGCTAACAACCGCATTCGTTTCTAGGCGGCAAATTGACCCCTCCAAAATTACTACATGCAGCGTTTACCGCGCCAAACCGCAGACGACAAAACAACGCATGCGTCGTCAAACGCGGCAAAACGCAATCAAACGCAGACACTTGCATTCCTAATGTTAAATATAGGAATACACAATGCATGCAGATTATTGCGGATGAAACGCTGCAGACACAACCGCAAATGTGTAACCGGTCTTACACCGCATTATGCCGTGGTGTAATGCAGTCGGTTTAACGGACTGCTACAACGCTATGTGGGCGGCGGGCACTGACTGGGAGGGGAGTAGGGAGCAGCCATTTCACGGCCGGACTGTGCCCGTCGCTGATTGGCCGTGACCAATCAGCGACTTGGGATTACCATGACAGACAGACAGACAGACAGAAGTGACCCTTAGACAATTATATAGTAGATTGTCACTCCTTAAAGTGGAGTAAAAGTGTCACACCATTGTTCTCAGCAGTGATATGAGAGTCAGAGATGCTTCCAGTGGTCTATCCTATGCTGTTCTTCAATTCACACTTCCTCCAACCATTTGAACATTTTCACTGCCTTCCAGACCTCTTGTAAGATCTGCAGGAAAATGCTGGGATTTCCCATTGACTCCTCTTATACTCGTTACTCAAAACGAGTACCCTAGCAATAGGAGTTGCTGGTTCAAGTAATGAGCAACTGAGCATTTTAGTGCTTGCTCATATCTAGTCAAGAATAGGGTTGAGCGAAACGGGTCGAACATTTTCAAAAGTCGCCGACTTTTGGCTAAGTCGGGGTTTCATGAAACCCGATCCGACCCCTGTGCGGGGTCGGCCATGCGGTACGCGACTTTCGCGCCAAAGTCGCGTTTCAATGACGCGAAAAGCGCCATTTCTCAGCCAATGAAGGTAAACGCAGAGTGTGGGCAGCGTGATGACATAGGTCCTGGTCCCCACCATCTTAGAGAAGGGCATTGCAGTGATTGGCTTGCTGTCTGCGACGTCACAGGGGCTATAAAGAGGCGTTCCCGCCGACCGCCATCTTACTGCTGCTGATCTGAGCTTAGGGAGAGGTTGCTGCCGCTTTGTCAGAAGCAGGGATAGCGTTAGGCAGGGTCCATTAACCACAAAACCGCTTGTGCTGCAGCGATTTGCACTGTCCAACACCACCCTCGGTGTGCAGGGACAGTGGAAGTTTTTTTTTTTTTTTTTTTTTCCCCTCAGCGCTGTAGCTCATTGGGCTGCCCTAGAAGGCTCCCTGATAGCTGCATTGCTGTGTGTACGCCGCTGTGCAAACCAACTGCTTTTTTCAAAGCACAAATCCTCTTGTTCCTTCCTTTCTGCACAGCTATCTTTTTTGTTTGTCCACACTTTTTATTTCATTTGTGCATCAGTCCACTCCTTATTGCTGCCTGCCATACCTGGCTGAGATTACTGCAGGCAGGGAGATAGTAGCTGCCTGCCATACCTGGCTGAGATTACTGCAGGCAGGGAGATAGTAATTGTAGGACATTCCCTGTTTTTTTTTTTTTTTTTTTTTTGGTGGGAGATTAAGATTGGCAATTTGGCATTTCTGCTAGAGTGCCATCCCTGTGTGTGCCATCTCTCTCACATAGTGGGCCATAGAAAGCCTTTTCATTTTTCTGTATTTTTTTTTGTGGGGTGTATAAATTCTCCCTGATAAAAATACAGTGGGAGATTAATATTGGCCTTTGGGCTTGTGTGCCAGTCCTGAGTGTGCCATCTCTCTCACAAATAGTGGGCCATAGAAAGCCTATTTTATTTTTTTTGGGGTTTTATAAATTCTCCCTGAAAAAAAGGGAGATTAATATTGGCCTCTGGGCTTGTGTGCCAGTCCTGAGCGTGCCATCTGTGCCAGCCCTGAGCGTGCCATCTCTCTCACAAATAGTGGGCCATAGAAAGCCTATTTATTTTTTTTTTTTGTTTTATAAATTTTCCCTGAAAAAAGGGAGATTAATATTGGCCTCTGGGCTTGTGTGCCAGTTGTGAGCGTGCCATCTGTGCCAGTCCTGAGCGTGCCATCTCTCTCACAAATAGTGGGCCATAGAAAGCCTATTTAAATTTTTTTTTGGTTTTATAAATTCTACCAGAAAAAAAGGGAGATTAATATTGGCCTCTGGGCTTCTGTGCCAGTCCTGAGCGTGCCATCTGTGCCAGTCCTGAGCGTCCCATCTCTCTCACAAATAGTGGGCCATAGAAAGCCTATTTTTTTTTTTTTTGGGGTTTTAGAAATTCTCCCTGGAAAAAAAAAGGGAGATTAATATTGCCCTTTGGGCTTGTGTGCCAGTACTAAGCGTTCCATCTCTCTCTCTCTCTCTCTCAGTCAGTGGGCCATAGAACGCCTATTTTTGGTTTTATTTGTTTTCTAAATTCTCCCTGAAAAAATCATTTTATTTTATTTGGTTTCTAAATTCTTCCTGATAAAATCACATTTTTTTTATTATTTTTTTTTCTAAAGTCTCCCTGAAAAAAAAAAAAAAACAGTGGGAGATTAATATTGGCCTTTCTGCTTGTGTGCCAGTCTTGACTCCTGGGTGCGTCATCTCTCAGTCAGTGGGCCATAGAACGCCTATTTTTGGTTTTATTTGTTTTATAAATTCTCCCAGAAAAAATCATTTTATTTTATTTGGTTTCTAAATTCTTCCTGATAAAATCACATTTTTTTTATTATTTTTTTTTCTAAAGTCTCCCTGAAAAAAAAAAAAAAAAACAGTGGGAGATTAATATTGGCCTTTCTGCTTGTGTGCCAGTCTTGACTCCTGGGTGCGTCATCTCTCAGTCAGTGGGCCATAGAACGCCTATTTTTGGTTTTATTTGTTTTATAAATTCTCCCAGAAAAAAATCATTTTATTTTATTTGGTTTCTAAATTCTTCCTGATAAAATCACATTTTTTTTATTATTTTTTTTTCTAAAGTCTCCCTGAAAAAAAAAAAAAAAAACAGTGGGAGATTAATATTGGCCTTTCTGCTTGTGTGCCAGTCTTGACTCCTGGGTGCGTCATCTCTCAGTCAGTGGGCCATAGAACGCCTATTTTTGGTTTTATTTGTTTTCTAAATTCTCCCTGAAAAAATCATTTTATTTTATTTGGTTTCTAAATTCTTCCTGATAAAATCACATTTTTTTTTATTATTTTTTTTTCTAAAGTCTCCCTGAAAAAAAAAAAACAAAACAGTGGGAGATTAATATTGGCCTTTCTGCTTGTGTGCCAGTCTTGACTCCTGGGTGCGTCATCTCTCAGTCAGTGGGCCATAGAACGCCTATTCTTGTTTTTATTTGTTTTATAAATTCTCCCTGAAAAAATCATTTTATTTTATTTGGTTTCTAAATTCTTCCTGATAAAATCATATTTTTTTTATTATTTTTTTTTCTAAAGTCTCCCTGAAAAAAAAAAAAAAAAAACAACCAAAAAAAACAGTGGGAGATTAATATTGGCCTTTCTGCTTGTGTGCCAGTCTTGACTCCTGGGTGTGCCATCTCTCTCTCTCTCTCTCTCTCTCTCCAATTGTGGTCCATAGAAAGCCTACATTTTTTTTCCTTGATTTGGGTTCCAAAATCTACCAGAGAAAATAACTCCATCAATCATTGGTAGAAAAATATTGGCGTCTGGGCTTGTGTGCCACTCCTGATTCCTGTGTGCGTCATCTCTCACTCAGTGGCCCATAGAAAGCATATAGTTTGTTACATTTGTTTTCTAAATTCTCCCTGCAAAAATCTTTTTTTTTTTTTTGGGGGGGTTTCTAAAGTGTTCCTGAAAAAAATAAAAATAAAAAAAAAATAATAGTGTGACATTAATATTAACATTTGTGCTTCAGTGACAGTCCTGCGTGTGGGGCATCTCTCTAATTTGCAGCCACCAAAAAAAGAGTGTGTAACATTGGGCCTGATTTTCGCTGTGGTCTCACCAACCTGTAAAGGGGTAGCTAAATCATACTGAAGTTATAGCTCACCGTGTAAGTTGTGTGACTGCAACAAATAACGTTAGTTTGGTTACGTTTTTAAAACAATGAGGAAGTCTAGTGGAAGAGGTCGTGGCCGGGGGCGTTCATTGTCAGCTGGTAATGAGGGTAGTGGTAGTGGTGGAGCATCAGGTGGTCGTGGGGGAAAAAATATTGCACCTAAGTCTGGAGCTGTGGAGCCAGGTTCGTCGTCCGGCTACACAAGGCCTCGAACGCTCCCTTTTCTGGGATTAGGAAAACCGCTTTTAAAGCCGGAGCAGCAAGAGCAAGTTTTGGCTTATCTTGCTGACTCAGCCTCTAGCTCTTTTGCCTCATCTCGTGAAACTGGTAAAAGTAAAAGCAGCGCGTCGTTAGTGGATGTTCACGGTCAGGGACAAGTCACTTCCTTGTCCTCTTCAGCAAAAACAACAACAGAGAAGAATGCAGCAGGCGACACAACGGGTTACTCCATGGAGCTCTTTACACATACCGTCCCTGGCTTAGAAAGTGAAGCAGTTAACAGTCCATGCCCATTACAAATTGAATCTGACATGGAGTGCACTGACGCACAGCCACAGCCAGACTACTATGCTGGTCCTTTGACTCAGACCACAACATTGCCCTCGCAGGGTGCTGATCAAGAATCAGACCCTGATGAGACTATGTTGCCCCATCACGAACGCTATACCACCGAACGACACGGTGACACAGACGAAGTTGCGCAGGAGGTACAAGAAGAGTTATTAGATGACCCAGTTCTTGACCCCGATTGGCAGCCATTGGGGGAACAGGGTGCAGGCGGCAGCAGTTCTGAAGCAGAGGAGGAGGAGGGGCCGCAGCAGGCATCAACATCGCCACAGGTTCCATCTGCCGGGCCCGTATCTTGCCCAAAACGCGTGGCAAAGCCAAAACCTGGTGGAGGACAGCGTGGCCATCCGGTTAAAGCTCAGTCTGCAATGCCTGAAAAGGTATCCGATGCTAGAAAGAGTGCAGTCTGGCATTTTTTTAAACAACATCCAATTGATCAGCGCAAAGTCATCTGTCAAAAATGTTCTACTTCCTTAAGCAGAGGTCAGAATCTGAAAAGTCTCAATACTAGTTGCATGCATATACATTTAACCACCATGCATTTGAAAGCTTGGACTAACTACCAAACGTCCCTTAAGGTTGTTGCACCCTCGGCCAATGAAGCTAGTCATCAACGCAACATCCCTTCCGGCAGTGTAGGACCACCATTTAGCGCACCACCTGCTGTATCTGTGCAGGTATCTTTGCCAGGCCAAAGCAGTCAGGGTCAGGGAATCACCAGTTTCGTAGTAGGAAACACTGCATCTAGGGCACCGGCGGCAACAATACCATCTCCCACAGTCTCTCAGTCTGCCATGTCCACCGGCACCCCCGCTAGTTCCACGATCTCCAGCTCTCCAGTCCAGCTCACCCTACATGAGACTATGGTTAGAAAAAGGAAATACTTAGCCTCGCATCCGCGTACACAGGGTTTGAACGCCCACATAGCTAGACTAATCTCGTTAGAGATGATGCCCTACCGGTTAGTTGAAAGCGAAGCTTTCGAAGACCTGATGGACTACGCTGTACCACGCTACGAGCTACCCAGTCGACACTTTTTTTCCAGAAAAGCCATCCCAGCCCTCCACCAGCATGTTAAAGAGCGCATCGTCCATGCACTCAGGCAATCTGTGAGCACAAAGGTGCACCTGACAACAGATGCATGGACCAGTAGGCATGGCCAGGGACGTTACGTGTCCATCACGGCACACTGGGTAAATGTGGTGGATTCAGGGTCCACAGGGGACAGCAAGTTTGGGACAGTTCTGCCTAGCCCACGGTCTAGTAAACAGTTGTCTGTAGCCGTTCGCACCCCCTCCTCCTCCTCCTCCTCGTCCTCCTGCAGAAGCAAGAGCTCGTCCACAGACCGCAGTCGCACAAACACTCCATCCGCACCTGCCACTGTTGCACACCAGGTCTCCCATTATGGGGCAGCTACTGGCATACGTCAGCAGGCTGTATTGGCTATGAAGTGTTTGGGCGACAATAGACACACCGCGGAAGTTCTGTCCGAGTTCTTGCAGCAAGAAACGCAGTCGTGGCTGGGCACTGTAGATCTTGAGGCAGGCAAGGTAGTGAGTGATAACGGAAGGAATTTCATGGCTGCCATCTCCCTTTCCCAACTGAAACACATTCCTTGCCTGGCTCACACCTTAAACCTGGTGGTGCAGTGCTTCCTGAAAAGTTATCCGGGGTTATCCGACCTGCTCCTCAAAGTGCGTGGACTTTGCGCACATATCCGCCGTTCGCCTGTACACTCCAGCCGTATGCAGACCTATCAGCGTTCTTTGAACCTTCCCCAGCATCGCCTAATCATAGACGTTGCAACAAGGTGGAACTCAACACTGCACATGCTTCAGAGACTGTGCGAACAGAGGCGGGCTGTTATGTTTTTGTGGGAGGATACACATACACGGGCAGGCAGTAGGATGGCAGACATGGAGTTGTCAGGTGTGCAGTGGTCGAAGATTCAAGACATGTGTCAAGTCCTTCAGTGTTTTGAGGAATGCACACGGCTGGTTAGTGCAGACAACGCCATAATAAGCATGAGCATCCCCCTAATGCGTCTGCTGATGCAAAGTTTGACGCACATAAAGGATCAGGCGTCTGCACCAGAGGAAGAGGAAAGCCTTGATGACAGTCAGCGATTGTCTGGTCAGGGCAGTGTACATGACGAGGTACCGGGCGAAGAGGAGGTGGAGGATGAGGAGGATGATGGGGATGAGTATATTTTTAATGAGGAAGCTTTCCCGGGGGCACGGGAAATTGGTGGCGTGGCAAGGCCGGGTTCTGGTTTTTTGAGGGACACAAGTGACGTAGATTTGCCTGCAACTGCCCCTCAACCAAGCACAACCGCAGATTTGACAACGGGAACTTTGGCCCACATGGCGGATTATGCCTTGCGTATCCTCAAAAGGGACACACGCATTACAAAAATGATGAACGATGACGATTACTGGTTAGCCTGCCTCCTTGATCCTCGCTATAAAGGCAAATTGCAAAATATTATGCCACATGAGAACTTGGAACTAATATTAGCAACAAAACAATCAACTCTTGTTGACCGTTTGCTTCTGGCATTCCCTGCACACAGCGCCCGTGATCGTTCTCACACGAGCTCCAGGGGCCAGCAGACCAGAGGTGTTAGAGGGGCAGAAATCAGAAGTGGCGTTGGCCAGAGGGGTTTTCTGACCAGGTTGTGGAGTGATTTTTCTATGACCGCAGACAGGACAGGTACTGCAGCATCAATTCAAAGTGACAGGAGACAACATTTGTCCAGTATGGTTACAAACTATTTTTCATCCCTTATCGACGTTCTCCCTCAACCGTCATTCCCATTTGATTACTGGGCATCCAAATTAGACACCTGGCCAGAATTGGCAGAATATGCATTGCAGGAGCTTGCTTGCCCGGCAGCTAGTGTCCTATCAGAAAGAGTATTCAGTGCTGCAGGTTCAATACTAACAGAAAAAAGGACTCGTCTGGCTACCCAAAATGTAGATGATCTAACCTTCATTAAAATGAACCACAACTGGATTTCAAAATCTTTTGCCCCACCCTGCCCGGCTGACACCTAGCTTTCCTATGAAAAGGTCTTGCCTGTGGACTATTCTGAATGACTTTTCCAATCTCGTAATTTTCTTCACCTGATTGTCCAGCATACGACATGTTTCCACCTCACGAAATGGCCAAACTCCCCACACGGGGCCGTGCTATCGCCACTTTGCGCTTGGACCCTTGAGAGTGCTGTTTGTCTGAAGAGGTGGGTGTGGCCGCTTTTGGTCGACGGCACTGCCACTGGGTCCCTCATAGTACAATAAAGTGTCTCTGGCGGTGGTGGTGCGCACCCAACGTCAGACACACCGTTGTAATATGAGGGGCCCTGTGCCTGTAACGCCGGCCACAAGACAGTTCCCCCCCCCAGCTCAAACAGTGCTCTACCACTAGCAAAATTATCTCTCACAGCTTCACCAATGTGTAGTCTAGGCGCTGACATCCTTCAATGCCTGGCACTGACAATACCATTGTTTTGACATTTTTGTTATGTTAGGCCTTCGAAGCCTGTCTGCGGTCCCTTCTTTCTACAACTACTACACTGACCAGGCCACTGCTGGCCGTGTTACCCTGGAACCAATTTAAAAGTGCCTACAGTCAGCCCAATTTTGTTATGTTAGGCCTTCGAAGACTGTCTGCCGTCACTCCTTCCACTAGACTTCCACTGACCATACACTGCTGCCCATGTACCCCTGGAACCAATTTAAAGTGCCTACAGCCAGCCCAATTTTGTTATGTTAGGCCTTGGAAGCCTGTCTGCGGTCACTCCTTCCACTAGACTTCCACTGACCAGACCACTGCTGCCCGTGTACCCCTGGAACCAATTTAAAAGTGCCTACAGCCAGCCCAAGTTTGTTATGTTAGGCCTTGGAAGCCTGTCTGCGGTCACTCCTTCCACTAGGCCTCCACTGACCACACCACTGCTGTCCGTGTACCCCTGGAACCAATTTAAAATTGCCTACAGCCATGTGTTATTATTTTAGGCCTTCGATGCCTGTCTGCGGTCACTCCTTCCACTAGGCCTCCACTGACCACACCACTGCTGTCCGTGTACCCCTGGAACCAATTTAAAATTGCCTACAGCCAGCCCAATTTTTTTATTTTAGGCCTTCGATGCCTGTCTGCGGTCCATTCTTTCAACTACTACTACACTGACCAGGTCACTGCTGCCCGTGTACCCCTGGAACCAATTTAAAATTGCCTACAGCCATGTGTTATTATTTTAGGCCTTCGATGCCTGTCTGCGGTCACTCCTTCCACTAGGCCTCCACTGACCACACCACTGCTGCCCGTGTACCCCTGGAACCAATTTAAAATTGCCTACAGCCAGCCCAATTTTTTTATTTTAGGCCTTCGATGCCTGTCTGCGGTCCATTCTTTCAACTACTACTACACTGACCAGGTCACTGCTGCCCGTGTACCCCTGGAACCAATTTAAAATTGCCTACAGCCATGTGTTATTATTTTAGGCCTTCGATGCCTGTCTGCGGTCACTCCTTCCACTAGGCCTCCACTGACCACACCACTGCTGCCCGTGTACCCCTGGAACCAATTTAAAATTGCCTACAGCCAGCCCAATTTTTTTATTTTAGGCCTTCGATGCCTGTCTGCGGTCCATTCTTTCAACTACAACTACACTGACCAGGTCACTGCTGCCCGTGTACCCCTGGAACCAATTTAAAATTGCCTACAGCCATGTGTTATTATTTTAGGCCTTCGATGCCTGTCTGCGGTCACTCCTTCCACTAGGCCTCCACTGACCACACCACTGCTGCCCGTGTACCCCTGGAACCAATTTAAAATTGCCTACAGCCAGCCCAATTTTTTTATTTTAGGCCTTCGATGCCTGTCTGCGGTCCATTCTTTCAACTACTACTACACTGACCAGGTCACTGCTGCCCGTGTACCCCTGGAACCAATTTAAAATTGCCTACAGCCATGTGTTATTATTTTAGGCCTTCGATGCCTGTCTGCGGTCACTCCTTCCACTAGGCCTCCACTGACCACACCACTGCTGTCCGTGTACCCCTGGAACCAATTTAAAATTGCCTACAGCCAGCCCCATTTTTTTATTTTAGGCCTTCGATGCCTGTCTGCGGTCCATTCTTTCAACTACTACTACACTGACCAGGTCACTGCTGCCCGTGTACCCCTGGAACCAATTTAAAATTGCCTACAGCCAGCCCAATTTTTTTATTTTAGGCCTTCGATGCCTGTCTGCGGTCCATTCTTTCAACTACTACTACACTGACCAGGTCACTGCTGCCCGTCTACCCCTGGAACCAATTTAAAATTGCCTACAGCCAGCCCCATTTTTTTATTTTAGGCCTTCGATGCCTGTCTGCGGTCCATTCTTTCAACTACTACTACACTGACCAGGTCACTGCTGCCCGTGTACCCCTGGAACCAATTTAAAATTGCCTACAGCCAGCCCAATTTTTTTATTTTAGGCCTTCGATGCCTGTCTGCGGTCCATTCTTTCAACTACTACTACACTGACCAGGTCACTGCTGCCCGTCTACCCCTGGAACCAATTTAAAATTGCCTACAGCCATGTGTTATTATTTTAGGCCTTCGATGCCTGTCTGCGGTCACTCCTTCCACTAGGCCTCCACTGACCACACCACTGCTGTCCGTGTACCCCTGGAACCAATTTAAAATTGCCTACAGCCATGTGTTTTTATTTTAGGCCTTCGATGCCTGTCTGCGGTCCATTCTTTCAACTACTACTACACTGACCAGGGCACTGCTGGCCGTGTTACCCTGGAACCAATTTAAAAGTGCCTACAGTCAGCCCAATTTTGTTATGTTAGGCCTTCGAAGACTGTCTGCCGTCACTCCTTCCACTAGACTTCCACTGACCATACACTGCTGCCCATGTACCCCTGGAACCAATTTAAAGTGCCTACAGCCAGCCCAATTTTGTTATGTTAGGCCTTCGAAGCCTGTCTGCGGTCACTCCTTCCACTAGACTTCCACTGACCAGACCACTGCTGCCCGTGTACCCCTGGAACCAATTTAAAAGTGCCTACAGCCAGCCCAAGTTTGTTATGTTAGGCCTTGGAAGCCTGTCTGCGGTCACTCCTTCCACTAGACTTCCACTGACCAGACCACTGCTGCCCGTGTACCCCTGGAACCAATTTAAAAGTGCCTACAGCCAGCCCAAGTTTGTTATGTTAGGCCTTCGAAGCCTGTCTGCGGTCCATTCTTTCAACTACTACTACACTGACCAGGTCACTGCTGCCCGTGTACCCCTGGAACCAATTTAAAATTGCCTACAGCCATGTGTTATTATTTTAGGCCTTCGATGCCTGTCTGCGGTCACTCCTTCCACTAGGCCTCCACTGACCACACCACTGCTGTCCGTGTACCCCTGGAACCAATTTAAAATTGCCAACAGCCATGTGTTTTTATTTTAGGCCTTCGATGCCTGTCTGCGGTCCATTCTTTCAACTACTACTACACTGACCAGGGCACTGCTGGCCGTGTTACCCTGGAACCAATTTAAAAGTGCCTACAGTCAGCCCAATTTTGTTATGTTAGGCCTTCGAAGACTGTCTGCCGTCACTCCTTCCACTAGACTTCCACTGACCATACACTGCTGCCCATGTACCCCTGGAACCAATTTAAAGTGCCTACACCCAGCCCAATTTTGTTATGTTAGGCCTTCGAAGCCTGTCTGCGGTCACTCCTTCCACTAGACTTCCACTGACCAGACCACTGCTGCCCGTGTACCCCTGGAACCAATTTAAAAGTGCCTACAGCCAGCCCAAGTTTGTTATGTTAGGCCTTGGAAGCCTGTCTGCGGTCACTCCTTCCACTAGACTTCCACTGACCAGACCACTGCTGCCCGTGTACCCCTGGAACCAATTTAAAAGTGCCTACAGCCAGCCCAAGTTTGTTATGTTAGGCCTTCGAAGCCTGTCTGCGGTCCATTCTTTCAACTACTACTACACTGACCAGGTCACTGCTGCCCGTGTACCCCTGGAACCAATTTAAAAGTGCCTACAGCCAGCCCAAGTTTGTTATGTTAGGCCTTGGAAGCCTGTCTGCGGTCACTCCTTCCACTAGACTTCCACTGACCAGACCACTGCTGCCCGTGTACCCCTGGAACCAATTTAAAAGTGCCTACAGCCAGCCCAAGTTTGTTATGTTAGGCCTTGGAAGCCTGTCTGCGGTCACTCCTTCCACTAGACTTCCACTGACCAGACCACTGCTGCCCTTGTACCCCTGGAACCAATTTAAAAGTGCCTACAGCCAGCCCAAGTTTGTTATGTTAGGCCTTCGAAGCCTGTCTGCGGTCCATTCTTTCAACTACTACTACACTGACCAGGTCACTGCTGCCCGTGTACCCCTGGAACCAATTTAAAAGTGCCTACAGCCAGCCCAAGTTTGTTATGTTAGGCGTTGGAAGCCTGTGTGCGGTCACTCCTTCCACTAGACTTCCACTGACCAGACCACTGCTGCCCGTGTACCCCTGGAACCAATTTAAAAGTGCCTACAGCCAGCCCAAGTTTGTTATGTTAGGCCTTGGAAGCCTGTCTGCGGTCACTCCTTCCACTAGGCCTCCACTGACCACACCACTGCTGTCCGTGTACCCCTGGAACCAATTTAAAATTGCCTACAGCCATGTGTTATTATTTTAGGCCTTCGATGCCTGTCTGCGGTCACTCCTTCCACTAGGCCTCCACTGACCACACCACTGCTGTCCGTGTACCCCTGGAACCAATTTAAAATTGCCTACAGCCAGCCCAATTTTTTTATTTTAGGCCTTCGATGCCTGTCTGCGGTCCATTCCTTCAACTACTACTACACTGACCAGGTCACTGCTGCCCGTGTACCCCTGGAACCAATTTAAAATTGCCTACAGCCATGTGTTATTATTTTAGGCCTTCGATGCCTGTCTGCGGTCACTCCTTCCACTAGGCCTCCACTGACCACACCACTGCTGCCCGTGTACCCCTGGAACCAATTTAAAATTGCCTACAGCCAGCCCAATTTTTTTATTTTAGGCCTTCGATGCCTGTCTGCGGTCCATTCTTTCAACTACTACTACACTGACCAGGTCACTGCTGCCCGTGTACCCCTGGAACCAATTTAAAATTGCCTACAGCCATGTGTTATTATTTTAGGCCTTCGATGCCTGTCTGCGGTCACTCCTTCCACTAGGCCTCCACTGACCACACCACTGCTGTCCGTGTACCCCTGGAACCAATTTAAAATTGCCTACAGCCATGTGTTTTTGTTTTAGGCCTTCGATGCCTGTCTGCGGTCCATTCTTTCAACTACTACTACACTGACCAGGGCACTGCTGGCCGTGTACCCCTGGAACCAACATCAGAAAATATAAAAATAAGTATTTTGCTTATAAAAAAGAAAATACTGGTGAGATATCAAATGCAGACATTTTAACATTAAAAACAAACACACAACTAAAATCTGGTACAGTACTAAAAATGGCCACCAGCTACAATTACTTTCTCCTGCAAGTAGTTAACTGAAAGTTTTTTTAAATTGAAAACACACATATGGCATCCACCGAGTGTTGTCCTGTCGCGTCTTCTTTATATTATTGCCGAGAAGATGCAAAATAATGAAAATAATAAAATCATTAATTACCAAAATAATAGAGAAAGTCAACACCACATTGCAAATAAACATTCATTCCAAATAAAGAAGCAGGGCGCGTCCGAGGGTGAGTATATACCTAATAAGAATCTAATCACCCTCGGACGCGCAATGCTTATTTCCAACAGCCTTCCTTCCTAAGAATCAGCCCTTCCGTCGTGTAGAGAGACGTTGTGTTACACTCCAAGGTGTTCCCCAGGTTGCCTTTCCTGAGCTTCGATCTTCCGGCTCTCGTTTAGTAGTTCTTGGAAACTACACTGCATTAGGCCTTCAAATTGGGTATGGGGTGTAGAGAGAGGGTGTGTTACACTCCAAGGTGTTCCCCAGGTTGCCTTTCCTGAGCTTCGATCTTCCGGCTCTCGTTTAGTAGTTCTTGGAAACTACACTGCATTAGACCTTCAAATTGGGTATGGGGTGTAGAGAGAGGGTGTGTTACACTCTAAGGTGTTCCCCAGGTTTCCTTGCCATTGCTTCGGTCTTCCGACTCTCGTTTAGTAGTTGTAGAAAAGTACACTGCATTAGGCCATACAAAATGGGTATGGGGTGGAGAGAGATGGTGTGTTACACTCCAAGGTGTTCCCCAGGTTGCCTTTCCTGAGCTTCTATCTTCAGGCTCTCATTAAATTGTGGTTAAATGGAACAACTGCATTTGGCGTACTAGTTGGTTTGGGGCCTACTATCGGTGTCTGCCACTCCTTGCTGTTCTCCTCCACTGAACAAAGCTGTGCCGCCTGTTTACTACGGTTGCCAATTTTGAACTGCATTTCGACTACTTACTGATTTGGCCCTACTCTCTGTGTCAGCCTCTCATTCCAGTTGTCCTCCACTGCAATGCCCCCTGGTTATTCCTGTGTTACCAATTTTGAACTGCATTTAGCCCACTTTCTTCTTTGGGCCTATATCTGTGTTTCCACTTCATCGTGCCCATTGCCCAGCCAGTGATAGATGAGTCTGCTGGTACATTGACCCATAACGCAACATTCCCCGTGCACGCTACACAACAACATTGTGACCCTGCTGAAAGTCAGGTTGCTCTTCCCGCATACCATACCACCTTACACGGGGACAAAGAGGAAGGTGCAGATGAAAGTGCAGGTTCCTTCATCAGGTGGGGGGAGGAATACTAGTTGGCGACGTCACTGGCACAGGGCCTCTCATAGTACGCAAAAGTGTTGCTGCCGGTGGGAGGCGCCCCCGCCGTGCAAACACACCGCTGTACTTTGAGGGGCCCTGTGCCAGTGCCAATGCCAACGAGTGGGCCCCCCCTGCTTGCTCAGGTTCACAGCACTTGCAAAGTTGAAATACTTACCTCTCCCTGCTCCACTGCCGTGACGTGGTCCAGATTTCCTGGGCCCACTAATTACTTGAACCAGCCCTACCCCCCACAACTTTAGCCAAATGACCCCCAATTTCAAATGCCTTCCAATTATTATAAGGTAAATTACGCTTGACAAGCTTCATTAAGAAGAATGGATGGTTTTGACATTAAAATGGGCACTCTAGGTGTTTTCCTGGCCCCCACTCACTGCCGACTATGCTGCCCCATTGACTTGCATTGGGTTTCGTGTTTCGGTCGATCCCGACTTTACGTCATAATCGGCCGATTTCACTCGACCCGACTTTGGACATAGTCGGGTTTCGCAAAACCCGGCTCGACTCTAAAAAGGTCAAGGTCGCTCAACTCTAGTCAAGAACAAAACTTTTGGCTATGACTTTTTACTGTAATAACACGAGAGGGTGGTTATGAATGGTATAGTCTCTAACTGGGTCGCTGTGACCAGTGGGGTACCGCAGGGGTCGGTATTGGGACCTGTTCTCTTCAACATTGTTAAGGACTGGCGGAACGCACCAAGTATAAGATGATATGAAACTAGGTGCATTCGCAGTCCGAGGTCCACCGTGCAGGTAAAAACCCTGCTGCTAGTAAAGACGGACTATATGGCGGTACTATAAGAATACACACATGGGTTAACTTCACCCTGTGTGAAAGAAGCGACCCTGTTGCGTCACAGGACCACGGTACCGCACATAGAGCGCAAGCAAGGAGTCACTAATCTCAAACCTGAGACTGAGGATTTGAGTTCAGAAGGCCCCATGCGCTCGACACCGCAACTGGGGTGTCAGAGGAACATAAATAATAATATAAAGGCACAAGAGTGCGTGCGGTGCCGCACTGACGGACGCCACTAACCACCCAGGCTTGGGTCAGGAAAGCGCAGAGCAAGCGCACGGCGCCGTACTGGCGGACACAGCAACTGGTAGCTGTAATGTGTGTTACGTGCTGTAGGATAAGTCGGGCGCTAGAAAGCAAACATACACCTTCCGCGAACAGTCATCCAATAGGGAGGGTTATTTAAAGAGCGACTTTCACTCACAACACACACACATATTTACAAGACAATACTAGCGCATGGCCGTGCGGTCATGCGCAGTTTATATAGTTGCAGCACAGGAAGCTGCTACCGAAGTTTTGCCCTTTCAGGACCTTCCTGGAGGACCAATGGAATGTGCTGCAGTACCTGAGCATGTGACCCTTGATCTCCAACGGGAGATCTTGCCCTGGGCATGCTCAGTGTGTGAAAATAAGGACTTAGTCCCAGAGAAGCCTGCTCGCCGCAGATCAGTGCAGGGTACAACAGGAGAGCCAGAAAAGGCAGTAGTAACCCTCTGCACAGAATCAGTCCCAGCAAGATGCTGGGAGCGACACCTCCGCTGAGCAGACCCCACTGCAGCCGATGCAGAATGGGAGACCGCAGCAGACACGGATCGATATTCCTCCTGTGCAGCAGAGGAAACTCGACTCCTAACATTACCCCCCCTCCTAGGGCCCCCCCCTCCTTGAGCCTTACTACGCTCAAAAGCTGCAATAAGCAGCGAAGCCCGAATGTGCTCTACAGGCTCCCAGGTTCTATCCTCTGGGCCGTGACCCTTCCAGTCCACCAGATAAAATTTCTTGCCACGTACCACCTTGCACCCCACAATAGCATTCACCTCAAACTCATCCGTGGATGAACCCGATGTCCCAGCAGATGACTCAGAAAAGCGGGACAAACGAACGGGCTTTAAGAGGGAAACGTGAAAAGTATCGGTGATACCAAGGCGTGGAGGAATAGCCAAACGGTAGACCACAGGGTTGACCTGTTCCAGAACCTTAAACGGGCCAATGTAGCGAGGAGCAAACTTAGTGGACTCAACTCGCAGCCTGATGTTACGGGCGGAGAGCCACACTAAGTCACCAGGAGCAAAGACCGGAGCAGGGCGCCGGTGTGTATCAGCCGAAACCCTCATTCTCTCATTGGAGGCCCGGATGGCATCCTGTGTGCGGTCCCAGATGTCACAAGCCTCCACCGCCCAGTCTGCCACCCTAGAATCGATGGATGACACGGGCATGGGCACAGGGACACGCGGATGCTGGCTGTAATTAAGGAGAAAATGAGTCTGACCAGTGGAATTGGCTACGGAGTTGTTCAAGGCAAATTCCGCCCAAGGTAGCAAAGATGCCCAGTCGTCCTGCCTAGCAGAGACGAAATGACGCAAATATGTCACCAGAGTCTTGTTGGTTCTCTCCACCAACCCATTTGTCTCGGGATGGTATGCAGAGGAGAGGTTTAACTCTATGCTGAGTAAACGGCAGAGCTCTGTCCAAAACCGAGACGCGAACTGGGGACCCCGATTGCTGACAATCTTATCAGGCATACCATGCAATCGGAAAACATGCTTAATGAACAACACCGCCAAGGCCCGTGCTGAAGGTAACCGAGGAAGCGGCACCAAATGCACCATCTTAGAGAAATGGTCGGTGACAACCCAAATAATGGAGCAGCCACGCGACTTGGGTAAGCCCACCACAAAGTCCATCCCGACCATCTCCCAGGGCCTGTCTGCCACCGGTAGAGGGTAAAGCAACCCAGCAGGCCGTTGCCGAGGAGACCGATTCTGGGCGCAGGAAACACACGCCTGAATATAGTCCCTGACATCTCGGGCCATATGCGGCGACCAGTATGTTCTCGCCAAAAGCTCAGATGTCCTCTTGGTCCCAAAATGCCCACCCACTCTGGAGGAGTGAGCCCAAGAGAGAACCTCCGGTCGCAAGTTAGCTGGCACTAAAGTCTTGCCCGGGGGCACAGACTCTAGCGAAACCGGAGCTACAGTTGTCAGGCTCTCAGAAGGGACAATAAGCCGAGGCTTCTCCTCCTCCTCAGATGACACTACGGAGCGGGAGAGAGCGTCGGCACGAACGTTCTTCTCCCCGGAGAGAAAATGGAGAGTAAAATGGAACCGGGAGAAGAACAGGGACCATCTAGCCTGGCGAGAATTCAGCCGCTGGGCCGTTTGTAGATATACCAAGTTCTTGTGGTCAGTGAAGACTTGGAAGGGAAAGCGAGCTCCCTCCAAGAGATGTCTCCACTCTGAAAAAGCCAACTTCATGGCTAGCAACTCCCTGTCCCCGATGGAATAATTCCTCTCCGCTGGTGTGAAGGTCTTGGAGAAGAAGAAGCAAGGATGCTTCCGACCTTGAGCATCCTTTTGGAAAAGGACTGCTCCAGCACCAACAGATGAGGCATCCACCTCCAAGATAAATGGTTTATCAACATCAGGGCGATGTAGGATGGGAGCGCTAGTGAAATGAGACTTGATCGAGAGAAAGGCTTTGGAGACCTCCTCTGACCACAACTTGGGATTTGCTCCCTTTTTGGTGAGGGCAACCAAGGGAGCTACCAAAGTTGAGAAGTGTGGAATGAACTGGCGATAGTAATTAATGAACCCCATAAAGTGCTGCACCGCTTTAAGAGAATGGGGTTCCTGCCAGTCCATTACAGCCTGTAGCTTGGCAGGATCCATAGCCAAACCCTGGGCAGAGATGATATAACCAAGGAATGGCAAGGACTCCTGCTCAAACACACACTTCTCCAACTTGGCGTAGAGGGAGTTTGCCCGTAAGAGGTCGAAGACTTTGCGAACATCACTCCGATGGGAGTCAATATATGGAGAGAAGATGAGAATATCATCCAGATAGACTACGACCAAGGTGGTGAGCATATCTCGGAAGATGTCGTTCACAAAGTCTTGGAAAACAGCTGGGGCGTTACAGAGCCCGAAGGGCATCACCAGATATTCATAGTGCCCATCCCTGGTGTTAAAAGCCGTCTTCCATTCATCCCCCTCACGGATGCGAATCAGGTTGTAAGCACCCCGCAGATCTAACTTTGTAAATACCCTCGCTCCCCGTAGCCTATCAAACAGCTCAGATATCAGGGGTAATGGGTATTTGTTCTTAACGGTGATGGCGTTAAGACCCCTGTAGTCTATGCATGGACGTAAGTCTCCAGTCTTCTTCTGTACGAAGAAGAACCCAGCCCCTGCCGGTGACACTGACTTCCTAATGAATCCTCTTGCCAGATTCTCTTGGATATACTGAGACATTGCCTCCGTCTCCGGGAGAGATAACGGATAGACTCGACCCCGGGGAGGCTCAGCACCAGGCAAGAGGTCAATAGGGCAGTCATAGGGGCGGTGAGGCGGAAGGGTCTCCGCAGCTCTTTTGGAGAACACGTCTGCATAGGGCCAATAGTGCTTGGGGAGAGAGGAAAGATCTGCGGGTACCTATGTAGTAGCAACCTGAACGCACTCCCTCTGACATCTACCCTCGCAGGATTTACTCCATCCCAAAATTCTCCCAGAGGACCACTCAATATGAGGAGAATGGTAGCGAAGCCATGGTATCCCCAACAGGACCTCATCAATTCCCTCAGGAATGACTAATAGGGAGATTATCTCCTGATGTGATGGAGACACAGAAAGCGTGAAAGGAATGGTTTGGTGGGTAATCTGTGAGGGTAGTGTTGACCCATTTACCACTCGAACGGTTACTGGCTTGGCGAGCATCACCAAGGGTATTGCGTGACGCTGGGCAAAAGCGGAAGACATAAAGTTACCCTCTGCCCCAGAATGCACGCATAGCTCGACCATAAGAGTGGATGGGCCTATGGTAATTGTCCCCTTGAAGGACAACTTTGAGGCAAACGTCGCCGTGTCTAGTGTACCTCCTCCAACTGCCACTAGACGCTGACGTTTCCCCGACCGCTGAGGACCCTTGGAGGCAAGATGTCCTGACTGCTGGCAAACATGACGGACCTTATGTGCATGGGCGGACAGAGATTTGGATCCCGCTCGTGTCACCTCTAAGGCCTCATGTGATTTGGATGCCTGGATTGGAGATTCCAAAGGTTTGGCGAAGGTGGGAGCCAGCCGAAACCTCTGCCTACACTGGGCTCGCTCTAACCTCCGCTCGTTAAAACGGAGGTCAATACGAGTAGAGACAGTTATTAATTACTCCAGTGTGGCAGGAATCTCCCTAGTGGCCAGAGCGTCCTTAACGTGATCAGCCAGGCCCCTCCAAAATATGGGGATAAGGGCCTTATCCGACCACTCCAGCTCGGAAGCTAAAGTACGAAAGCGGACGGAAAAATGGCTGACCAAGGACTCACCCTGAGTTAAAGCCAGTAGTTGGAGCGCTGTGTCATGGGTGACTTGAGGTCCTAAAAAGACCTTTTTCAGAGTGCTCAGGAACAACGGAGCACTCTGCACCACATGATCACCACGCTCCCACAGCGGCGTAGCCCACTCCAACGCCCTGTCCGACAAGAGAGAGACAATAAATCCCACCTTAGCCCGCTCTGTAGGAAAACGTGCAGCCAGGAGCTCGAGATGGATAGAGCACTGACTCACGAATCCCCTACAAGTTTTGCAATCTCCAGAAAATTTTTCTGGCAACGGGAGGCGGGATAATGTCGGAACTGGGGTGGCAGTGGACAAGGTTGCTGCAGCCACGCTAACAGCCTGTACAGCAACTGCGGTAACATCCACAGCTGAGGTTGAGCTCTCGAGAGCCGTCAACCTACCCTCCAGCTGCTGGATATACCGCAAAGATTGCTGAATGTCCGCCATTTACTAGCCAGACCTTGGCGCTAGTATTATGTTAAGGACTGGCGGAACGCACCGAGTATAAGATGATATGAAACTAGGTGCGTTCGCAGTCCGAGGTCCACCGTGCAGGTAAAAACCCTGCTGCTAGTAAAGACGGACTATATGGCGGTACTATAAGAATACACACATGGGTTAACTTCACCCTGTGTGAAAGAAGCGACCCTGTTGCGTCACAGGACCTCGGTACCACACATAGAGCGCAAGCAAGGAGTCACTAATCTCAAACCCGAGACTGAGGATTTGAGTTCAGAAGGCCCCATGCGCTCGACACCGCAACTGGGGTGTCAGAGGAACATAAATAATAATATAAAGGCAAAAAGAGTGCGTGCAGTGCCGCACTGACGGACGCCACTAACCACCCAGGCTTGGGTCAGGAAAGCGCAGAGCAAGCGCACGGCACCGTACTGGCGGACACAGCAACTGGTAGCTGTAATGTGTGTTACGTGCTGTAGGATAAGTCGGGCGCTAGAAAGCAAACATACACCTTCCGCGAACAGTCATCCAATAGGGAGGGTTATTTAAAGAGCGACTTTCACTCACAACACACACACATATTTACAAGACAATACTAGCGCATGGCCGTGCGGTCATGCGCAGTTTATATAGTTGCAGCACAGGAAGCTGCTACCGAAGTTTTGCCCTTTCAGGACCTTCCTGGAGGACCAATGGAATGTGCTGCAGTACCTGAGCATGTGACCCTTGATCTCCAA
The DNA here is from genome assembly GCF_032444005.1 of Ranitomeya imitator. Taxonomy (NCBI): domain Eukaryota; kingdom Metazoa; phylum Chordata; class Amphibia; order Anura; family Dendrobatidae; genus Ranitomeya; species Ranitomeya imitator. The sequence goes on from NC_091287.1 coordinate 438,633,013, forward strand.
CGGGAGATCTTGCCCTGGGCATGCTCAGTGTGTGAAAATAAGGACTTAGTCCCAGAGAAGCCTGCTCGCCGCAGATCAGTGCAGGGTACAACAGGAGAGCCAGAAAAGGCAGTAGTAACCCTCTGCACAGAATCAGTCCCAGCAAGATGCTGGGAGCGACACCTCCGCTGAGCAGACCCCACTGCGGCCGATGCAGAATGGGAGACCGCAGCAGACACGGATCGAGATTCCTCCTGTGCAGCAGAGGAAACTCGACTCCTAACATTACCCCCCATCCTAGGGACCCCCCTCCTTGAGCCTTACTACGCTCAAAAGCTGCAATAAGCAGCGGAGCCCGAATGTGCTCTACAGGCTCCCAGGTTCTATCCTCTGGGCCGTGACCCTTCCAATCCACCAGATAAAATTTCTTGCCACGTACCACCTTGCACCCCACAATAGCATTCACCTCAAACTCATCCGTGGATGAACCCGATGTCCCAGCAGATGAATCAGAAAACCAGGACAAACGAACGGGCTTTAAGAGGGAAACGTGAAAAGTATCGGTGATACCAAGGCGTGGAGGAATAGCCAAACGGTAGACCACAGGGTTGACCTGTTCCAGAACCTTAAACGGGCCAATGTAGCGAGGAGCAAACTTAGTGGACTCAACTCGCAGCCTGATGTTACGGGCGGAGAGCCACACTAAGTCGCCAGGAGCAAAGACCGGAGCGGGGCGCCGGTGTGTATCAGCCGAAACCCTCATTCTCTCCTTGGAGGCCCGGATGGCATCCTGTGTGCGGTCCCAGATGTCACGTGCCTCCACCGCCCAGTCTGCCACCGTAGAATCGGTGGATGACACGGGCATGGGCACAGGGACACACGGATGCTTGCCGTAATTAAGGAGGAAATGAGTCTGACCAGTGGAATTGGCTACGGCGTTGTTCAAGGCAAATTCCGCCCAAGGTAGCAAAGATGCCCAGTCGTCCTGCCTAGCAGAGACGAAATGACGCAAATATGTCACCAGAGTCTTGTTGCTTCTCTCCACCAACCCATTTGTCTCGGGATGGTATGCAGAGGAGAGGTTTAACACTATGCTGAGTAAACGGCAGAGCTCTCTCCAAAACCGAGACGCGAACTGGGGACCCCGATCGCTGACAATCTTATCAGGCATACCATGCAATCGGAAAACATGCTTAATGAACAACACCGCCAAGGCCCGTGCTGAAGGTAACCGAGGAAGCGGCACCAAATGCACCATCTTAGAGAAATGGTCGGTGACAACCCAAATAATGGAGCAGCCACGCGACTTGGGTAAGCCCACCACAAAGTTCATCCCGACCATCTCCCAGGGCCTGTCTGCCACCGGTAGAGGGTAAAGCAACCCAGCAGACCTCCAAGATAAATGGTTTATCAACATCAGGGCGATGTAGGATGGGAGCGCTAGTGAAATGAGACTTGATCGAGAGAAAGGCTTTGGAGACCTCCTCTGACCACAACTTGGGATTTGCTCCCTTTTTGTTGAGGGCAACCAAGGGAGCTACCAAAGTTGAGAAGTGTGGAATGAACTGGCGATAGTAATTAATGAACCCCATAAAGCGCTGCACCGCTTCAAGAGAATGGGGTTCCTGCCAGTCCATTACAGCCTGTAGCTTGGCAGGATCCATAGCCAAACCCTGGGCAGAGATGATATAACCAAGGAATGGCAAGGACTCCTGCTCAAACACACACTTCTCCAACTTGGCGTAGAGGGAGTTTGCCCGTAAGAGGTCGAAGACTTTGCGAACATCACTCCGATGGGAGTCAATATCTGGAGAGAAGATGAGAATATCATCCAGATAGACTACGACCGAGGTGGTGAGCATATCTCGGAAGATGTCGTTCACAAAGTCTTGGAAAACGGCTGGGGCGTTACAGAGCCCGAAGGGCATCACCAGATATTCATAGTGCCCATCCCTGGTGTTAAAAGCCGTCTTCCATTCATCCCCCTCACGGATGCGAATTAGGTTGTAAGCACCCCGCAGATCTAACTTTGTAAATACCCTCGCTCCCCGTAGCCTATCAAACAGCTCAGATATCAGGGGTAATGGGTAATTGTTCTTAACGGTGATGGCGTTAAGACCCCTGTAGTCTATGCATGGACGTAAGTCTCCAGTCTTCTTCTGTACGAAGAAGAACAATAATAAAACAGCTGCGGCTAGAATAACCAGACCGTTGCACAACTCTTAGGGTAAATGACAGAAAAGCAGCTAGAAGAGCAAGAACCCACTATGGTAAAACGTAACTTTTACTAATAACATTATAAAAAAGTAGACAAAACAATACAACATATACACAAAGTGCTCACGCCGAAAACCGTGCTCATATAAAAATTGGTTTGATCTCACCAATCATGGACGATAGGAACCCAAACCGATGTAGGAGGGTCCCAGGGAGAGTCCAGTAGTTGTGGGGTAATGAGGGAACGGGGGATTTCTGTCCTATGTTAACCCCTGTCGTGCCCAGGCAATGACTCCTGTCCTAACAAGGACAGGCCCAAATAGGCCCCACTATGGACATCCCTCCACCGTGTAAGATGTAATATAGCGCCTCCCTACGCGTTTCCTCTCCAGTCTTGAAGATTCATCAGGGGAGTATATGGCTTACAAGTCCAAATCCTTAATAGTCCATTAATCGGAGTTAAATGCAGTGGCAGTATAACCCCCAAATACCGGCAGTCCTGTGTGGTGTCTGCCACAGAAAGTGAGTCAGCCAAGTGTGACGCCAGCTCCCCCCCTTTTTAAGACACAATGCCACTCCCCCAGACTAATCTGTAATAAAGCGTACACTCCCACCAATCTATAGCCAAGCCATATATGAGGTACAGTTACCGTTACAGTTCCGGAACGCATGCTGTAGTCTCCCCATGCCACCATGCTGTCGGCGTCTGCGCTCCGTAAAACCGGAAGTAACGGCGCCATTTTGGACACGTCACTTCCGGTGCGCCACTCATACGGTGCGCTCCAGAAATGGAACGCATACCTAAGGCGCCGATCACTAATAGGGCGCCCAGGACTGGAAGTCTCAGCGCCACATTAGGGCGCAAACTGCAGTCTCCCCATGCCACCATGCTGGCGGCGTCTGCGCTCCGCAAAACCGGAAGTACCGGCGCCATTTTGGATACATCATTTCCGGTACGCCACTCGCTCGGTGCGCTCCAGAGATGGAACGCATACCTAAGGCGCCGATCAATGATAGAATGACCAAGGCCCGGAAGTATCGGCGCCACACTAAGACGCACCATAATGGATGCGCCACTAGTGCGGTGCGTTTCAGAGGTGGAACGCATACTTGAATCGCCAATTGATGATAAATTGTCCCAGACTCATAAGTACCTGTGCCATATAAAGGGCGCCGTTTAGACCACCCCGGTAAAACAGGTGAAAAAGTGTCGCCACAGGTGTGTTATCATGATGACATCCCAGGACCCATGATGTCTCATACTGCGAATCTATAGCGTTCCCAAAAAGTAGGACGCATAACCTGGGCACATTAAAATACCACAGTGTCGTTTCAACAATGTAGCCATGGCAGCATAAATAATATGGTACCTCATATCCATGGATATATATTGGCAAATACAGTCCCATACAGTACATAACCACCCATAAACATTTAGATGTACACATGTTTCGTAGACCGATGTTATGCCTATACACCAAACAGAGTATCGTATAGTGTGTATGAGAGGCTAGTAAGATGCCACACAAGCATATCACCTACATATAGTATACAGATGGAGATATGTGGCCGGAAGTGTCCGCTCACATAATTATATAACAACTGATATATGTAAAAAAATGGATGACGCACCACCCGTTTTCAAAACATAGTGCCTGCGGGAATAAGCAGACGCTGGAAGTGTCCAGACTAAGGGTTATGCCATCGGCACCTGTAAGGGGAGAAGGATCCGCGTGGCTTAGTGAAGATTAACATACAGGAGTCTTGGGGGGAGGAGGAAGAATATATACGATTACAGAAAAATATACCATCACAATCTTCGTGATAGCATGCAGGCGCCACTACTATTAAAAGTGTATAAAAAATGTCCACTCAAAACACCAATCTCCCCTCATTCCTGGAAGCTGCGTCCAATGAGCATATCTAGTACCAGGAAAACAGTACTGAGGGGAGAAAGTACAGGGTAGTAACCCCGTACCTCCATATTGCAATAGTTTTGTTTAATCACAGCTGGCTTAAAGACAAAGAAACACAGAACACAAACCAACAACTAACGGAGAGCAAAACAGGGTAAGGGAATATAGGAACCAATCTCTGGAAACCAAGGTTACTCAAATAACCCTAGAGGAAACAGCCAAAATTAAGCTGGTCATTAAGACCATGAGGGTGGCAAGTATCCAGCCGGAAAATCCACCTTGTTTCCCTCTGCAGTAGGATTTTATCAAAATCACCACCCCTTACTGGTGGGACAACTTTATCAATCCCCATAAAGCTCACGACTTTAGTATTGCCATCATGGCAGGTGTTGACATGGCTCGCAATGGGGGTATCCCTATTATTTCTGATATCCCCCAAATGCTCGCCCACCCTTCTCCTAAATTCCCGGATGGTTTTGCCAATATATGTAACACCACAAATGCAGACAGCTCTATAAATGACTCCTCTGGATTTACAGTTGATGAATTCTTTTATGACATATGTCTTTTGTGTTTGAGTGTCAAAAAAATCCTTGCCAGTCTGTATAGACGCGCACGCAACACAAGTGCCACATCTATAACAGCCACTAGGTCTGTTTGGTAGCCACGTCCCTTTGTTTGGTGTCGTTAGGTGACTGTGCACTAATCGATCCCCCAATGTTTTGCATTTTCTATATGAGATTTGGGGTTGTGTGCCAACAGCCTCCCTCAAGTCGTCATCCATTGTAAGTATGCCCCAATGCTTCCTCAAAATCGCCCTGACAGATGGAGCCCCATTATCAAACGCACAAATCATTCTGATAGCATTGTGGTCTTCTCCCCCTCTCTCGCGTGGTGTCAGCAAATTGGTTCTATTCTGTCCTCTAGCATGATGGTATGCCTCCCTCAGCACCCGATCCGGGTACCCTCTATCTAGAAACCTGGATCTCAGGTCTCTTGCCTTTATTTTAAAGTCTGCGTCATCAGAGCAATTTCTTCTTAGGCGAAGATATTGGCCTTTGGGGATACCCTTTTTGAGAGAATATGGGTGGTGGCTGTCCCATCTCAGCACAGAATTGGTCGAGGTAGGTTTTCTGAAGATGGTAGTATCCAGGCCCTCACCACCACAAGCTTTGGAAATCATGATATCCAGAAATGGTAGGTTATTCTCCTCCATTTCGAAAGTGAACCTTAAACCTATATGGTTCTGATTAAGCGATGACATGAATTTAGAAAAAGTCTCTCTGGTACCCTTCCATATGACAAAAACATCGTCTATATAACGAACCCAAAGGTCGATATAAACGGTAAATTCATCGTTGGCATCAGAGAATACAATGCTATCCTCCCACCAGCCCAGGAACAAGTTGGCGTAGCTGGGCGCACATGGACTGCCCATGGCTGTGCCCCTGAGCTGGTGGAGGATCCGCCCATCAAAGCAGAAGTAGTTGTTATTGAGGACGAAGTTAAGGAGGCTTAACACAAATTCGTTATGGGGGGTATGTTGTTGACCCCTCGTCCCCAAGAAATGCCGCACTCCCTGCATGCCATACACATGTGGGATAGAGGAATACAATGACTCGACGTCGATACTCACAAGGAACGACCCTGGTTCTAGGGAGATCCCCTCCAGTCTACGCAAGAGATCCATAGTGTCCCTGATGTAAGAGGGAAGGGAGGTCACAAATGGTCGCAATATTTGATCAATATATGTCCCTGCATTCTGGCAGACACTTCCTATCCCAGACACTATGGGTCTACCCTTCAGAGGTTCAATCCCCTTATGTACCTTGGGTAAGGCGTAAAAGGTAGCCATGACCGGATGCTGAGGGAGGAGAAAGAAAAATTCTTCTTGGCTGATGAGGTTATTTAATCTGGCATTTTCCAGGATAACTTTCAAGTTTTTAATACACCCAGCTGTTGGGTTCTGCATTACTCGAGTATATGTGGTCTGATCATTCAGTAGGGCCAGGCACATATTTTTATAGCCATCCACATCCATGACCACCACATTGCCCCCTTTATCCGAGGGCTTAAAGATAATTGTTTTATCTGTTTCTAAGTTGTGGAGTGCTGTGATCTGCGCTTTATTCAGATTATGCCTCGATTGTATCTGCGTAAGCTGTTTAATATCCCGAGTAGCCAGATTAAGGAAAACATCAATGGTCGAAACATCCCCCCCTACTGGTGCCATCCTCCTGCTAGGATTCCTCAATTGGGTAAACGGGCCGAAGCCCCTCTCTATTTGTGGTACAGTGTCCAAGCCTGCCAATAGTTGAACATCTTGTATCATGTCCGGGGAAATCCCCAAGTCAGCCGCCATTTTTTTGTCTTTTTGTTTGAAGAGCTTGTGCCATCTCAGTCTCCTAACAAACAAATGCAGATCTTTGATCATGTCAAATAATGCAAAGTCAGTGGTGGGTATGAAAGACAGACCTTTTGATAGTACCGACATTTCCACAGGATCCAATTGTCTTTTAGACAAATTGATGACCTGTGGTGCTATTCCTTGCTGTAAATGTTGTGACTCCTCAGTTGATATGGACGATCTAAAAAACCCAACCTAGGGGTTGAGGAATGATATCTGCCTCCCCTCTGGTACCCTCTGTTTTTTCCTCGTTGTCGTCCTCTAGATGGGCCGGTCCTACCCTCTGCGTCAGATAGGTCAGTTTCCGTAGATGAGAGCTCAAAATCCCTATCCACTCTCTCTTGTCTTTCACCCACCACCTGATAGATTTTGTTGTCCTTAAAGTCTTGCAGATCCCTTTTCACCTGTTTTACCGGGGTGGTCTAAACGGCGCCCTTTATATGGCACAGGTACTTATGAGTCTGGGACAATTTATCATCAATTGGCGATTCAAGTATGCGTTCCACCTCTGAAACGCACCGCACTAGTGGCGCATCCATTATGGTGCGTCTTAGTGTGGCGCCGATACTTCCGGGCCTTGGTCATTCTATCATTGATCGGCGCCTTAGGTATGCGTTCCATCTCTGGAGCGCACCGAGCGAGTGGCGTACCGGAAATGATGTATCCAAAATGGCGCCAGTACTTCCGGTTTTGCGGAGCGCAGACGCCGCCAGCATGGTGGCATGGGGAGACTGCAGTTTGCGCCCTAATGTGGCGCTGAGACTTCCAGTCCTGGGCGCCCTATTAGTGATCGGCGCCTTAGGTATGCGTTCCATTTCTGGAGCGCACCGTATGAGTGGCGCACCGGAAGTGACGTGTCCAAAATGGCGCCGTTACTTCCGGTTTTACGGAGCGCAGACGCCGACAGCATGGTGGCATGGGGAGACTACAGCATGCGTTCCGGAACTGTAACGGTAACTGTACCTCATATATGGCTTGGCTATAGATTGGTGGGAGTGTACGCTTTATTACAGATTAGTCTGGGGGAGTGGCATTGTGTCTTAAAAAGGGGGGGAGCTGGCGTCACACTTGGCTGACTCACTTTCTGTGGCAGACACCACACAGGACTGCCGGTATTTGGGGGTTATACTGCCACTGCATTTAACTCCGATTAATGGACTATTAAGGATTTGGACTTGTAAGCCATATACTCCCCTGATGAATCTTCAAGACTGGAGAGGAAACGCGTAGGGAGGCGCTATATTACATCTTACACGGTGGAGGGATGTCCATAGTGGGGCCTATTTGGGCCTGTCCTTGTTAGGACAGGAGTCATTGCCTGGGCACGACAGGGGTTAACATAGGACAGAAATCCCCCGTTCCCTCATTACCCCACAACTACTGGACTCTCCCTAGGACCCTCCTACATCGGTTTGGGTTCCTATCGTCCATGATTGGTGAGATCAAACCAATTTTTATATGAGCACGGTTTTCGGCGTGAGCACTTTGTGTATATGTTGTATTGTTTTGTCTACTTTTTTATAATGTTATTAGTAAAAGTTACGTTTTACCATAGTGGGTTCTTGCTCTTCTAGCTGCTTTTCTGTACGAAGAAGAACCCAGCCCCTGCCGGTGACACTGACTTCCTAATGAATCCTCTTGCCAGATTCTCTTGGATATACTGAGACATTGCCTCCGTCTCCGGGAGAGATAACAGATAGACTCGACCCCGGGGAGGCTCAGCACCAGGCAAGAGGTCAATAGGGCAGTCATAGGGGCGGTGAGGCGGAAGGGTCTCCGCAGCTCTTTTGGAGAACACGTCTGCATAGGGCCAATAGTGCTTGGGGAGAGAGGAAAGATCTGCGGGTACCTGTGTAGTAGCAACCTGAACGCACTCCCTCTGACATCTACCCTCGCAGGATTTACTCCATCCCAAAATTCTCCCAGAGGACCACTCAATATGAGGAGAATGGTAGCGAAGCCATGGTATCCCCAACAGGACCTCATCAATTCCCTCAGGAATGACTAATAGGGAGATTATCTCCTGATGTGATGGAGACACAGAAAGCGTGAAAGGAATGGTTTGGTGGGTAATCTGTGAGGGTAGTGTTGACTAGGGTTGAGCGAAACGGGTCGTTCATTATCAAAAGTCGCCGACTTTTGGCAAAGTCGGGTTTCATGAAACCCGATCCGACCCCTGTGCGGGGTCGGCCATGCGGTACGCGACTTTCGCGCCAAAGTCGCGTTTCAATGACGCGAAAAGCGCCATTTCTCAGCCAATGAAGGTAAACGCAGAGTGTGGGCAGCGTGATGACATAGGTCCTGGTCCCCACCATCTTAGAGAAGGGCATTGCAGTGATTGGCTTGCTGTCTGCGGCGTCACAGGGGCTATAAAGGGGCGTTCCCGCCGACCGCCATGTTACTGCTGCTGATCTGAGCTTAGGGAGAGGTTGCTGCCGCTTCGTCAGAAGCAGGGATAGCGTTAGGCAGGGTCCATTAACCACCAAACCGCTTGTGCTGTAGCGATTTCCACTGCCCAACACCACCTTCGGTGTGCAGGGACAGTGGAAGCTACATTTTTTTTTTTCCCCCTCAGCGCTGTAGCTCATTGGGCTGCCCTAGAAGGCTCCCTGATAGCTGCATTGCTGTGTGTACGCCGCTGTGCAAACCAACTGCTTTTTTCAAAGCACAAATCCTCTTGTTCCTTCCTTTCTGCACAGCTATCTTTTTGGTTTGTACACACTTTTTATTTAATTTGTGCATCAGTCCACTCCTTATTGCTGCCTGCCATACCTGGCTGAGATTACTGCAGGGAGATAGTAATTGAAGGAAACTCCCTGTTTTTTTTTTTTTTTTGTGGGAGATTAAGATTGACATTTCTGCTAGAGTGCCATCCCTGTCTGTGTCATCTCTCACTCAGTGGGCCATAGAAAGCCTATTTATTTTTTTGCTTGATTTTGGTTCTAAAATCTACCTGAAAAAATCACTACATCAATCAGTGGGAGAAAAATATTGGCCTCAGGGCTTGTGTGCCACTCCTGACTCCTGTGTGCATCATCACTCACTCAGTGGGCCATAGAAAGCCCATTTTTTTTTTTTTTGCTTTATTTGGGTTCTAAATTCTACCTGAAAAAATCAATAAATCAATCAGTGGGAGATTAATATTGGCCTTTGGGCTTGTGTGCCAGTCCTAAGCATGCCATTTCTCTCTCTCAGATAGTGGGCCATAGAAAGCCTATTTATTATTTTTTTATTGGGTTTATAAATTTTCCCTGGAACAAAAAAAAAAAAGTGGGAGATAAATATTGGCCTCTGGGCTTGTGTGCCACTCCTGACTCCTGTGTGCGTCATCTCTCACTCAGTGGGCCATAGAAAGCCTTTTTTTGTTTTATTTGTTTTCTAAATTCTCCCTGAAAAAATCATTTTATTTTCTTTGGTTTCTAAATTCTTCCTGAAAAAATCATTTTATTCTATTTTTTTTTTCCTAAAGTCTCCCTGAAAAAACAAACAAAAAAAAAACAAATCAGTGGGAGATTAATATTGCCCTTTCTGCTTGTGTGCCAGTCTTGACTCCTGGGTGTGCCATCTCTCTCTCTCTCTCCAATTGTGGGCCATAGAAAGCCTATTATTTTTTTAGCTTGATTTGGGTTCCAAAATCTACCTGAAAAAATCACTACATCAATCAGTGGGAGATAAATATTGGCCTCTGGGCTTGTGTGCCACTCCTGACTCCTGTGTGCGTCATCTCTCACTCAGTGGGCCATAGAAAGCCTTTTTTTGTTTTATTTGTTTTCTAAATTCTCCCTGAAAAAATCATTTCATTTTATTTGGTTTCTAAATTCTTCCTGAAAAAAATCATTTTATTCTATTTTTTTTTTTCCTAAAGTCTCCCTGAAAAAAAAACAAAAAAAAAACAAATCAGTGGGAGATTAATATTGCCCTTTCTGCTTGTGTGCCAGTCTTGACTCCTGGGTGTGCCATCTCTCTCTCTCTCTCCAATTGTGGGCCATAGAAAGCCTATTATTTTTTTTAGCTTGATTTGGGTTCCAAAATCTACCTGAAAAAATCACTACATCAATCAGTGGGAGATAAATATTGGCCTCTGGGCTTGTGTGCCACTCCTGACTCCTGTGTGCGTCATCTCTCACTCAGTGGGCCATAGAAAGCCTTTTTTTGTTTTATTTGTTTTCTAAATTCTCCCTGAAAAAATAATTTTATTTTCTTTGGTTTCTAATTCTTCCTCAAAAAATCATTTTATTCTATTTTTTTTTTTCCTAAAGTCTCCCTGAAAAAAAAAAAAAAAAAACAAATCAGTGGGAGATTAATATTGCCCTTTCTGCTTGTGTGCCAGTCTTGACTCCTGGGTGTGCCATCTCTCTCTCTCTCTCCAATTGTGGGCCATAGAAAGCCTATTATTTTTTTTAGCTTGATTTGGGTTCCAAAATCTACCTGAAAAAATCACTACATCAATCAGTGGGAGATAAATATTGGCCTCTGGGCTTGTGTGCCACTCCTGACTCCTGTGTGCGTCATCTCTCACTCAGTGGGCCATAGAAAGCCTTTTTTTGTTTTATTTGTTTTCTAAATTCTCCTTGAAAAAATCATTTTATTTTATTTGGTTTCTAAATTCTTCCTGAAAAAATCATTTTATTCTATTATTTTTTTTTCCTAAAGTCTCCCTTAAAAAAAAAAAAAAATCAAATCAGTGGGAGATTAATATTTACATTTGTGCTTCAGTGACAGTCCTGCGTGTGTGGCATCTCTCTCATTTGTTGCCACCAACAACAGAGTGTGTAACATTGTGCCTGATTTTCGTTGTGGTCTCACTCACCTGTAAAGGGGTAGCTAAATCATACTGAAGTTATAGCTCACCGTGTAATTTGTGTGACAGCAACAAATACCGTTAGTTTGTTTACGTTTTTAAAACAATGAGGAAGTATGGTGGAAGAGGTCGTGGCCGGGGGCGTTCATTGTCAGCTGGTAATGAGGGTAGTGGTAGTGGTGGAGCATCAGCTGGTCGTGGGAAAAAAAATATTGCACCTAAGTCTGGAGCTGTGGAGCCAGGTTCGTCGTCTGGCTACACAAGGCCTCGAACGCTCCCTTTTCTTGGAGTAGGAAAACCGCTTTTAAAGCCGGAGCAGCAAGAGCAAGTTTTGGCTTATCTTGCTGACTCAGCCTCTAGCTCTTTTGCCTCCTCTCGTGAAACTGGTAAATGTCAAAGCAGCGCGTCGTTAGTGGATGTTCACGGTCAGGGACAAGTCGCTTCCTTGTCCTCTTCAGCAAAAACAACAACAGAGAAGAATGCAGCAGGCGACACAACGGGTTACTCCATGGAGCTCTTTACACATACCGTCCCTGGCTTAGAAAGTGAAGCAGTTAACAGTCCATGCCCATTACAAGTTGAATCTGACATGGAGTGCACTGATGCACAGCCACAGCCAGACTACTATGCTGGTCCTTTGACTCAGACCACAACATTGCCCTCGCAGGGTGCTGATCAAGAATCAGACCCTGATGAGACTATGTTGCCCCATCACGAACGCTATACCACCGACCGACACGGTGACACAGACGAAGTTGCACACGAGCTACAAGAAGAGGTAATAGATGACCCAGTTCTTGACCCCGATTGGCAGCCATTGGGGGAACAGGGTGCAGGCGGCAGCAGTTCTGAAGCGGAGGAGGAGGGGCCGCAGCAGGCATCAACATCGCAACAGGTTCCATCTGCCGGGCCCGTATCTTGCCCAAAACGCGTGGCAAAGCCAAAACCTGTTGGAGGACAGCGTGGCCATCCGGTTAAAGCTCAGTCTGCAATGCCTGAAAAGGTATCCGATGCTAGAAAGAGTGCAGTCTGGCATTTTTTTAAACAACATCCAATTGATCAGCGCAAAGTCATCTGTCAAAAATGTTCAACTACCTTAAGCAGAGGACAGAATCTGAAAAGTCTCAATACAAGTTGCATGCATAGATATTTAACCACCATGCATTTGCAAGCCTGGACTAACTACCAAACGTCCCTTAAGGTTGTAGCACCCTCGGCCAATGAAGCTAGTCAGCAACGCAACATCCCTTCCGGCAGTGTAGGGCCACCATTTTCCGCACCACCTGCAGTATCTGTGCAGGTTTCTTTGCCAGGCCAAAGCAGTCAGGGTCAGGGAATCACCAGTTTCGTAGTAGGAAACACTGCATCTAGGGCACCGGTGGCAACAATACCATCTCCCACCGTCTCTCAGTCTGCCATGTCCACCGGCACCCCCGCTAGTTCCACGATCTCCAGCTCTCCAGTCCAGCTCACCCTACATGAGACTATGGTTAGAAAAAGGAAGTACTTAGCCTCGCATCTGCGTACACAGGGTTTGAACGCACACATAGCTAGACTAATCTCGTTAGAGATGATGCCCTACCGGTTAGTTGAAAGCGAAGCTTTCAAAGCCCTGATGGACTACGCTGTACCACGCTACGAGCTACCCAGTCGACACTTTTTTTCCAGAAAAGCCATCCCAGCCCTCCACCAGCATGTTAAAGAGCGCATCGTCCATGCACTCAGGCAATCTGTGAGCACAAAGGTGCACCTGACAACAGATGCATGGACCAGTAGGCATGGCCAGGGACGTTACGTGTCCATCACGGCACACTGGGTAAATGTGGTGGATGCAGGGTCCACAGGGGACAGCAAGTTTGGGAAAGTTCTGCCTAGCCCACGGTCTAGGAAACAATTGGCTGTAGCCGTTCGCACCCCCTCCTCCTCCTCTTCGTCCTCCTGCAGAAGCGAGAGCTCGTCCACAGACCGCAGTCGCACAACCACTCCATCCGCAGCTGCCACTGTTGCACACCAGGTCTCCCATTATGGGGCAGCTACTGGCAAACGTCAGCAGGCTGTATTGGCTATGAAGTGTTTGGGCGACAACAGACACACCGCGGAAGTTCTGTCCGAGTTCTTGCAGAAAGAAACGCAGTCGTGGCTGGGCACTGTAGATCTTGAGGCAGGCAAGGTAGTGAGTGATAACGGAAGGAATTTCATGGCTGCCATCTCCCTTTCCCAACTGAAACACATTCCTTGCCTGGCTCACACCTTAAACCTGGTGGTGCAGTGCTTCCTGAAAAGTTATCCGGGGTTATCCGACCTGCTCCTCAAAGTGCGTGGACTTTGCTCACATATCCGCCGTTCGCCCGTACACTCCAGCCGTATGCAGACCTATCAGCGTTCTTTGAACCTTCCCCAGCATCGCCTAATCATAGACGTTGCAACAAGGTGGAACTCAACACTGCACATGCTTCAGAGACTGTGTGAACAGAGGCGGGCTGTTATGTTTTTGTGGGAGGATACACATACACGTGCAGGCAGTAGGATGGCAGACATGGAGTTGTCAGGTGTGCAGTGGTCGAAGATTCAAGACATGTGTCAAGTCCTTCAGTGTTTTGAGGAATGCACACGGCTGGTTAGTGCAGACAACGCCATAATAAGCATGAGCATCCCCCTAATGCGTCTGCTGATGCAAAGTTTGACGCACATAAAGGATCAGGCGTCTGCAGCTGAGGAAGAGGAAAGCCTTGATGACAGTCAGCCATTGTCTGGCCAGGGCAGTGCACAGGACGAGGTAGCGGGCGAAGAGGAGGAGGAGGACGAGGAGGATGATGGGGATGATTATATTTTTAATGAGGAAGCTTTTCCGGGGCCACTGGAAATTGGTGGCGCGGCAAGGCCGGGTTCTGGTTTTTTGAGGGACACAAGTGACGTGGATTTGCCTGAAACTGCCCCTCAACCAAGCACAACCGCAGATTTGAGAACTGGAACTTTGGCCCACATGGCGGATTATGCCTTACGTATCCTCAAAAGGGACACACGCATAACTAAAATGATGAATGATGACGATTACTGGTTCGCCTGCCTCCTTGATCCTCGCTATAAAGGCAAATTGCAAAATATAATGCCACATGAGAACTTGGAACTAATATTAGCAACCAAACAATCAACTCTTGTTGACCGTTTGCTTCTGGCATTCCCTGCACACAGCGCCCGTGATCGTTCTCACACGAGCTGCAGGGGCCAGCAGACCAGAGGAGTTAGAGGGGCAGAAATCAGAAGTGGCGTTGGCCAGAGGGGTTTTCTGACCAGGTTGTGGAGTGATTTTGCTATGACCGCAGACAGGACAGGTACTGCAGCATCAATTCAAAGTGACAGGAGACAACATTTGTCCAGTATGGTTACAAACTATTTTTCATCCCTTATCGATGTTCTCCCTCAACCGTCATTCCCATTTGATTACTGGGCATCAAAATTAGACACCTGGCCAGAATTGGCAGAATATGCATTGCAGGAGCTTGCTTGCCCGGCAGCTAGTGTCCTATCAGAAAGAGTATTCAGTGCTGCAGGTTCAATACTAACAGAAAAAAGGACTCGTCTGGCTACCCAAAATGTAGATGATCTAACCTTCATTAAAATGAACCACAACTGGATTTCGAAATCTTTTGCCCCACCTTGCCCGGCTGACACCTAGCTTTCCTATGAAAAGGTCTTGCCTGTGGACTATTCTGAATGCCTTTTCCAATCTCGTAATTTTCTGCACCTGATTGTCCAGCATACGACATGTTTACACCTCACTAAATGGCCAAACTCCCCACACGGGGCCGTGGTATCGACACTTGGCGACAGCACCCGTGAGAGTGCAGTTTGTCTGAAGAGGTGGGTGAGCCCGCTTTTGGTCGACGGCACTGCCACTGGGTGCCTCCTAGTACAATAAAGTGTCTCTGGCGGTGGTGGTGCGCACCCAACGTCAGACACACCGTTGAAATCTGAGGGGCCCTGGGCCTGTACCGCCGGCCACAAGACAGTTTCCCCCCACCCCAGCTCAAACAGTGCTCTACCACTTGCAAAATTATCTCACAGCTCCACCAATGTTTAGTCTATGCGCTGACATCCTTCAATTCCTGCCACTGACAATACCATTGTATTGACATTTTTGTTATGTTAGGCCTTCGATGCCTGTCTGTGGTCACTCCTTCCACTAGGCCTCCACTGACCACACCACTGCTGCCCGTGTACCCCTGTAACCAATTTAAAATTGCCTACAGCCATGTGTTATTATTTTAGGCCTTCGATGCCTGTCTGCGGTGACTCCTTCCACTAGGCCTCCACTGACCACACCACTGCTGCCCGTGTACCCCTGTAACCAATTTAAAATTGCCTACAGCCATGTGTTATTATTTTAGGCCTTCGATGCCTGTCTGCGGTGACTCCTTCCACTAGGCCTCCACTGACCACACCACTGCTGCCCGTGTACCCCTGGAACCAATTTAAAATTGCCTACAGCCATGTGTTATTATTTTAGGCCTTCAATGCCTGTCTGCGGTCACTCCTTCCACTAGGCCTCCACTGACCACACCACTGCTGCCCGTGTACCCCTGGAACCAATTTAAAATTGCCTACAGCCATGTGTTATTATTTTAGGCCTTCGATGCCTGTCTGCGGTCACTCCTTCCACTAGGCCTCCACTGACCACACCACTGCTGCCCGTGTACCCCTGGAACCAATTTAAAATTGCCTACAGCCATGTGTTATTATTTTAGGCCTTCGATGCCTGTCTGCGGTCACTCCTTCCACTAGGCCTCCACTGACCACACCACTGCTGCCCGTGTACCCCTGGAACCAATTTAAAATTGCCTACAGCCATGTGTTATTATTTTAGGCCTTCGATGCCTGTCTGCGGTGACTCCTTCCACTAGGCCTCCACTGACCACACCACTGCTGCCCGTGTACCCCTGGAACCAATTTAAAATTGCCTACAGCCATGTGTTATTATTTTAGGCCTTCGATGCCTGTCTGCGGTGACTCCTTCCACTAGGCCTCCACTGACCACACCACTGCTGCCCGTGTACCCCTGGAACCAATTTAAAATTGCCTACAGCCATGTGTTATTATTTTAGGCCTTCGATGCCTGTCTGCGGTGACTCCTTCCACTAGGCCTCCACTGACCACACCACTGCTGCCCGTGTACCCCTGTAACCAATTTAAAATTGCCTACAGCCATGTGTTATTATTTTAGGCCTTCGATGCCTGTCTGCGGTCACTCCTTCCACTAGGCCTCCACTGACCACACCACTGCTGCCCGTGTACCCCTGGAACCAATTTAAAATAGCCTACAGCCATGTGTTATTATTTTAGGCCTTCGATGCCTGTCTGCGGTCACTCCTTCCACTAGGCCTCCACTGACCACACCACTGCTGCCCGTGTACCCCTGTAACCAATTTAAAATTGCCTACAGCCATGTGTTATTATTTTAGGCCTTCGATGCCTGTCTGCGGTCACTCCTTCCACTAGGCCTCCACTGACCACACCACTGCTGCCCGTGTACCCCTGTAACCAATTTAAAATTGCCTACAGCCATGTGTTATTATTTTAGGCCTTCGATGCCTGTCTGCGGTCACTCCTTCCACTAGGCCTCCACTGACCTCACCACTGCTGCCCGTGTACCCCTGGAACCAATTTAAAATTGCCTACAGCCATGTGTTATTATTTTAGGCCTTCGATGCCTGTCTGCGGTCACTCCTTCCACTAGGCCTCCACTGACCACACCACTGCTGCCCGTGTACCCCTGGAACCAATTTAAAATTGCCTACAGCCATGTGTTATTATTTTAGGCCTTCGATGCCTGTCTGCGGTGACTCCTTCCAGTAGGCCTCCACTGACCACACCACTGCTGCCCGTGTACCCCTGGAACCAAATTAAAATTGCCTACAGCCATGTGTTATTATTTTAGGCCTTCGATGCCTGTCTGCGGTCACTCCTTCCACTAGGCCTCCACTGACCACACCACTGCTGCCCGTGTACCCCTGGAACCAATTTAAAATTGCCTACAGCCATGTGTTATTATTTTAGGCCTTCGATGCCTGTCTGCGGTCACTCCTTCCACTAGGCCTCCACTGACCACACCACTGCTGCCCGTGTACCCCTGGAACCAATTTAAAATTGCCTACAGCCATGTGTTATTATTTTAGGCCTTCGATGCCTGTCTGCGGTGACTCCTTCCACTAGGCCTCCACTGACCACACCACTGCTGCCCGTGTACCCCTGGAACCAATTTAAAATTGCCTACAGCCATGTGTTATTATTTTAGGCCTTCGATGCCTGTCTGCGGTCACTCCTTCCACTAGGCCTCCACTGACCACACCACTGCTGCCCGTGTACCCCTGGAACCAATTTAAAATTGCCTACAGCCATGTGTTATTATTTTAGGCCTTCGATGCCTGTCTGCGGTCACTCCTTCCACTAGGCCTCCACTGACCTCACCACTGCTGCCCGTGTACCCCTGGAACCAATTTAAAATTGCCTACAGCCATG
Source organism: Ranitomeya imitator (assembly GCF_032444005.1). Classification (NCBI taxonomy): domain Eukaryota; kingdom Metazoa; phylum Chordata; class Amphibia; order Anura; family Dendrobatidae; genus Ranitomeya; species Ranitomeya imitator. The sequence continues at coordinate 438,650,849 of NC_091287.1, forward strand.
TGTTATTATTTTAGGCCTTCGATGCCTGTCTGCGGTCACTCCTTCCACTAGGCCTCCACTGACCACACCACTGCTGCCCGTGTACCCCTGGAACCAATTTAAAATTGCCTACAGCCATGTGTTATTATTTTAGGCCTTCGATGCCTGTCTGCGGTGACTCCTTCCAGTAGGCCTCCACTGACCACACCACTGCTGCCCGTGTACCCCTGGAACCAAATTAAAATTGCCTACAGCCATGTGTTATTATTTTAGGCCTTCGATGCCTGTCTGCGGTCACTCCTTCCACTAGGCCTCCACTGACCACACCACTGCTGCCCGTGTACCCCTGGAACCAATTTAAAATTGCCTACAGCCATGTGTTATTATTTTAGGCCTTCGATGCCTGTCTGCGGTCACTCCTTCCACTAGGCCTCCACTGACCACACCACTGCTGCCCGTGTACCCCTGGAACCAATTTAAAATTGCCTACAGCCATGTGTTATTATTTTAGGCCTTCGATGCCTGTCTGCGGTGACTCCTTCCACTAGGCCTCCACTGACCACACCACTGCTGCCCGTGTACCCCTGGAACCAATTTAAAATTGCCTACAGCCATGTGTTATTATTTTAGGCCTTCGATGCCTGTCTGCGGTCACTCCTTCCACTAGGCCTCCACTGACCACACCACTGCTGCCCGTGTACCCCTGGAACCAATTTAAAATTGCCTACAGCCATGTGTTATTATTTTAGGCCTTCGATGCCTGTCTGCGGTCACTCCTTCCACTAGGCCTTCACTGACCACACCACTGCTGCCCGTGTACCCCTGGAACCAACATCAGAAAATATAAAAATAAGTATTTTGCTTATAAAAATACTGGAGAGATATCAAATGCAGACATTTTAACATTAAAAACAAACACATACAACAAAAATCTGGTACAGTACTAAAAATGGCCACCAGCTACAATAACTTTCTCCTGCAAGTAGTTAACTGAAAGGTTTTTTCAATTTTAAACACAGATATGGCATCCACCGAGTGTTGTCCTGTCGCGTCTTCTTTATATTATTGCCAAGAAGATGCAAAACAATGAAAATAATAAAATCATTATTTACCAAAAAAATAGAGTAAGTCAAAACCACATTGCAAATAAACATTCATTACAAATAAAGAAGCAGGGCGCGTCCGAGGGTGACTATATACCTAATAAGAATATAATCACCCTCGAACGCGCCCTGCTTCTTTCCGACAGCCTTCCTTCCTAAGAATCAGCCCTTCCGTGGTGTAGAGAGAGAGTTTGTTACACTCCAAGGTGTTCCCCAGGTTGCCTTTCCTGAGCTTCGATCTTCCGGCTCTCGTTTAGTAGTTGTTGGAAACTACGCTGCATTGGGCCTACAAATTGGGTATGGGGTGTAGAGAGATGGTGTGTTCCACTCCAAGGTGTTCCCCAGGTTGCCTTTCCTGAGCTTCGATCTTCCGGCTCTCGTTTAGTAGTTGTTGGAAACTACGCTGCATTAGGCCTACAAATTGGGTATGGGGTGTAGAGAGATGGTGTGTTCCACTGTAGAGAGATGGTGTGTTCCACTCCAAGGTGTTCCCCAGGTTTCCTCGCCAATGCTTCGATCATCATGCTCTCGTTTAGTAGTTGTTGGAAACTACGCTGCATTAGGCCTACAAATTGGGTATGGGGTGTAGAGAGATGGTGTGTTTCCTCTCCATTGCTTCGATCTTCATGCTCTCGTTTAGTAGTTGTTGGAAACTACGCTGCATTAGGCCTACAAATTGGGTATGGGGTGTAGAGAGATGGTGTGTTACACTCCAAGGTGTTCCCCAGGTTTCCTCTCCATTGCTTCGATCTTCCGGCTCTCGTTTAGTAGTTGTTGGAAACTACGCTGCATTAGGCCTACAAATTGGGTATGGGGTGTAGAGAGATGGTGTGTTCCACTCCAAGGTGTTCCCCAAGTTTCCTCTCCATTGCTTCGATCTTCATGCTCTCGTTTAGTAGTTGTTGGAAACTACGCTGCATTAGGCCTACAAATTGGGTATGGGGTGTAGAGAGATGGTGTGTTACACTCCAAGGTGTTCCCCAGGTTTCCTCTCCATTGCTTCGATCTTCCGGCTCTCGTTTAGTAGTTGTTGGAAACTATGCTGCATTAGGCCTACAAATTGGATATGGGGTGTAGAGAGATGGTGTGTTACACTCCAAGGTGTTCCCCAGGTTTCCTCTCCATTGCTTCGATCTTCCGGCTCTCGTTTAGTAGTTGTTGGAAACTACGCTGCATTAGGCCTACAAATTGGGTATGGGGTGTAGAGAGATGGTGTGTTACACTCCAAGGTGTTCCCCAGGTTTCCTCTCCATTGCTTCGATCTTCCGGCTCTCGTTTAGTAGTTGTTGGAAACTACGCTGCATTAGGCCTACAAATTGGGTATGGGGTGTAGAGAGATGGTGTGTTCCACTCCAAGGTGTTCCCCAGGTTTCCTCTCCATTGCTTCGATCTTCCGGCTCTCGTTTAGTAGTTGTTGGAAACTACGCTGCATTGGGCCTACAAATTGGGTATGGGGTGTAGAGAGATGGTGTGTTCCACTCCAAGGTGTTCTCCAGGTTGCCTTTCCTGAGCTTCGATCTTCCGGCTCTCGTTTAGTAGTTGTTGGAAACTACGCTGCATTAGGCCTACAAATTGGGTATGGGGTGTAGAGAGATGGTGTGTTCCACTGTAGAGAGATTGTGTGTTCCACTCCAAGGTGTTCCCCAGGTTTCCTCGCCAATGCTTCGATCATCATGCTCTCGTTTAGTAGTTGTTGGAAACTACGCTGCATTAGACCTACAAATTGGGTATGGGGTGTAGAGAGATGGTGTGTTCCACTCCAAGGTGTTCTCCAGGTTGCCTTTCCTGAACTTCTATCTTCAGGCTCTCATTAAATTGTGGTTAAACGGAACAACTGCATTTGGCGTACTAGTTGGTTTGGGGCCTACTATCGGTGTCTGCCGCTCCTTGCTGTTCTCCTGGTTTCCTGTCCTGAAATTCTGTTTTCAGGCGCTCGTTAAGTAGTTGTTAATGTTAGACTGCATTTGGCCTACTAGTTGGGTTGGGGCCTACTATCGGTGTCTGCCACTCCTTGCTGTTCTCCTCCACTGAACAAAGCTGTGCCGCCTGTTTACTACTGTTGCCAATTTTGAACTGCATTTCGACTACTTACTGATTTGGGCCTACTCTCTGTGTCAGCCTCTCATTCCAGTTGTCCTCCACTGCAATGCCCCCTGATTAGTCCTGTGTTACCAATTTTGAACTGCATTTAGCCCACTTTATTCTTTGGGCCTATATCTGTGTTTCCTCCTCATCCTGCCCATTGCCCAGCCAGTGATAGATGAGTCTGCTGGAACATTGACCCATAACGCAACATTTCCCGTGCACGCTACACTGCAAGATTGTGACCCTGCTGAAAGTCAGGTCCCCCTTCCCGCATACCATACCACCTTACACGGGGACAAACAGGAAGGTGCAGATGAAAGTGCAGGTTCCTTCATCAGGTGGGGGGAGGAATACTAGTTGGCGACGTCACTGGCACAGGGCCTCTCATGGTACGCAAAAGTGTTGCTGCCGGTGGGAGGCGCCCCCGCCGTGCAAACACACCGCTGTACTTTGAGGGGCCCTGTGCCAGTGCCAATGCCAACGAGTGGGCCCCCCCTGCTTGCTCAGGTTCACAGCACTTGCAAAGTTGAAATACTTACCTCTCCCTGCTCCACTGCCGTGACGTGGTCCAGATTTCCTGGGCCCACTAATTACTTGAACCAGCCCTACCCACCACAACTTTAGCCAAATGACCCCCAATTTCAAATGCCTTCCAATTATTATAAGGTAAATTACGCTTGACAAGCTTCATTAAGAAGAATGGATGGTTTTGACATTAAAATGGGCACTCTAGGTGTTTTCCTGGCCCCCACTCACTGCCGACTATGCTGCCCCATTGACTTGCATTGGGTTTCGTGTTTCGGTCGATCCCGACTTTACGTCATAATCGGCCGATTTCACTCGACCCGACTTTTGAGATAGTCGGGTTTCGCGAAACCCGGCTCGACTCTAAAAAGGTCAAGGTCGCTCAACTCTAGTGTTGACCCATTTACCACTCGAACGGTTACTGGCTTAGCGAGCATCACCAAGGGTATTGCGTGACGCTGGGCAAAAGCGGAAGACATAAAGTTACCCTCTGCCCCAGAATGCACGCATAGCTCGACCATAAGAGTGGATGGGCCTATGGTAATTGTCCCCTTGAAGGACAACTTTGAGGCAAACGTCGCCGTGTCTAGTGTACCTCCTCCAACTGCCACTAGACGCTGACGTTTCCCCGACCGCTGAGGACCCTTGGAGGCAAGATGTCCTGACTGCTGGCAAACATGACGGACCTTATGTGCACGGGCGGACAGAGATTTGGATCCCGCTCGTGTCACCTCTAAGGCCTCATGTGATTTGGATGCCTGGATTGGAGATTCCAAAGGTTTGGCGAAGGTGGGAGCCAGCCGAAACCTCTGCCTACACTGGGCTCGCACTAACCTCCGCTCGTTAAAACGGAGGTCAATACGAGTAGAGACAGTTATTAATTACTCCAGTGTGGCAGGAATCTCCCTAGTGGCCAGAGCGTCCTTAACGTGATCAGCCAGGCCCCTCCAAAATATGGGGATAAGGGCCTTATCCGACCACTCCATCTCGGAAGCTAAAGTACGGAAGTGGACGGAAAAATGGCTGACCAAGGACTCACCCTGAGTTAAAGCCAGTAGTTGGAGCGCTGTGTCATGGGTGACTTGAGGTCCTAAAAAGACCTTTTTCAGAGTGCTCAGGAACAACGGAGCACTCTGCACCACATGATCACCACGCTCCCACAGCGGCGTAGCCCACTCCAACGCCCTGTCCGACAAGAGAGAGACAATAAATCCCACCTTAGCCCGCTCTGTAGGAAAACGTGCAGCCAGGAGCTCGAGATGGATAGAGCACTGACTCATGAATCTCCTACAAGTTTTGCAATCTCCAGAAAATTTTTCTGGCAACGGGAGGCGGGATAATGTCGGAACTGGGGTGGCAGTGGACAAAGTTGCTGCAGCCACGCTAGCAGCCTGTACAGCAACTGCGGTAACATCCACAGCTGAGGTTGAGCTCTCGAGAGCCGTCAACCTACCCTCCAGCTGCTGGATATACCGCAAAGATTGCTGAATGTCCGCCATTTACTAGCCAGACCTTGGCGCTAGTATTATGTTAAGGACTGGCGGAACGCACCGAGTATAAGATGATATGAAACTAGGTGCGTTCGCAGTCCGAGGTCCACCATGCAGGTAAAAACCCTGCTGCTAGTAAAGACGGACTATATGGCGGTACTATAAGAATACACACATGGGTTAACTTCACCCTGTGTGAAAGAAGCGACCCTGTTGCGTCACAGGACCGCGGTACCGCACATAGAGCGCAAGCAAGGAGTCACTAATCTCAAACCCAAGACTGAGGATTTGAGTTCAGAAGGCCCCATGCACTCGACACCGCAACTGGGGTGTCAGAGGAACATAAATAATAATATAAAGGCAAAAAGAGTGCGTGCAGTGCCGCACTGACGGACGCCACTAACCACCCAGGCTTGGGTCAGGAAAGCGCAGAGCAAGCGCACGGCGCCGTACTAGCGGACACAGCAACTGGGAGCTGTAATGTGTGTTACGTGCTGTAGGATAAGTCGGGCGCTAGATAGCAAACATACACCTTCCGCGAACAGTCATCCAATAGGGAGGGTTATTTAAAGAGCGACTTTCACTCACAACACACACACATATTTACAAGACAATAATAGCGCATGGCCGTGCGGTCATGCGCAGTTTATATAGTTGCAGCACAGGAAGCTGCTACCGAAGTTTTGCCCTTTCAGGACCTTCCTGGAGGACCAATGGAATGTGCTGCAGTACCTGAGCATGTGACCCTTGATCTCCAACGGGAGATCTTGCCCTGGGCATGCTCAGTGTGTGAAAATAAGGACTTCGTCCCAGAGAAGCCTGCTCGCCGCAGATCAGTGCAGGGTACAACAGGAGAGCCAGAAAAGGCAGTAGTAACCCTCTGCACAGAATCAGTCCCAGCAAGACGCTGGGAGCGACGCCTCCGCTGAGCAGACCCCACTGCGGCCGATGCAGAATGGGAGACCGCAGCAGACACGGATCGAGATTCCTCCTGTGCAGCAGAGGAAACTCGACTCCTAACAAACATATTCATTAATGATCTGGTAGAAGGTTTACACAGTAAAATATCAATATTTGCAGATGATACAAAACTATGTAAAGCAGTTAATACAAGAGAAGATAGTATTCTGCTACAGATGGATCTGGATAAGTTGGAAACTTGGGCTGAAAGGTGGCAGATGAGGTTTAACAATGATAAATGTAAGGTTATACACATGGGAAGAAGGAATCAATATCACCATTACACACTGAACGGGAAACCACTGGGTAAATCTGACCGGGAGAAGGACTTGGGGATCCTAGTTAATGATAAACTTACCTGGAGCAGCCAGTGCCAGGCAGCAGCTGCCAAGGCAAACAGGATCATGGGGTGCATTAAAAGAAGTCTGGATACACATGATGAGAGCATTATACTGCCTCTGTACAAATCCCTAGTTAGACCACACATGGAGTACTGTGTCCAGTTTTGGGCACCGGTGCTCAGGAAGGATATAATGGAACTAAAGAGAGTACAAAGGAGGGCAACAAAATTAATAAAGGGGATGGGAGATCTACAATACCCAGATAGATTAGAGAAATTAGGATTATTTAGTCTAGAAAAAAGACGACTGAGGGGCGATCTAATAACCATGTATAAGTATATAAGGGGACAATACAAATATCTCGCTGAGGATCTGTTTATACCAAGGAAGGTGACGGTCACAAGGGGGCATTCTTTGCGTCTGGAGGAGAGAAGGTTTTTCCACCAACATAGAAGAGGATTCTTTACTGTTAGGGCAGTGAGAATCTGGAATTGCTTGCCTGAGGAGGTGGTGATGGCAAACTCAGTCGAGGGGTTCAAGAGAGGCCTGGATGTCTTCCTGGAGCAGAACAATATTGTATCATACAATTATTAGGTTCTGTAGAAGGACGTAGATCTGGGGATTTATCATGATGGAATATAGGCTGAACTGGATGGACAAATGTCTTTTTTCGGCCTTACTAACTCCGTTACTATGTTACCCTAACTTATTTAGACCTACATCGGTACAAAGGAAATGTAATCTGTCATTAAACTGCTATTTCCCCCTAATTAGATGGCTGTGCAGAGATCAGCATTATGTAAAATCAAAAGTCTTCTTGCCTTTTTAGCAAGCGTTATATAATCTGAAAAAGATACTTGTATATACAATATACTTGATTCCACAATTTAGTGCCCACATATTATGCAGTATCCAAATAATATTTAATTAAAAAGCCCATCTAATTTTTCAATATAGCTCCCAAATATTTCTACAATTCAGTTCTCAAGTACCAACCAACAATTTAAATAATGCTAATAATATTAATATTGATGTTATAATTCACTATTTCAGGACTTTCTGTTAAAAAAATTGATGACTTGAGCAATTGCTCAGTTTGTACCCTCTAAAGGCAATCATGGATTGTTTTGCCTCTGTACCAGTCTGCAGAACAAGACTGAATAGAAAACAGGAGGAATTGACCTATAGCATGTGTTAAAGGAGCTAGTGGAAGAACATGTTTATTTAAGAACTAAGTTTATAACTAGTTTTTGTATTCTAGTAAAAGGTACTGTTTTTTTAATGATGAAAAAGGTAACTTAAATCACATAATGCCTATCATGTTGCCATTAATTTCTACTTAGAACAAAATAAACTTTGTAAATATTTTTCCCAGCAATATGTGCTCCTGAAGGATGATGATGGACCTCGATACTCTGATTCAATGACATTATACCTGAGGAAGACTCTTAAGAAGTCAAAACTGGGTGTATTTTAGTTTGAAATAAAAATCATACTTGAATCAGAATATCAAGTTCCATCATCATCCTTCAGGAGTGCATATTGCTAGGAAAAATATTCACAAAGTGTTATCGCCTATGAGAGCACTGTTAAGTGCGCTCATCAGTTCCCAGATCTCTGCAGTAAACTGAATGGAAAGAGGAAAGGAGTGATCCATGAATTGGATCTATACGCAGTATCTCAAGGCACCAAAAAGGTGAGTGGATTCACACTGAGTATACACCTTTGGAAACCAACTATAACACTCAGAAGTCTGCACTTCCCATTTCTCTCCCTTTAATCCCCTCTTGCTTTAGAACAAAATAAAGAAACACTTCATGAAATATGACACAGAAGTAAAAAAAAATAAAGAACAGTAAAGCAATTACTTTACTGATGTTGTTCTATTCCATTTAATGTTGAGCTATCACAACCCATGATATTTTACAGTAATATATCTAAAACATTGTAGAAAATCCAATCCAATGAATCCAATGAAAAAACACATTCATTTTACTTGGTGTGAGTTTTGCAATAAAGTTCCCAAGGGGAACTTAAAGTTGTAGCGCTATTAGAATATTTTTTGTTCAATGTACATTCTAATAGGAAAATCACATATGGCATGAGTACATTAACTCACTGATCTTAAAGAGAATGTTTTTAAGAATCATTTTTGTGCTTAGTGATTAGATAAGCTATTTGAAGACAGGGAAATCTCAGCAGGACTGTTTTTGAGATTTTAACATAATTGATTTGTGAAAGGAATAGTAAAGTGGTATAAGAATTACATTTATAGTTCCTTTCAAATACAAATGGTTGTTATCATGCTAGAATTTGTGAATTGCTCTTTGATAATTTCATAAAGCATCACTAAACTTTATGGGGCTATTTCATTTATGCAAATATTTTATTAAATTTTAAGCAACTGAATATTTACGTTACATTTTAAATGTATTAGCACTAATGGATATACTAGTAGTAGCTTTCTTAACAGCATCGGGCTGGATTCAAACAAAAAGATACCAAGAATCTTCTTAAAATTACAAGTTCGATTTTTTTATTTTTGTTTGTTTAATGAGGTCTCAGAAAGACAAACGACCTAAGAAGAGCCCACCAAAGCAAAAGAAAAGAAAAAACCTATCAACAAAAATGTTGGCCTACAAACGCTACGACTGGTCTTTTTAAAGTAAATGAGACAGTCACAACCTTTAAAAAAATGAAACCTGATAAAATTTGTGATAATTTTAGTTATTTTTATAGTAAATGTAGCCTATAAATAAACTGGAGCAGTGGGCAGAAACTAACAGAATTGTTTTTAACAGGGAAAAATGCAAAGTACTACATCTGGGCTAAGCAAAAGCACTTGTGAAAAAGACTTGGGTATACTAATAGATCACAGACTGAACATGAGTTAACAGTGTGATGCAGCAGCAAAAAAGGCAAATGCAATTCTGGGATGTATTAAAAGAAGCATACAGTCAAGATCACGTGAAGTCATTATTTCCCTCTACTCCTCTTTGGCCAGACCTCATCTGGAATACTGTGTCCAGTTTTGGGCACTACATTTTAAAAAAAGGCATAAAAAAACTCGATGAAGTTCAGAGAAGAGCGACCAGAATGGGGACTGGTCTGCAAGCCATGTCCTATGAGGAGCGGTTACAGGATCTCAGGATCTGGGAATGTTTAGCTTGCAAAAAAGAAGACCGAGAGGAGGCTAATAAGGCTATGTGCACACGTAGGGAATGGGGTGCAGAATTTTCTGCACAAAATCCGCATCTCCTGGCAGAATCCGCAGCTGCGGATTTGCCGTGGTTTTTATGCGGATTTTGTGCGGATTTGCCATGGAATTGATGCGGATTTTGTGCGGATTTTCTGCGGCTTTTCCCACTGCGGATTTCTATAATGGAAGGGTGCAGAAACGCCGCAGATCCGCACAAAAGAAGTGACATGCACTTTTTTTTAAATCCGCAGCATTTCTTTCCGCCCCATCTGCACAGCTTTTTTTTTTACCCATTGATTTACATTGTACTGTAAATCACAGTGCCGATCTGCAGCGTTTCTGCACGGAAAAATCCGCTGCGGATCAGCACTAAATCCGCATCGTGTGCACATAACCTTATCTCAAGGGCAGTCACATTGTAGAAGGATCATCTTTATTCTCATTTTCACAAGGAAAGACTAGAAGCAATGTGATGAAACTGAATAGGAGGAGATACGGATTAGATATTAGAAAAAACTTTTTGACAATGAGTGGAACAGGCTGCTGCGAAAGGTGGTGAGTTCTCCTTCCATGGAAATCTTCAAACAGAGGCTGGACAGACATCTGTCTGAGATTGTGAATCCTGCATTGAGCAGGGGGTTGGATATGATGACCCTGGTGGTCCCTTCCAACGCTATCATTCTATGATTCTATGATTCTATGTATGTAAAATACAACCCCTTCAGAAACAATGTGCACTTTTCTCATCATTTCATTTGATTCCCGCTGCCCAAAAAAAGACCATGTAACAACAAATTCCAGAAGGAAAAGACACAACCTAAATAGATGAAACTGCCCACAGTTTAGTTATTGGTGATACAACTAGATGTATTTAAATCGGTATGAATAAACTGAATCATATTTACCTTATTTTTCAGATTATAAGACATTCTTTTTTCCCCAAAATTAGTGGGAAAGTTGGAGTGTGTCTTATAATCCGAATGTAGCTTACCAGCTCCAGTGGAGCGGGGTCTCAGGGTCACTGCTGCAGGAAGCTTCTGGTGGTGGCTGCAGGAGTGGGATGATGCTGCGGGTCCCAGACTGGTAGGAGGAGGTGCTCGATGATGTGGGGGCTCCACTGACATTTTGTGAAGGCTCGGATCCCCCGCAGTTTTCATTCTTTTCAATGAATTGGACTCCAGAAAAATGGCTGCTGCAGGCGATGCATGCATGCGCAGATAGAGATCTCTGCACTGAGATCTCGTCTCCCCAGATCTCAGTTTCACATGTGCTGCCTCCGGTGGCCATATTCCTAACCACCTGGCACCTTGCTCCACCGCTGCCACCCCCAGGTAAGCTACCGTAAAAGCGGATTATAACATGCACCACCATACTATAAAAAAAAGTTTTCCTCTTTTCCTCAACAAAAATTGGGGTGCGTCTTATAATTCATAAAATACAGTATGTATTGTTTTCACATTCTTACTTATTTTGTTTAAACACTATCCCGCCTGACAAAAAAGCATAACCAAGAATGCTATGTTGGTTGGTAGGTACATGCACAGGAACTTGGAGCTACCAATAGCCGCATTTCTATGGCGCTCACCCTTGTTAAAACGTGTTATTAACCCTTTAATAACTGCTGTTACGCCTTTTCATGGCGGCAATTAAGGGTACTTAAACCACAGCGCGGTTAATTAAATGCGCTGTGAAAAAAGTGTATAGCTCCCCCCAGAGTTGGATTTTCTCTGGGGTCTTTGCTGCCGGGGGTATATAGCAAGCACTCAGCACTCAACTTAACGTAAGACAGGTGACTTAATGTTGTCCACAAAATAATATCTGTCCTACATCCGGACCTTCATCAGTCACAGTGAAATGAATGTGAGGGAGCAAGTGAACCCACAGAATTGCTGATTGTGGAATGAAATAACACTTGTGTGTGAGCGCTGCCTGTATTTGGGCAGTATAGCCCCAAATTAAGTCGCACATCAGAGGAGAGAGAAATAGGGTCACCGATCCCCCCGGTACCTCCCGGTGCTCCACGGCCCTCCTGTTTCCCCCCATGGGCGTCACCATCTTTTTCTGGGATGAAAATGGCAGGCATATGCGCAGTGCCCCCGCCTAGATCTGTCGGTCAGCACCATGCAACAATAGGAAGATTTTTCCTATTGGTTCATTTTGGCCACTGTGATAGACCCTATCACAGTGATCAAAATAAAAAAGTAGTAAATAAACCCCCCTTTATCACCCCCTTAGTTAGGGAAAAATAATAAAAAAAGAAGATGTATTTATTTCCATTTTCCAATTAGGGTTACAGTTGCACTAAAGTCAGTTGGGCTAAAGTTTGGGTTAGGGTTGGGGCTAAAGTTAGGGATGAGGCTAAAGTTAGTGTTAGAGTTGGGATTAGGGTTAGGTTTGGGATTAGGGTTAGGGGTGTGTTGGGGTTAGGGTTTTGATTAGGATTATAGTTAGGGCTGGGATAAGGGTTAGGGGTGTGCTGGGTTAAGGTTAGGGTTGTGATTAGGGTTATGGTTAGGGTTGGGATTAGGGTTAGGGGTGTGTTGGGGTTAGGGTTGTGATTAGGGTTATGGTTAGGGTTGGAATTAGGGTTAGGGTTGTGTTGGGGTTAGGGTTGGAATTAGAATGGGAGGGTTTCCACTGTTTAGGTAAATCAGGGGTCTCCAAACGTGACATGGCTCCTAGTGATGAGAGAGTGTACTCGTTGCTCGAGTGACCTCTGAGTATTTATGACTGCTCGTAGATTTTGTTTTCATCATGGCAGTTGAATGATTTACAGCTACTAGCCTGCTTGATTACATGTGGGGATTTCCTAGCAACCAGGCAACCCCAACATGTATTCAACCTGGCTAGTAGCCGTAAATCATTCAGCTGAGGTGACAAAAACTAAATCTCCGAACACTAACAAATACTCGGAGATCACCCGAGCGTTCTCAGGAAAACCCGAGCAACGAGTTCACTTGCTCATCACTAAAATTCAAATGGTGCTCCCTCCCTTCTGAGCTCTGCTGTGCCCCCAAACAGTGGTTTACCTTCACATATGGGGTATCAGCGTACTCAGGACAAATTAGAAAACAACTCTTTTGGTCCAGTTTCTCCTGTTACCCTTGGAAAATAAAAAAATTGGGGGGCTAAAAAATCATTTTTGTGGTAAAAAAGATTTTTTATTTTCACGGCTCTGCATTGTAAACTTCTGTAAAGCACGTGGGCGTTCAAAGTGCTCACCACACATCTAAATAAGCTCCTTGGGTTTCCAAAATGGGGTCACTTGTGAAGGTTTCTAATGTTTAGGCACAGCAAGGTGTCTGTAAACGCAACATGATGCCCGCAGACTACTCCATCAAAGTCTGCATTCGAAAACATCACTACTTCCATTCTGAGCCCCGACGTGTGCCCAAACAGTAGTTTTCTCCCACATATGGGGCATCAGTGTACTCAGAACAAATTGGACAGCAACTTTTGGGGCCCAGTTTCTCCTGTTACGCTTGGGAAAATAAAAAATTGGGGGTTAAAAAAACATTTCTGAGGAAAAAAATATATATTTTTTTCATGGCTATGTATTATAAACTTCTGTGAAGCACTTGGGCATTAAAAGTGCTCACTAGAGTTGAGCGACCTTGACCTCTTTAGAGTCGAGCCGGGTTTCGCGAAACCCGACTATCTCAAAAGTCGGGTCGAGTGAAATCGGCCGATTATGACGTAAAGTCGGGATCGACCGAAACACGAAACCCAATGCAAGTCAATGGGGCAGCATAGTCGGCAGTGAGTGGGGGCCAGGAAAACACCTAGAGTGCCCATTTTAATGTCAAAACCATCCATTCTTCTTAATGAAGCTTGTCAAGCGTAATTTACCTTATAATAATTGGAAGGCATTTGAAATTGGGGGTCATTTGGCTAAAGTTGTGGTGGGTAGGGCTGGTTCAAGTAATTAGTGGGCCCAGGAAATCTGGACCACGTCACGGCAGTGGAGCAGGGAGAGGTAAGTATTTCAACTTTGCAAGTGCTGTGAACCTGAGCAAGCAGGGGGGGCCCACTCGTTGGCATTGGCACTGGCACAGGGCCCCTCAAAGTACAGCGGTGTGTTTGCACGACGGGGGCGCCTCCCACCGGCAGCAACACTTTTGCGTTCTATGAGAGGCCCTGTGCCAGTGACGTCGCCAACTAGTATTCCTCCCCCCACCTGATGAAGGAACCTGCACTTTCATCTGCACCTTCCTCTTTGTCCCCGTGTAAGGTGGTATGGTATGCGGGAAGAGCAACCTGACTTTCAGCAGGGTCACAATGTTGTTGTGTAGCGTGCACGGGGAATGTTGCGTTATGGGTCAATGTACCAGCAGACTCATCTATCACTGGCTGGGCAATGGGCAGGATGAGGAGGAAACACAGATATAGGCCCAAAGAATAAAGTTGGCTAAATGCAGTTCAAAATTGGTAACACAGGAATAACCAGGGGGCATTGCAGTGGAGGACAACTGGAATGAGAGGCTGACACAGAGAGTAGGCCCAAATCAGTAAGTAGTCGAAATGCAGTTCAAAATTGGCAACCGTAGTAAACAGGCGGCACAGCTTTGTTCAGTGGAGGAGAACAGCAAGGAGTGGCAGACACCGATAGTAGGCCCCAACCCAACTAGTAGGCCAAATGCAGTCTAACATTAACAACTACTTAACGAGCGCCTGAAAACAGAATTTCAGGACAGGAAACCAGGAGAACAGCAAGGAGCGGCAGACACTGTTAGTAGGCCCCAAACAAACTAGTACGCCAAATGCAGTTGTTCCATTTAACCACAATTTAACGAGAGCCTGAAGATAGAAGCTCAGGAAAGGCAACCTGGAGAACACCTTGGAGTGGAACACACCATCTCTCTCCACCCCATACCCATTTTGTAGGCCTAATGCAGTGTAGTTTTCTACAACTACTAAACGAGAGTCGGAAGACCGAAGCAATGGCAAGGAAACCTGGGGAACACCTTGGAGTGTAACACACCATCTCTCTCCACCCGATACCCATTTTGTAGGCCTAATGCAGTGTAGTTTTCTACAACTACTGAACGAGAGTCGGAAGATCGAAGCAATGGCGAGGAAACCTGGAGAACACCTTGGAGTGTAACACACCATCTCTCTCCACCCCATAGCCAATTTGGAGGCCTAATGCAGTGTAGTTTCCAACAACTACTAAACGAGAGCATTAAGATCGAAGCTCTGGAAAGGCAACCTGGAGAACACCTTGGAGTGTAACACACCATCTCTCTCCACCCGATACCCAATTTGTAGGCCTAATGCAGTGTAGTTTTCTACAACTACTGAACGAGAGTCGGAAGACCAAAGCAATGGCAAGGAAACCTGGGGAACACCTTGGAATGTAACACACCATCTCTCTCCACCCCATACCCAATTTGTAGGCCTAATGCAGCCTACTTTCCGACAACTACTAAACGAGAGCATGAAGATCGAAGCTCAGGAATTGCAACCTGGGGAACAACTTGGAGTGTAACACACCCTCTCTCTACACCACGGAAGGGCTGATTCTTAGGAAGGAAGGCTGTCGGAAAGAAGCAGGGCGCGTCCGAGGGTGATTATATTCTTATTAGGTATATACTCACCCTCGGACGCGCCCTGCTTCTTTATTTGTAATGAATGTTTATTTGCAATGTGGTTTTGACTTACTCTATTTTTTTGGTAAATAATGATTTTATTATTTTCATTGTTTTGCATCTTCTTGGCAATAATATAAAGAAGACGCGACAGGACAACACTCGGTGGATGCAATATCTGTGTTTTAAATTGAAAAAAACTTTCAGTTAACTACTTGCAGGAGAAAGTTATTGTAGCTGGTGGCCATTTTTAGTACTGTACCAGATTTTTGTTGTATGTGTTTGTTTTTAATGTTAAAATGTCTGCATTTGATATCTCTCCATTATTTTCTTTTTTATAAGCAAAATACTTATTTTTATATTTTCTGATGTTGGTTCAAGGGGTACACGGGCAGCAGTAGACAGGTCAGTGGAGGCCTAGTGGAAGGAGGGACCGCAGACAGGCTTCGAAGGCCTAACATAATAAATTGGGCTGGCTGTAGGCAATTTAAAATTTGTTCCAGGGGAACACGGGCAGCAGTGGCCTGGTCTGTGTAGTAGTAGTGGAAAGAACAGGCCGCAGACAGGCTTCGAAGGCCTAACATAACAAAAATTGGGATGTAGGCAATTTACAATTGGTTCCAGGGGAACACGGACAGCAGTAGACAGGTCAGTGGAGGCCTAGTGGAAGGAGGGACCGCAGACAGGCTTCGAAGGCCTAACATAATAAATTGGGCTTGCTGTCGGCAATTTAAAATTGGTTCCAGGGGAACACGGGCGGCAGTAGCCAGGTCAGTGTAGTAGTAGTGGAAAGAACGGGCCGCAGACAGGCTTCGAAGGCCTAACATAACAAAAATTGGGCTGTAGGCAATTTAAAATTGGTTCCAGGGGAACACGGGCAGCAGTAGACAGGTCAGTGGAGGCCTAGTGGAAGGAGGAACCGCAGACAGGCTTCGAAGCCCTAACATAATAAATTGGGCTTGCTGTCGGCAATTTTAAATTGGTTCCAGGGGAACACGGGTGGCAGTAGCCAGGTCAGTGTAGTAGTAGTGGAAAGAACGGGCCGCAGACAGGCTTCGAAGGCCTAACATAACAAAAATTGGGCTGTAGGCAATTTAAAATTGGTTCCAGGGGAACACGGGCAGCAGTAGACAGGTCAGTGGAGGCCTAGTGGAAGTAGGGACTGCAGACAGGCTTCGAAGCCCTAACATAATAAATTGGGCTGGCTGTAGGCAATTTAAAATTGGTTCCAGGGGAACACGGGCAGCAGTAGACAGGTCAGTGGAGGCCTAGTGGAAGGAGGGACCGCAGACAGGCTTCGAAGGCCTAACATAATAAATTGGGCTGGCTGTAGGCAATTTAAAATTGGTTCCAGGGGAACACGGGCAGCAGTGGCCTGGTCAGTGTAGTAGTAGTGGAAAGAACGGGCCGCAGACAGGCTTCGAAGGCCTAACATAACAAAAATTGGGCTGTAGGCAATTTAAAATTGGTTCCAGGGGAACACGGGCAGCAGTAGACAGGTCAGTGGAGGCCTAGTGGAAGGAGTGACCGCAGACAGGCTTCGAAGGCCTAACATAAGAAAAATGTCAATACAATGGTATTGACAGTGCCAGGCATTGAAGGATGTCAGCGCATAGACTAAACATTGGTGGAGCTGTGAGAGACAATTTTGCAAGTGGTAGAGCACTGTTTGAGCTGGGGGGGGGACTGTCTTGTGGCCGGCGGTACAGGCCCAGGGCCCCTCATATTACAACGGTTTGTCTGACGTTGGGTGCGCACCACCACCGCCAGACACTTTATTGTACTATGAGGGACCTAGTGGCAGTGCCGTCGACCAAAAGCGGGCACACCCACCTCCTCAGACAAACAGTACTCTCACGGGTGCTGGCGCCAAGTGGCGATACCACGGCCCCGTGTGGGGACTTTGGCCATTTAGGGAGGTGTTAACATGTCGGATGCTGGACAATCAGGTGCTGCAAATTACGAGATTGGAAAAGTCGTTCAGAATAGTCCACAGGCAAGACCTTTACATAGGAAAGCTAGGTGTCAGCCGGGCAAGGTGGGGCAAAAGATTTCGAAATCCAGTTGTGGTTCATTTTAATGAAGGTTAGATCATCTACATTTTGGGTAGCCAGACGAGTCCTTTTTTCTGTTAGTATTGAACCTGCAGCACTGAATACTCTTTCTGATAGGACACTAGCTGCCGGGCAAGCAAGCTCCTGCAATGCATATTCTGCCAATTCTGGCCAGGTGTCTAATTTTGATGCCCAGTAATCAAATGGGAATGACGGTTGAGGGAGAACGTCGATAAGGGATGAAAAATAGTTAGTAACCATACTGGACAAATGTTGTCTCCTGTCACTTTGAATTGATGCTGCAGTACCTGTCCTGTCTGCGGTCATAGCAAAATCACTCCACAACCTGGTCAGAAAACCCCTCTGGCCTGCTGGCCCCTGCAGCTCGTGTTAGAACGATCACGGGCGCTGTGTGCAGGGAATGCCAGAAGCAAACGGTCAACAAGAGTTGATTGTTTGGTTGCTAATATTAGTTCTAAGTTCTCATGTGGCATTATATTTTGCAATTTGCCTTTATAGCGAGGATCAAGGAGGCAGGCCAACCAGTAATCGTCATCGTTCATCATTTTTGTTATGCGTGTGTCCCTTTTGAGGATATGTAAGGCATAATCCGCCATGTGGCCCAAAGTTCCAGTTCTCAAATCTGTGGTTGTGCTTGGTTGAGGGGCAGTTTCAGGCAAATCCACGTCACTTGTGTCCCTCCAAAAACCAGAACCCGGCCTTGCCGCGCTAACAATTTCCACTGGCCCCGGAAAAGCTTCCTCATTAAAAATATAATCATCCCCATCATCCTCCTCATCCTCCTCCTCCTGTTCGCCCGCTACCTCGTCCTGTACACTGCCCTGGCCAGACAATGGCTGACTGTCATCAAGGCTTTCCTCTTCCTCAGCTGCAGACGCCTGATCCTTTATGTGCGTCAAACTTTGCATCAGCAGACACATTAGGGGGATGCTCATGCTTATTATGGCGTTGTCTGCACTAACCAGCCGTGTGCATTCCTCAAAACACTGAAGGACTTGACACATGTCTTGAATCTTCGACCACTGCACACCTGACAACTCCATGTCTGCCATCCTACTGCCTGCACGTGTATGTGTATCCTCCCACAAAAACATAACAGCCCACCTCTGTTCACACAGTCTCTGAAGCATGTGCAGTGTTGAGTTCCACCTTGTTGCAACGTCTATGATTAGGCGATGCTGGGGAAGGTTCAAAGAACGCTGATAGGTCTGCATACGGCTGGAGTGTACGGGCGAACGGCAGATATGTGAGCAAAGTCCACGCACTTTGAGGAGCAGGTCGGATAACCCCGGATAACTTTTCAGGAAGCACTGCACCACCAGGTTTAAGGTGTGAGCCAGGCAAGGAATGTGTTTCAGTTGGGAAAGGGAGATGGCAGCCATGAAATTCCTTCCGTTATCACTCACTATCTTGCCTGCCTCAAGATCTACAGTGCCCAGCCACGACTGCGTTTCTTTCTGCAAGAACTCGGACAGAACTTCAGCGGTGTGTCTGTTGTCGCCCAAACACTTCATAGCCAATACAGCCTGCTGACGTTTGCCAGTAGCTGCCCCATAATGGGAGACCTGGTGTGCAACAGTGGCAGCTGCGGATGGAGTGATTGTGCGACTGCGGTCTGTGGACGAGGTCTCGCTTCTGCAGGAGGACGAGGAGGAGGAGGAGGGGGTGCGAACGGCTACAGCCAACTGTTTCCTAGACCGTGGGCTAGGCAGAACTGTCCCAAACTTGCTGTCCCCTGTGGACCCTGCATCCACCACATTTACCCAGTGTGCCGTGATGGACACGTAACGTCCCTGGCCATGCCTACTGGTCCATGCATCTGTTGTCAGGTGCACCTTTGTGCTCACAGATTGCCTGAGTGCATGGACGATGCACTCTTTAACATGCTGGTGGAGGGCTGGGATGGCTTTTCTGGAAAAAAAGTGTCGACTGGGTAGCTCGTAGCGTGGTACAGCGTAGTCCATCAGGGCTTTGAAAGCTTCGCTTTCAACTAACCGGTAGGGCATCATCTCCAACGAGATTAGTCTAGCTATGTGGGCGTTCAAACCCTGTGTACGCGGATGCGAGGCTAAGTACTTCATTTTTCTAACCATAGTCTCATGTAAGGTGAGCTGGACTGGAGAGCTGGAGATCGTGGAACTAGCGGGGGTGCCGGTGGACATGGCAGACTGAGAGACGGTGGGAGATGGTATTGTTGCCGCCGGTGCCCTAGATGCAGTGTTTCCTACTACGAAACTGGTGATTCCCTGACCCTGACTGCTTTGGCCTGGCAAAGAAACCTGCACAGATACTGCAGGTGGTGCAGAAAATGGTGGCCCTACACTGCCGGAAGGGATGTTGCGTTGATGACTAGCTTCATTGGCCGAGGGTGCTACAACCTTAAGGGACGTTTGGTAGTTAGTCCAAGCTTGCAAATGCATGGTGGTTAAATGTCTATGCATGCAACTTGTATTGAGACTTTTCAGATTCTGCCCTCTGCTTAAGGTAGTTGAACATTTTTGACAGATGACTTTGCGCTGATCAATTGGATGTTGTTTAAAAAAATGCCAGACTGCACTCTTTCTAGCATCGGATACCTTTTCAGGCATTGCAGACTGAACTTTAACCGGATGGCCACGCTGTCCTCCAACAGGTTTTGACTTTGCCACGCGTTTTGGGCAAGATACGGGCCCGGCAGATGGAACCTGTTGCGATGTTGATGCCTGCTGCGGCCCCTCCTCCTCCGCTTCAGAACTGCTGCCGCCTGCACCCTGTTCCCCCAATGGCTGCCAATCGGGGTCAAGAACTGGGTCATCTATTACCTCTTCTTGTAGCTCGTGTGCAACTTCGTCTGTGTCACCGTGTCGGTCGGTGGTATAGCGTTCGTGATGGGGCAACATAGTCTCATCAGGGTCTGATTCTTGATCAGCACCCTGCGAGGGCAATGTTGTGGTCTGAGTCAAAGGACCAGCATAGTAGTCTGGCTGTGGCTGTGCATCAGTGCACTCCATGTCAGATTCAACTTGTAATGGGCATGGACTGTTAACTGCTTCACTTTCTAAGCCAGGGACGGTATGTGTAAAGAGCTCCATGGAGTAACCCGTTGTGTCGCCTGCTGCATTCTTCTCTGTTGTTGTTTTTACTGAAGAGGACAAGGAAGCGACTTGTCCCTGACCGTGAACATCCACTAACGACGCGCTGCTTTTACTTTTACCAGTTTCACGAGAGGAGGCAAAAGAGCTAGAGGCTGAGTCAGCAAGATAAGCCAAAACTTGCTCTTGCTGCTCCGGCTTTAAAAGCGGTTTTCCTACTCCCAGAAAAAGGAGCGTTCGAGGCCTTGTGTAGCCAGACGACGAACCTGGCTCCACAGCTCCAGACTTAGGTGCAATATTTTTTTTCCCACGACCACCTGATGCTCCACCACTACCACTACCCTCATTACCAGCTGACAATGAACGCCCCCGGCCACGACCTCTTCCACCAGACTTCCTCATTGTTTTAAAAACGTTACCAAACTAACGGTATTTGTTGCTGTCACACAACTTACACAGTGAGCTATAACTTCAGTATGATTTAGCTACGCCTTTACAGGTGGGTGAGACCACAACGAAAATCAGGCACAATGTTACACACTCTGTTGTTGGTGGCAACAAATAAGAGAGATGTCACACACGCAGGACTGTCACTGAAGCGCAAATGTAAATATTAATCTCCCACTGATTTGTTTTTTTTTTTTAAAAGGGAGACTTTAGAAAAAAAAAAATAATAAAAAAAAATGATTTTTTAAAGAAGAATTTATAAACCAAATAAAATGAAATGATTGTTTCAGGGAGAATTTAGAAAACAAATAAAAAAAAAATAGGCTTTCTATGGCCCACTGAGTGAGAGAGGACGCACACAGGAGTCAGGAGTGGCACACAAGCCCAGAGGCCAATATTTATCTCCCACTGATTGATTTAGTGATTTTTTCAGGTAGATTTTGGAACCCAAATCAAGCAAAAAAAAAAATAGGCTTTCTATGGCCCACAATTGGAGAGAGAGAGAGAGATGGTACACCCAGGAGTCAAGAGTGGCACACAAGCAGAAAGGGCAATATTAATCTCCCACTGATTTGATTTTTTTTTTTTTTTTCAGGGAGACTTTAGAAAAAAAAAATACAAAAAAATGAATTTTTCAGGAAGAATTTAGAAACAAAATAAAATAAAATGATTGTTTCAGGGAGAATTTAGAAAACAAATAAAAAAAAATAGGCTTTGTAGGGCCCACTGAGTGAGAGAGGATGCACACAGGAGTCAGGAGTGGCACACAAGCCCAGAGGCCAATATTTATCTCCCACTGATTGATTTATTGATTTTTTCAGGTAGAATTTAGAACCCAAATCAACCCAAAAATAAATAGGCTTTCTATGGCCCACTATTTGTGAGAGAGATGGCACGCTCAGGACTGGCACACAAGCCCAGAGGCCAATATTAATCTCCCACTTTTTTTTTTTTTTCCAGGGAAAATTTATAAACCCAATAAAAAAAATAATAAATAGGCTTTCTATGGCCCACTATCTGAGAGAGAGAGATGGTACGCTTAGGACTGGCACACAAGCCCAAAGGCCAATATTAATCTCCCACTGATTGATTTATTGATTTTTTCAGGTAGAATTTAGAACCCAAATCAACCAAAAAAATAAATAGGCTTTCTATGGCCTACTATTTGTGAGAGAGATGGCACGCTCAGGACTGGCACACAAGCCCAGAGGCCAATATTAATCTCCCACTGATTGATTTATTGATTTTTTCAGTTAGAATTTAGAACCCAAATCAAGCAAAAAAATTAATAGGCTTTCTATGGCCCACTGAGTGAGAGATGGCACACACAGGAGTCAGGAGTGGCACACAAGCCCTGAGGCCAATATTTTTCTCCCACTGATTGATGTTGTGATTTTTTCAGGTAGATTTTGGAACCCAAATCAAGCAAAGAAATAAATAGGCTTTCTATGGCCCACTGAGTGAGAGATGGCACATACAGGAGTCAGGAGTGGCACACAAGCCCTGAGGCCAATATTTTTCTCCCACTGATTGATGTAGTGATTTTTTCAGGTAGATTTTAGAACCCAAATCAAGCAAAAAAATAAATAGGCTTTCTATGGCCCACTGAGTGAGAGATGACACAGACAGGGATGGCACTCTAGCAGAAATGCCAATCTTAATCTCCCACAAAAAAAAAAAAAAGGAACTGTCCTTCAATTACTATCTCCCTGCAGTAATCTCAGCCAGGTATGGCAGGCAGCAATAAGGAGTGGACTGATGCACAAATTAAATAAAAAGTGTGGACAAACAAACAAGATAGCTGTGCAGAAAGGAAGGAACAAGAGGATTTGTGCTTTGAAAAAAGCAGTTGGTTTGCACAGCGGCGTACACACAGCAATGCAGCTATCAGGGAGCCTTCTAGGGCAGCCCAATGAGCTACAGCGCTGAGGAAAAAAAAAAAAACTGTCCCTGCACACCGAAGGTGGTGTTGGGCTGTGGAAATCGCTACAGCACAAGCGGTTTGGTGGTTAATGGACCCTGCCTAACGCTATCCCTGCTTCTGACGAAGCGGCAGCAACCTCTCCCTAAGCTCAGATCAGCAGCAGTAACATGGCGGTCGGTGGGAACGCCCCTTTATAGCCCCTGTGACGCCGCGGACAGCAAGCCAATCACTGCAATGCCCTTCTCTAAGATGGTGGGGACCAGAACCTATGTCATCACGCTGCCCACACTCTGCGTTTACCTTCATTGGCTGAGAAATGGCGCTTTTCGCGTCATTGAAACGCGACTTTGGCGCAAAAGTCGCGTACCGCATGGCCGACCCCGCACAGGGGTCGGATCGGGTTTCATGAAACCCGACTTTGCCAAAAGTCGGCGACTTTTGAAAATGAACGACCCGTTTCGCTCAACCCTAGTGCTCACCACACATCTAGATAAGTTCCTTAGGTGGTCTACTTTCCAAAATGGTGTCACTGTTCCACTGTTTAGGCACATTAGGGGCTCTCCAAATGCAACATGGCATCCGATCTCAATTCCAGCCAATTCTGCATTGAAAAAGTCAAATGGCACTCCTTCTCTTACAAGCTCTACCATGCGCCCAAACAGTGGTTTACCCCCACATATGGTGTATCGGCATATTCAGGAGAAATTGGGCAACACATTTTGTGGTTCATTTTTTCTTTTCACACTTGTGAAAATAAAAAAAATTGGTTCTGAAGTAAAATGTTTGTAAAAAAAGTTAGATGTTAATTTTTTCCTTCCACATTGCTTCAGTTCCTGTGAAGCACGTAAAAGGTTAATAAACTTTTGAATTTGGTTTTTAGCACCTTGAGGGGTGTAGTTTTTAGATTGGTGTCACTTTTGGATATTTTCTGTCATGTGCACCCCTCAAAGTAACTTTAAATGTGAGATGGTCGCTAAAAAATGATTTTGTAAATGTTGTAAAAATGAGTAACGCTGGTCAACTTTTAACACATATAACTTCCTAACAAAAAATTTTGTTTCCAAAATTGTGCTGATGTAATGGAGACATGTGGGAAATGTTATTTGTTAACTATTTTGTGTGACATATCTCTCTGAATTAAGGGCATAAAAATTCAAATTTTGAAAATTGCAAAATTTTAAAAATGTTTGCCATATTTCCATTTTTTTCATAAATAAATGCAAGTAATATTGAAGAAATTTTACCACTACCATGAAGTACAATATGTCACGAAAAAACAGTCTCAGAATCAGTGGGATCTGTTAAAATGTTCCAGAGTTATAACATCATAAAATGACAGTGGTCTGAATTGTAAAAATCGCCTGGTCATTAAGCTGCAAATTGGCTCCATCACTAAGGGGTTAAAACAGTTATTTAAAAAAAAAAAAGAATTACCTTTTTTGTTATTATTTTATAGAATTTTTTTTCCCTCCCCGTTAACAAAAATTCTGTAACCTTAAAAAACTGTGTTAATATGTAGGTACACACCGAAAGTAAATTGCAACAGCAACCAGCATTTTCAATTAAGTTTCTGGATTATGGATATTTTTATTTTGTCTTTTTAAAAAAATTGCAGGATGTGCACTTCCCCTGCAAATATACACAAGTATTTGTTTCATCATTTTTCATTGGAAAGAAAATTAAGGCAGAGGAATAAAGAAGATGCTTTTATTAAAGAGGTTGTCTGGGATGACTTATGCTTTGGATAGGTCATCAATGTCTGATCCGTGGGAGTGCGACACCTCTCAAGTTCGCTGATCAGCTTTTCCTGGTTTTGGTCACAGCTGGAACTTCTCAGTTAAGGAGCTGCACAGCACAGCTCTGTTGATAGCATAGTGGCCGTGGCCAGGTGCTGCCTATTCACCACATATACTAATATTTGAAAATGTTTCTATTTCTTTCCACCTTGACTATATCCCCAGTTACAGCTGCATAAAACAGCCCCAAAGCATATTACTGCCTCCTCTAAATATCACTGAGGAAAGGATGTTCTTTTAGTAATTTTAGTGATGGCTTTATGTCAAACACACCTTTCGGAATAATGCCAAAAGTGCAAACTTGGCCTCATCAGATGATAATGCGTTTTCCCCACATCAGATGATGATGCATTTTACCACATGCTTGTGGAAGACTTCATGTAGGTTTTGGCAAAACATAGCCAGGCTTTGATACTTTTCTTTGAAAGAACAGGCATTCAGATTGCCACCCTACCCCACAGGCGAGGCATATGAAGATAAGATAATAGGAGATTGTTTTCACATGCACTACAATGCCAGATCTTGTCAGAAATTTCTGCAACTCCTTTAATGTCGCTGTAGGCCTGCTGACATCTTCCCAGACCAAATATCTTCTTGTCTTTTTATCAATTTTTGAGGGATGCCCAGTTCCAGGTAATGTCACTGATGTAGAAAGTTTTATCCCTTTATCCCCTGTAATACAGCGGTGTCCACACTGTGCAGTGATAAGGCAGTGACCCAGGAAAAGTTCAAGGTAAAGTCTCTTTTAATGATCATCATACTCACAAACAGAAAGTAAACTGGATCCTCTGGCTCGCAGCTGGTAAAACAAAAACAGTCTGTGACCAATTGCCATGGACGACTGCACCGCCGTGTATGCTGAGGTTGCCAGTCCTTTTGTTTCCATTTTGCCCTGTATTGCTTCACACAGGTTGAGCTCTGCAGAGACTTCTGCTATGCCTGCTTGAAAGACCAAAACTGACACACCCTGCTGCAGGTTTTTTTTTTACAAAAGAACCTGTGGCCATCGGCCATATGGAAAACGTGGGGCCAGGGGAAGAAATGAACTGCCCCACAACCATCCTGTAGTTTGTTTCAAAATAAAAGCCCAGAGCAAGTTTTCTTAAATCTGTCTTGGACAAATAGCTTGCCCAATATCAACACTTACTTCTGTTCTGCATTGCAATCACAGCTATGCTGTGCATATGAAAGAGAGAAAGATTGAAGGAAGATCCAGAGAAGACAGAAGGAGTCCTAGGGGCATGGGTAGTGCAGAAGCCACCCATGGGGCCCGCATCTAGAGTGGAGGGACCAGGTCACAGGCAAGTGGAGCGGAACAAAATTAGTGGAATACTTCAAGTTCAGCTAAGAAACTGGAGGCTGTGGCTTTTTCAAGAAGCACAGCCATATCCACCCATATTTCGCTGAAAAGGCAGCCACATAGGATCCAGGGGACTAACAGAGAGTGTTGCCCGACAAGATCTGAGGCTGCTGGCTTGGGACACTGTGGGTTAGGCACTAGGCAGGAGAAGAGGAATGCAAGTGTAGAGAGATGGCCAGAGAAACGAACATAGAATGGAGCCTTGGAGAGGTGCATCCTAATTTGCCTGGGAGTTTGCTGGACCATTAACCTGAAGAACACAGCATCAAGCTTGCGTTTGTGGACTGGAAAACTGTAAGTAAAGCATTGGAAACTGCACCTTTTTGGAAGTGCATTGAACAGCAAGGTAAATTGCTGCTGAAGGGAAAAAAATCTATTTAAATCTTCAGCTTAGCGAGTGTGAACGAGCTGAGTGTGACCTGAGCGTAAGTGTGAACGGCAATAAGTGTGACTTGTGATTCAGTGAAGAGGTATTTGCAAACCCTTTAATAAATACCTGTGTGAATTGGTGCGAGTTACTGAATTGGGAATAGATATATTCACAAGGGGTTAATTTAGGGTGGGGGCTCATAATTAAGGGTTTATAAGGGGCAGCTGGTTGGGGCTCAAGTCCTTTTAGGAAGTGCATTGAACAGCAAGGTGGATTGCTGCTGAGGGGAAAAAGAAAAAAAATATCTCTTTAATTCTTCAGCTTAGCGAGTGTGAACTAACTGAGTGTGACCTGAGCGTAAGTGTGAATGGCGATAAGTGTGACTTGTGATTCAGCGATTTTGGATTCAGGGAGTTTCCAAGGGAGGAATTACTGAATTGCTGTCTGTATTTTATTAATACTTTGCATTTATTTTTTATTTAACTTTTCTGTCTGGTGCTATCCCCTTTAGGAAATGTGCTCCACTATTGTTAATGCCATCCAGTGCACATCTTGCCACATGTATGCAATCCTTGAGCAGCCGGTCGAGGGTGCATACTGCTGTCCAAGATGTGAGCACGTTCTATCAATGGGATAGATAAAGCGGGGGATGGTAGGATGGAGCTGAAGGACAGTGAAGCAGCAAGCTCGGTGACAGTTAGAAGGCCAGGTAGAGGGAAGAGTGCCAGGGAGGCTAGTCCTGATCTAGAACACCCCAATAAGTTTGCTAAGTTGGCAGATGAGGGGGGTGCCAGTATAGGGGTAGCACTGCTGCAGCCAGGCATGTCCTCTGAAAGCCGGAGGAGGGACTGCTACAATAAGGAGGAAAATAGGAGAGCAGAGCAGGCCAGACAGGTGCTGGTAGTGGGGGACTCAATTATTAGGGGAACATATAGGGCAATCTGTCACAAAGACAGGGATCGTCGAACGGTGTGCTGCCTACCTGGCTCTCGAGTCTGACACATCGCTGATCGGGTGGACAGATTACTGGGAGGGGCTGGTGAGGACCCAACGGTCATGGTGCACATTGGCACAAATTACAAAGTTAGAGGTAGGTGGAAGGTCCTTAAAAACGATTTCAGGGAATTAGACTGCAAGCTGAAAGCAAGGACCTGGATGTGGTATTTTCCGAACTATTGCCTGTACCACGTGCCACGTCAAAGAGGCAATGGGAGATTAGGGAGGTTAATAAGTGGCTCAAGAATTGGTGTAGGAAGGATGGGTTTGGGTTTCTGCAGAACTGGGCTGACTTCTCAGTTGGCTACAGGTCCTACACTAGGAACGGGCTGCATCTCAATGGGGAAGGTGCAGCTGTGCTGGGGGAGAAAATGGCTAGAAGGTTGGTGGAGTGTTTAAACTAGGGAATGGCAGACAATATGATCAGTGATAACAAAAATTTCCCATTGAATGTCACCTGCTTAACCCAGCAGGAAGTATGGCGGCGTCTAAAAATCGCTAAAATTGACAAATCTCAGGGCCGGAAGGGATACACCCCCGAGTACTGCAGGAATTAAGTACAGTCATTGATAGACCATTATTTTTAATCTTTAAAGACTCCATAATAACAGGGTCTGTACCACAGGACTGGCGTATAGCAAATGTAGTGCCAATATTCAAAAGAGGACAAAAACTGAACTCGGAAATTATAGGCCAGTAAGCTTAACCTCTACTGTGGGTAAAATCCTGGAGGGCATTCTAAGGGATGCTATACTGGAGTATCTTAAGAGGAATAACCTCATGACCCAATATCAACATGGGTTTACTAGGGACCATTCCTGTCAGACAAATCTGATCAATTTCTACGAAGAGGTAAGTTTCAGACTGGACCAAGGGAACGCAGTGGATGTAGTATATATGGACTTTTCAATACATTTTGATACGGTGCCACACAAAAGGTTGATACATAAAATGAGAATAATGGGGATAGTGGAAAATATGTGTAAGTGGGTTAAGAGCTGGCTCAGGGATAGGAAACAAAGGGTGGTTATTAATGGAGCACACTCGGACTGGGTCACGGTTAGCAGTGGGATACCACAGGGGTAAGTATTGGGCCCTCTTCTTTTTAACATATTTATTAATGACCTTGTAGGGGGCATGTAGAGCAGAATTTCAATATTTGCAGATGACACTAAACTCTGCAGGGTAATCAATACAGAGAAGGACAATTTTATATTACAGGATGATTTATGTAAACTAGAAGCTTGAGCTGACAAATGGCTTTAATGGGGATAAATGTAAGGTCATGCACTTGGGTAGAAGTAATAAGATGTATAACTATGTGCTTAATTCTAAAACTCTGGGCAAAACCATCAATGAAAAAGACATGGGTGTATGGGTGGATGACAAACTCACATTTAGTGGCCAGTGTCAGGCAGCTGCTACAAAGGCAAATAAAATAATGGGATGCATTAATAGAGGCATAGATGCTCATGAGGAGAACATAATTTTACCTCTATACAAGTCATTAGTTCGACCACACTTAGAATACTGTGTTCAGTTCTGGTCTCGGGTGTATAAGAAAGACATAGCTGAACTAGAATGGGTGCAGAGAAGAGCGACCAAGGCTATTAGAGGACTGGGGGGTCTGCAATACCAAGATAGGTTACTACACCTGGGGCTATTTAGTATGGAAAAACGAAGGCTATGGGGTGATCTTATCTTAATGTATAAGTATATAAGGGGACAGTACAAAGACCTTTCTGATGATCTTTTTAATCATAGACCTGAGACAGCGACAAGGGGGCATCCACTATGTCTGGAGGAAAGAAGGAACAGACGTGGGTTCTTTACTGTAAGAGCAGTGAGACTATGGAACTCTCTGCCGTATGATGTTGTAATGAGTGATTCATTACTTAATTTTAAGAGGGAACTGGATGCCTTTCTTGAAAAGTATAATGTTACAGGTTATATATATTAGATTCCTTGATAGGGCGTTGATCCAGGGAACTAGCTTTATTGTGTAGTCGGGAAGGAATTTTTTTTCCCCAATGTGGAGCTTACTCTTTGCCACATTATTTTTTTTTGCCTTCCTCTGGATCAACATGTTAGGGCATGTTAGGTTAGGCTATGGGTTGAACTAGATGGACTTAAAGTCTTCCTTCAACCTTAATAACTATGTTACTATGTTACCTTGCTGTGTCCTTGTGTCCTTTCTACAACACCTGCATGGCCTACCACAGCCACCATCATCACATCACCTATTCATACAGTTGCCCTGGGGTTTAGCTCTGCCTGTGGAGAGCTGTACCAACTTGATGCATCACCATCAGCCCCAATGGACTCTGAAGCAGCGTCGGCTAACATTTTTAAAGCCGAATACCACAGGTGGCATCACGAACACTTACAATTCCCCTTTTATCACATTGACTCTTCTATTGAACACCCATGGCCTCGGACCAGGTCACCGCTGCCATGACGCATCCCCTATAAGAACTGTGCTGACATGGTACAGAGTATCCCACGGCAATGGAGGGTGCTCTAGATGGACCCCGAAAAGGTAAAATTGGTACTCAGTTGGTCTCAACCATGTAATCTTAAAACTTTATAGTGTATCTTTGTTTTGCTAATTATTACAGGAGGTTTATCAGGGGGTTCTCCAAAGTAGTAAAACACCTTACTGATAGTGTTGAGCATTCCGATACCGCAAGTATCGGGTATCGGCCGATATATGCTGTATCGTAATTCCGATACCGAGTTCCAATATTTTTGCGATATCGGAAATCGGAATCGGAAGTGTTCCCAGTCATCTTCGGCGTGTGTGGTGCGTATGGTTCCCAGGGTCTGGAGGAGAGGAGACTCTCCTCCAGGCCCTGGGATCCATATTCATGTAAAAAATAAAGAATAAAAATAAAAAATATGGATATACTCACCCCTCCGACGAACCCTGGCTGTCACCGCTGCAAGCGTCTGCCTCCATTCCTAAGAATGCAGAGAGTGAAGGACCTTCGATGACATCGCGGTCAGGTGACCGGTCAGGCGACGTCATCGAAGGTCCTTCACTCTCTGCATTCTTAGGAACGGAGGCAGACGCTTGCAGCAGTGACAGCCAGGGTTCGTCGGAGGGGTGAGTATATCCATATTTTTTTATTTTTATTCTTTATTTTTTACATGAATATGGATCTCAAGGCCTGAAGGAGAGTTTCCTCTCCTTCAGACCCTGGGAACCATCCAGGATCACTTCCGATATTTGTGTCCCATTGACTTGTATTGGTATCGGGTATCGTTTCGGCAATATCCGATATTTTTTGGATATCGGCCGATCCCATCCGATACCGATACTTTCAAATATCAGTAGGTATCGCTCAACACTACTTACTGATCTTACTCATAAAGGGGCAGATTTCTCTAACTGGGATCCTACTGCTATTAATGTATTTAACTGTGAAGTAGTGCAAAAGTGCAATAGGGTCTTATTCAGGTTAAAAGTTAGATGAATGAAAGGTAAAACCACTCACCTTGTAAGCTTGTGTGAGACACAACAATTAAATAGCCTAGAGACCAGATGCAGCAGTTTCCATAGAATATCAATAAAAGTAGCCGGATTGGAAGCGTTTCTGTGCTCTCTGGAGTTATGACACGAGTTATAGTAGATAAATAGAAAAAATTGCCGGTTTATTGGTGATGCATTTAAGAATTTACTGACTCCTTCCTCAGGGCAAAAATGGTCAATTTGTGTATAATTGTCCTGAGGAAGGAGTCAGTGGACTTTAAAAGGCTTTGACAATAATACTGCAAGAGTGCAGAAGCACTTCCAATCCGGTTACTTTTATTAAGGCATTTAACATTCTCAAGGTCTATCTATTCCTTTTGTGGTGGAGGTAGATGCCTCCGAGGTAAAGGTGGGAGCAGTGCTCTCCCAGGGATCCCCTACCCTAACTAGTCTAAAGCAATGTGCCTTTTTCTTAGTAATATTCTCTTTCAGAGCTGAACTATGACGTTGGCAACAGAAAACTTTTTGCCATTAAGTTAGCTCTGAAGGAATGGAGACATTACATCGAGGGGGCTAAACATCCATTTATTGTACTTATGGAACATAAGAACCTGATTTATTAAGAAAATGTCTAGAGATTAAATTCTAGCCAGGCACAATGGACCTTGTTTTGTACCAGGTTTAACTTTCTATATCTTACTTCCCTGGGATCAAGATTGTGCCTGAGGATGCTCTCTCTCTGAGTCTTTATACCAACCAGTCTGAGGTCATGGAGTCTGATGTCATTCTTCCCAAGGGGTTTGTGGTGTCATCAGTCAATGTGGCCTTAGAGCTGGTTAAAGTACCAGGATTGACTTTGCCTAGTACACCCCTTGACAAGTTGTTCCTGTGCTCCTAAAGTTGGGGCTGCTCAGAGAGTGCCATTACTCTGCCACTGCAGGTCACCCGAGCATCAAGAGTACATGTCATCTTTTAAACAGTGAGTATTGGTGGCCGTGCTTGAGTAAGGATGTAGAGGCCTATGTTAAGGCATGTGAAATTTGCACCAGAAACAAAATCCCTCACACCACCTTGGCATGGAAGCTCTTACCCCTGCCTATCCTTATCCATAACTGATCTCCCAAAGTCCGAGGGCATAACCATTGTTTGCACAATTTTTGACTGGTTTTCTAAAAAATTCCATTTATTTCCCGTCGCCAAGCTGCCTAATGCTCAGAAGATGGTAGCTCCGTTTCTCACTCAGGTGGTACGATTGAATGGTGTTCCTATGACTATTGTCTCCGATCGAGGCTCCCAATTTATTTTCAGGTTTTGGAGAACTTTCTGTAAGCGCCTGGTGACAGAAGTGTAATTTTCATCCTTGTAGCACCCTCAGACTAATGGGCAGAATAAGCGAATTAATCAGTGTTTGGAGTCATATTTAAGGTGTTTTTGTTCACATAATCAGCGAGAAAGGGGGGCTTACTTGGCATTGGTTGAATTTGCCTTAAACAATAGACACCAAGAGACCCTGGGTATGTCCCTATTCTTGTGCAATCTAGGTTTCCATCCTAGGTCCCCATGCTTTGAGGTGAGGTTTGGGACACTTCTGTCAGTCTCTAAAACACACCACATCTTAGTCTGGGGGATGTTCCATGGCATCTTAGGAAATCAGAGGAGAGCATGAAGGCCAATAAATGCTGTCAACAGTAGTGTTGAGCGATACCTTCCGATATCGGAAAGTATCGGTATCGGTTTGGATCGGCCGATATTCAAAAAATATCGGATATCGCCGATACCGATACCCGATCCCAATGCAAGTCAATGGGACCAAAATATCGGAATTAAAATAAACCCTTTCTTTCCTTGTAGGTTCATTCTACATGAAGGAAAACAACTAAGAATAATGTAGGATGTATGGGGGAGGTGGCGGAGACATTAAAGGCAATGAGGATTAGTCCAATCAAATAGAATAGCATGTTTTTTGTTTTTTTTAAAGACGTTCGGATTGAAAAAGATATTGACTATGTAAATTTTTTTTATTTTGTCAGATATTGATGTTTCACTATTCCACGCCCTTCCCCTTCTTTTTTTTCTTTTTTTTTTTTTCTTTTCCCACACTTTCATCTTCATCATCATCAGCATCTTTGACATCAACTTCTTCACCTTATTCATCTTCTTCTTCATCTTCTACCTATTTTTTTTTTTTTATTACATTCTTCATATTCATTTTCTTCAACTATTATTATTCTTCCTATTCTACATATTCTTTTTATTCCACTGTTATTATTCTTCCTATTCTACTTCTTCATCATATTCTCATTTGTGACAGGCATTCCCGTAGTTGTTATCTATAAAAGTTGGAAGATTACACCTTCCGTTCTGCCAGTCACAAAAGTTACATTTGTCCGCGTTCAGTTTGGCCTGCAGCATCAGGCTTTATCCAGGGGCACCACGAGGAGGAACGGACTCACCCCCATACACTGCTTAGTCTTCTTCTGCATATAATTTAGATAATATCTTTTGCTCTGATATTAAGTCTTATGCTTAATGTTCTTCTGCTCTTTGTTCTGCAGCCTCTTGTTCTTCTGCTTCTCGGTCTTCCATGTTGTCGTCTCCAGGGTCGTCGTCTCCAGTGTCGTCATCTCCGCCGTCATCGTCTCAGCCGTCGTCGTCTCCGCTGTCGTCGTCTCCGCCGTCGTCGTCGTCGTCGTCATCGGGGTGGTCTTCCGGGTCGTCGTCATCGGGGTGGTCTTCCGGGTTGTCGACGTTAGGGTCTTCAACTTGGAAATGTAGCAGAAGGTACAAGAAGGCTGAGAAAATGCCAAGAACCAGCTGATGGAACTGGAACTCGGATGGCTACCCGAAGGTTCAAGAGCCTATGGAACTACCGAGGACCAGCTGACGTTACTGGAACCCGGTTACTAAGCAGGAGGTACCCGTGCTAAAAAGCACTACCAAGGACCGCCTGACGTTGGCGGAACTCGGATACCCAGAAGGAGGCACCTAAGCCAAAGGCTCTGCCCGGAACCAGCTGATGTTACTGGAACCAGGATGGGGAGCAGAAGGTACAAGAGCAAAAGACACTGCCGAGAACCAGCTGACGGAACTGGAACCCGGATGGGTAGCCGAATGTCCAAGAGCCAATGGAACTACCAAGGACCAGCTGACGTTACTGGAACCCGGTTACTAAGCAGGAGGTACCCGTGCCTGAAAGCACTACCAAGGACCACCTGACATTGGTGGAACTTGGATACCCAGAAGGAGGCACCTAAGCCAAAGGCTCTGCCCGGAACCAGCTGACGGTACTGGAACCAGGATGGGGAGCAGAAGGTACAAGAGCAAAAGACACTGCCGAGAACCAGCTGACGGTGCTGGAACCAGGTGGTGGACCCGAAGGCCCACAGGAGAGGAGAGAACAGCTAGGCCGCGAGGCAGCCGCAGTTACCGAACCCCAACAGTCCTACAGGGGGAGCTGGGCCTACTGGCACTACAGAACCAGCCTTGACTACCAGTTCACGCAGCCCACATAGGAAGCTCCTAAACTGGAGGCACCCTGGAGTTGGCTAACTCGACCGCACCACGACGGGGCAAGCATAGGCGTCTCAGTGAAGTTGACACAACCCGGAAACAGCTGACGGTGCTGAAACCAGGCTTGGCACGAGGGAGTACCTGTGACAAGAACACTGCCGAGAACCAGCTGGCGGTGCTGGAACCCGGATGCGTTGCCCCAGTGTGCAAGAGCCAATGGCACGACCGAGGACCAGCTGACGGTGCTGGAACCCGGTTACTAAGCTGTAGGTGCCCGCGCTTAAAAGCACTACCAAGGACCGCCTGGCGTTGGCGGAACTCGGATACCCAGGAGGAGGCACCTAAGCCAAAGGCTCGGCCCGGAACCAGCTGACGGTGCTGGAACCAGGTGGTGGACCCCAAGGCCCACAGGAGAGGAGAGAACAGCTAGGCCGCGAGGCAGCCGCAGTTACCGAACCCCAACAGTCCTACAGGGGGAGCTGGGCCTACTGGCACTACAGAACCAGCCTTGACTACCAGTTCACGCAGCCCACATAGGAAGCTCCTAAACTGGAGGCACCCTGGAGTTGGCTAACTCGACCGCACCACGACGGGGCAAGCATAGGCGTCTCAGTGAAGTTGACACAACCCGGAAACAGCTGACGGTGCTGAAACCAGGCTTGGCACGAGGGAGTACCTGTGACAAGAACACTGCCGAGAACCAGCTGGCGGTGCTGGAACCCGGATGCGTTGCCCCAGTGTGCAAGAGCCAATGGCACGACCGAGGACCAGCTGACGGTGCTGGAACCCGGTTACTAAGCTGTAGGTGCCCGCGCTTAAAAGCACTACCAAGGACCGCCTGGCGTTGGCGGAACTCGGATACCCAGGAGGAGGCACCTAAGCCAAAGGCTCGGCCCGGAACCAGCTGACGGTGCTGGAACCAGGTGGTGGACCCGAAGGCCCACAGGAGAGGAGAGAACAGCTAGGCCGCGAGGCAGCCGCAGTTACCGAACCCCAACAGTCCTACAGGGGGAGCTGGGCCTACTGGCACTACAGAACCAGCCTTGACTACCAGTTCACGCAGCCCACATAGGAAGCTCCTAAACTGGAGGCACCCTGGAGTTGGCTAACTCGACCGCACCACGACGGGGCAAGCATAGGCGTCTCAGTGAAGTTGACACAACCCGGAAACAGCTGACGGTGCTGAAACCAGGCTTGGCACGAGGGAGTACCTGTGACAAGAACACTGCCGAGAACCAGCTGGCGGTGCTGGAACCCGGATGCGTTGCCCCAGTGTGCAAGAGCCAATGGCACGACCGAGGACCAGCTGACGGTGCTGGAACCCGGTTACTAAGCTGTAGGTGCCCGCGCTTAAAAGCACTACCAAGGACCGCCTGGCGTTGGCGGAACTCGGATACCCAGGAGGAGGCACCTAAGCCAAAGGCTCGGCCCGGAACCAGCTGACGGTGCTGGAACCAGGTGGTGGACCCGAAGGCCCACAGGAGAGGAGAGAACAGCTAGGCCGCGAGGCAGCCGCAGTTACCGAACCCCAACAGTCCTACAGGGGGAGCTGGGCCTACTGGCACTACAGAACCAGCCTTGACTACGAGTTCACGCAGCCCACATAGGAAGCTCCTAAACTGGAGGCACCCTGGAGTTGGCTAACTCGACCGCACCACGACGGGGCAAGCATAGGCGTCTCAGTGAAGTTGACACAACCCGGAAACAGCTGACGGTGCTGAAACCAGGCTTGGCACGAGGGAGTACCTGTGACAAGAACACTGCCGAGAACCAGCTGGCGGTGCTGGAACCCGGATGCGTTGCCCCAGTGTGCAAGAGCCAATGGCACGACCGAGGACTAGCTGACGGTGCTGGAACCCGGTTACTAAGCTGTAGGTGCCCGCGCTTAAAAGCACTACCAAGGACCGCCTGGCGTTGGCGGAACTCGGATACCCAGGAGGAGGCACCTAAGCCAAAGGCTCGGCCCGGAACCAGCTGACGGTGCTGGAACCAGGTGGTGGACCCCAAGGCCCACAGGAGAGGAGAGAACAGCTAGGCCGCGAGGCAGCCGCAGTTACCGAACCCCAACAGTCCTACAGGGGGAGCTGGGCCTACTGGCACTACAGAACTAGCCTTGACTACCAGTTCACGCAGCCCACATAGGAAGCTCCTAAACTGGAGGCACCCTGGAGTTGGCTAACTCGACCGCACCACGACGGGGCAAGCATAGGCGTCTCAGTGAAGTTGACACAACCCGGAAACAGCTGACGGTGCTGAAACCAGGCTTGGCACGAGGGAGTACCTGTGACAAGAACACTGCCGAGAACCAGCTGGCGGTGCTGGAACCCGGATGCGTTGCCCCAGTGTGCAAGAGCCAATGGCACGACCGAGGACCAGCTGACGGTGCTGGAACCCGGTTACTAAGCTGTAGGTGCCCGCGCTTAAAAGCACTACCAAGGACCGCCTGGCGTTGGCGGAACTCGGATACCCAGGAGGAGGCACCTAAGCCAAAGGCTCGGCCCGGAACCAGCTGACGGTGCTGGAACCAGGTGGTGGACCCCAAGGCCCACAGGAGAGGAGAGAACAGCTAGGCCGCGAGGCAGCTGCAGTTACCGAACCCCAACAGTCCTACAGGGGGAGCTGGGCCTACTGGCACTACAGAACCAGCCTTGACTACCAGTTCACGCAGCCCACATAGGAAGCTCCTAAACTGGAGGCACCCTGGAGTTGGCTAACTCGACCGCACCACGACGGGGCAAGCATAGGCGTCTCAGTGAAGTTGACACAACCCGGAAACAGCTGACGGTGCTGAAACCAGGCTTGGCACGAGGGAGTACCTGTGACAAGAACACTGCCGAGAACCAGCTGGCGGTGCTGGAACCCGGATGCGTTGCCCCAGTGTGCAAGAGCCAATGGCACGACCGAGGACCAGCTGACGGTGCTGGAACCCGGTTACTAAGCTGTAGGTGCCCGCGCTTAAAAGCACTACCAAGGACCGCCTGGCGTTGGCGGAACTCGGATACCCAGGAGGAGGCACCTAAGCCAAAGGCTCGGCCCGGAACCAGCTGACGGTGCTGGAACCAGGTGGTGGACCCGAAGGCCCACAGGAGAGGAGAGAACAGCTAGGCCGCGAGGCAGCCGCAGTTACCGAACCCCAACAGTCCTACAGGGGGAGCTGGGCCTACTGGCACTACAGAACCAGCCTTGACTACCAGTTCACGCAGCCCACATAGGAAGCTCCTAAACTGGAGGCACCCTGGAGTTGGCTAACTCGACCGCACCACGACGGGGCAAGCATAGGTGTCTCAGTGAGCTTGACACAACCCGGAAACAGCTGACGGTGCTGAAACCAGGCTTGGCACGAGGGAGTACCTGTGACAAGAACACTGCCGAGAACCAGCTGGCGGTGCTGGAACCCAGATGCGTTGCCTTGCCTATTAAAGATTGTCTTCCTAGAGCCCCAATTAGCGGTGTTGGAGCAAAGGGTAAGCAGGGGGAGATGAGTGTAGGCCGAAGCCTGCACTGGAGGCAGCTTTGTGTCTGCGTTGCGTTTGCAGGACACTTTGCCGGCTACACACTGGGGGAACAGCTGGCGTTGCTGAACCCCACTAACACAATGGCGTGTGTTTTTCTCTGTGCAGCTAGCACTTGCGGGCAAAAACTAGCGATGTTAGAGCCCGTGTTGAAGCAGGAGGAGGAGGAGAGGAGCAGAGTGTAGGCCGAAGCCTAGTTGAACCAATTTCAAAGGAAACCTTTAACCCCCCCTCAGGTGTTACAAAGTACAAGAGACACACCTTGTGCAGTATTAATGCTGCACAAGTGAAAGGATGCTCTATTAATTTGTCTACTTGCACACGCTGAATGAAAGACATACACAATTTACCCCATTCTACAGTCAAACTGTAGTGGATGCGTGACTTGGTTTTTTGATGAGACGCAGCACAGGTGTCCAAAATAACGCCTTGGTGCTTGGCGCAGCTTCCTGAGCGTTGTTATTTGCTGTACAGGAGTCTGCGCTCTTGTGTTATCCCTTGGCAATGCCCTGTTAGCGCTGCCCATCTTATGACATCATTTCATGTTGGCCGGTGCGGTTAACGATGGCCATAAATCCCAGACCCACAGTGTCTTTTCATAAAGCCACACTGCGGTGCTGGGATTCGTGGCCTTGAGCAGTAAATATTTTGGCCGCTCACACACGTCCTTACACCTGCTTCAGACTGGGCGGCCTCTGCTGATCCCTTCTCGCATGCCGCGGCCATGAGGCTGCACAGTCTGAAGAAGGCGGAAGGAGATGAGTTAAGACAGGCGAAGATATGCACTGCTCGTGCCCATCAATCACACCCTCGCAGTCAAAATAATTAAGACAACGAGGAGCATTTTATTCAGGCAGGGCGGACGAACAGGCGCAAGTAGCCAACCAATGATGTCAGAAGACGGGAAGCGCTACCAAGGGGGGTGCTGCGTATCATTAGAAAGGAAAGTCACACCTCAGGGACAGTGGAATGGTCTCAAAGAGACACATTTTGTACGTGTTGAGTTCCACGTGGGCAAGGAGAAAACATCAGCCACCTTGTACAAATGCAGCAGTACTGCTGTACAAGGTGGCTGTTATACATATAAACACCTGGGGGTGGGGGCCAGGCTCCCTTCAATTTCAGTTCATGTGCCTGCGTGGCGTTTGCAGGTCACGTTGCAAGCTGCACAGCAGGGGAACAGCTGGCGGTGCTGAACCCCACTAACACATTGGCTGGTGTTTTTCTCTGTGCAGCTAGCATGTCCGGGCAGAAACTGGCGTTGTTTGAGCCCAGGGTCAGCAGGAGGAGGAGAGGAGCAAAGTGTAGGCCGAAGCCTGCACTGGTGGCAGCTTTTGTTCTCTTGTGCCAGCGTGGCTTGTGCTGGACACGTTGCCGACTACACAGCAGGGGAACAGCTGGCGTTGCTGAACCCCACTAACACATTGGCTGGTGTTTTTCTCTGTGCAGCTAGCATTTCCGGGCAAAAACTAGCGGTGTTTGAGCCCAGGGTCAGCAGGAGGAGGAGAGGAGCAAAGTGTAGGCCGAAGCCTGCACTGGTGGCAGCTTTTGTTCTGTTGTGCCAGCGTGGCTTGTGCTGGACACGTTGCCGACTACACAGCAGGGGAACAGCTGGCGGTGCTGAACCCCACTAACACATTGGCTGGTGTTTTTCTCTGTGCAGCTAGCATTTCCGGGCAAAAACTAGCGGTGTTTGAGCCCAGGGTCAGCAGGAGGAGTAGAGGAGCAGAGTGTTGGCCAAAGCCTAGTTGAACCAATTTCAAAGGTTACCTTTAACCCCCCCCTCAGGTGTTGCAAGGTACAAGAGCCACACCTTGAACAGCATTATTGATGCACAAGTCAAAGGTTGCTCTATTTAATTTTGCTCCTTGCACACGCTGAATTAAACACGTACACTATTTAGCCCATTATACTGTCAAACAGTAGTGGAGGCGTGACTACTAGTCTTTTTAAGGAGACGCAGCACAGGTGTACAAATTTACACCTAGGTGCTGTGCGCTGATTCCTTACCGTTGTTATTTGCAGTACAGGAAACTGCGCTCTTGTGTTATCCCTTGGCAATACCCTGTTAGTGCAGGCCGTCTCATGACCTCATTTCATGTTGGCCGGTGCGGTTAACGATGGCCATAAATCCCAGACCCACAGTGGCTTTTCCTAAAGTCACACTGCGGTGCTGGGATTCGTGGCCTTGTGCAGTAAATATGTTCGCCGCTCACACATGTCCTTACACCTGCTTCAGACTGGGCGGCCTCAGCTGATCCCTTATCGCATGCCGCGGCCATGAGGCCGCACAGTCAGAAGAAGGCGGAAGGAGGGGAGTGAAAACAGGGGAACATATGCACTGCTCGTGCCCATCAATCACACCCTCGCAGTCAAAATATATGAGACAACGGGGGGCGTTGTGTCGGGCAGGGGGGACGCACAGGCACAGCCAGCCAACCAATGATGTCAGGAGACGGGCAGCGCTAACAATGGGGGTGCTGCGTGTCATTAAAAAGGAAAGTCACACCTCAGGGACATTGTAATGGTCTGTAATGAGACACATTTTGTACTTGTTGAGTTCCACGTGTGCAAGGAGAAAAAGTCAGCCACCTTGTACAAATGCAGCAGTACTGCTGTACAAGGTGGCTGTTATACATAGAAACACCTGGGGGGGTGGGGGGCAGGCTCCCTTCAATTTCAGTTCATGTTCCTGCGTGGCGTTTGCAGGAAACGTTGCAAGCTACACAGCAGGGGAACAGCTGGCGGTGCTGAACCCCACTAACACATTGGCTGGTGTTTTTCTCTGTGCAGCTAGCATGTCCGGGCAGAAACTGGCGTTGTTTTAGCCCAGGGTCAGCAGGAGGAGGAGAGGAGCAAAGTGTAGGCCGAAGCCTGCACTGGTGGCAGCTTTTGGTCAGTTGTGCCAGCGTGGCTTGTGCTGGACACGATGCCGACTACACAGCAGAGGAACAGCTGGCGGTGCTGAACCCCACTAACACATTGGCTGGTGTTTTTCTCTGTGCAGCTAGCATGTCCGGGCAGAAACTGGCGTTGTTTTAGCCCAGGGTCAGCAGGAGGAGGAGAGGAGCAAAGTGTAGGCCGAAGCCTGCACTGGTGGCAGCTTTTGTTCTGATGTGCCAGCGTGGCTTGTGCTGGACACGATGCCGGCTACACAGCGGGGGAACAGCTGGCGGTGCTGAACACCACTAACACATTGGCTGGTGTTTTTCTCTGTGCAGCTAGCATTTCCGGGCAAAAACTAGCGTTGTTAGAGCCCAGGGTCAGCTGGAGGAGGAGAGGAGCAGAGTGTAGGCCGAAGCCTAGTTGAACCAATTTCAAAGGTTACCTTTAACCCCCCCTCAGGTGTTACAAAGTACAAGAGCCACTCCTTCTGCAGCATTAATGCTGCACAAGTAAAAGGTTGCTCTATTAATTTTTCTACTTGCACAAGCTGAATGCAACACGTAGACTATTTAGCCCATTATACTGTTAATCAGTAGTGGAGGCGTGACTTGTCTTTTTAAAGAAAAGCAGCACAGGTGTCGAAAACAACACCTTTTTGCATGGGCGCAGCTTCCTGAGCGTTGTTAGTTGCTGTACAGGAGTCTGCGCTCTTGTGATCCTTTGGCCATGCGCTGTGAGCGCTTCCTGTCTTATGACCTCATTTCATGTTGGCCGTTGCGGTTAGCGATGGACATGAATCCCAGACCCACAGTGTGTTTTTAAAAAATCACACTGCGGTGCTGGGATTCGTGCCCTGGTGCACTAAATATGTTTGCCGCTCACACATGTCCTTACACCTGCTTCAGACTGGGCGGCCTCATCTGATCCCTTATCGCCTGCCGCGGCCATGAGGACACCCAGTCTGAAGAAGGCGGAAGGAGATGAGTGAACACAGGCAAACATATGCACTGCACATGCCCATCAATCACACCCTCGCTGTCCAAAAAAATAAGACACCGAGGGCCGTTGTTTCGAGCAGGGGAGATGCACAGGCGCAGCCAGCTAACCAATGATGTCAAAAGACGGGCAGCGCTAACAAGGGTGGTGCTGCGTGTCATTACAAAGGAAAGTCACACCTCAGGGACATTGTAATGGTCTCTAATGAGACACATTTTGTACGTGTTGAGTTCCACGTGGGCAAGGAGAAAAAGTCAGCCACCTTGTACAAATGCAGCAGTACTGCTGTACAAGGTGGCTGATATACATAGAAACACCTGTGGGTGGGGGGCAGGCTCCCTTCAATTTCAGTTCATGTGCCTGCGTGGCGTTTGCAGGTCACGTTGCAAGCTACACAGCAGGGGAACAGCTGGCGTTGCTGAACCCCACTGACACATTGACTGGTGTTTTTCTCTGTGCAGATTGCATGTCCGGGCAAAAACTAGCGGTGTTAGAGCCCAGGGTCAGCAGGAGGAGGAGGAGAGGAGCAAAGTGTAGGCCGAAGCCTGCACTGGTGGCAGCTTTTGGTCGGTTGTGCCAGCGTGGCTTGTGCTGGACACGATGCCGGCTACATAGCGGGGGAACAGCTGGCGGTGCTGAACCCCACTAACACATTGGCTGGTGTTTTTCTCTGTGCAGCTAGCATGTCCGGGCAGAAACTGGCGTTGTTTGAGCCCAGGGTCAGCAGGAGGAGGAGAGGAGCAAAGTGTAGGCCGAAGCCTGCACTGGTGGCAGCTTTTGTTCTGTTGTGCCAGCGTGGCTTGTGCTGGACACGATGCCGGCTACACAGCGGGGGAACAGCTGGCGGTGCTGAACACCACTAACACATT
Organism: Ranitomeya imitator; assembly: GCF_032444005.1. Taxonomy (NCBI): domain Eukaryota; kingdom Metazoa; phylum Chordata; class Amphibia; order Anura; family Dendrobatidae; genus Ranitomeya; species Ranitomeya imitator. The sequence continues at coordinate 438,693,403 of NC_091287.1, forward strand.
GGCTGGTGTTTTTCTCTGTGCAGCTAGCATTTCCGGGCAAAAACTAGCGTTGTTAGAGCCCAGGGTCAGCTGGAGGAGGAGAGGAGCAGAGTGTAGGCCGAAGCCTAGTTGAACCAATTTCAAAGGTTACCTTTAACCCCCCCTCAGGTGTTACAAAGTACAAGAGCCACTCCTTCTGCAGCATTAATGCTGCACAAGTAAAAGGTTGCTCTATTAATTTTTCTACTTGCACAAGCTGAATGCAACACGTAGACTATTTAGCCCATTATACTGTTAATCAGTAGTGGAGGCGTGACTTGTCTTTTTAAAGAAAAGCAGCACAGGTGTCGAAAACAACACCTTTTTGCATGGGCGCAGCTTCCTGAGCGTTGTTAGTTGCTGTACAGGAGTCTGCGCTCTTGTGATCCTTTGGCCATGCGCTGTGAGCGCTTCCTGTCTTATGACCTCATTTCATGTTGGCCGTTGCGGTTAGCGATGGACATGAATCCCAGACCCACAGTGTGTTTTTAAAAAATCACACTGCGGTGCTGGGATTCGTGCCCTGGTGCACTAAATATGTTTGCCGCTCACACATGTCCTTACACCTGCTTCAGACTGGGCGGCCTCATCTGATCCCTTATCGCCTGCCGCGGCCATGAGGACACCCAGTCTGAAGAAGGCGGAAGGAGATGAGTGAACACAGGCAAACATATGCACTGCACATGCCCATCAATCACACCCTCGCTGTCCAAAAAAATAAGACACCGAGGGCCGTTGTTTCGAGCAGGGGAGATGCACAGGCGCAGCCAGCTAACCAATGATGTCAAAAGACGGGCAGCGCTAACAAGGGTGGTGCTGCGTGTCATTACAAAGGAAAGTCACACCTCAGGGACATTGTAATGGTCTCTAATGAGACACATTTTGTACGTGTTGAGTTCCACGTGGGCAAGGAGAAAAAGTCAGCCACCTTGTACAAATGCAGCAGTACTGCTGTACAAGGTGGCTGATATACATAGAAACACCTGTGGGTGGGGGGCAGGCTCCCTTCAATTTCAGTTCATGTGCCTGCGTGGCGTTTGCAGGTCACGTTGCAAGCTACACAGCAGGGGAACAGCTGGCGTTGCTGAACCCCACTGACACATTGACTGGTGTTTTTCTCTGTGCAGATTGCATGTCCGGGCAAAAACTAGCGGTGTTAGAGCCCAGGGTCAGCAGGAGGAGGAGGAGAGGAGCAAAGTGTAGGCCGAAGCCTGCACTGGTGGCAGCTTTTGGTCGGTTGTGCCAGCGTGGCTTGTGCTGGACACGATGCCGGCTACACAGCGGGGGAACAGCTGGCGGTGCTGAACCCCACTAACACATTGGCTGGTGTTTTTCTCTGTGCAGCTAGCATGTCCGGGCAGAAACTGGCGTTGTTTGAGCCCAGGGTCAGCAGGAGGAGGAGAGGAGCAAAGTGTAGGCCGAAGCCTGCACTGGTGGCAGCTTTTGTTCTGTTGTGCCAGCGTGGCTTGTGCTGGACACGTTGCCGACTACACAGCAGGGGAACAGCTGGCGGTGCTGAACCCCACTAACACATTGGCTGGTGTTTTTCTCTGTGCAGCTAGCATTTCCGGGCAAAAACTAGCGGTGTTTGAGCCCAGGGTCAGCAGGAGGAGTAGAGGAGCAGAGTGTAGGCCGAAGCCTAGTTGAACCAATTTCAAAGGTTACCTTTAACCCCCCCCTCAGGGGTTGCAAGGTACAAGAGCCACACCTTGTGCAGCATTAATGCTGCACAAGTAAAAGGTTGCTCTATTTGTTTTGCTCCTTGCACACGCTGACTAAAACACGTACACTATTTAGCCCATTATACTGTCAAACAGTTGTGGAGGCGTGACTTGTCTTTTTAACGAGACGCAGCACAGGTGTCAAAATTTGCACCTAGGTACTGGGCGCAGATTCCTGAGCGTTGTTATTTGCTGTACAGGAGTCTGCGCTATTGTGATCCCTTGGCCATGCGCTGTGAGCGCTTCCTGTCTTCTGACCTCATTTCATGTCGGCCGTTGCGGTTAGCGATGGACATGAATCCCAGACCCACAGTGTGTTTTCAAAAAATCACACTGCGTGGCTGGGATTCGTGGCCTTGTGCAGTAAATAGGTTTGCCGCTTACACATGTCCTTACACCTGCTCCAGACTGGGCGGCCTCAGCTGATCCCTTATCGCCTACCACGGCCAGGAGGCCGCACAGTCTGAAGAAGGCGGAAGGAGATGAGTTAAGACAGGCGAACATATGCACTGCTCGTGCCCATAAACCACACCCTCGCTGACAAAATAAATATGACAACGAGGGGCGTTGTTTCTAGCAGGGCGGATGCACAGGCGCAGCCAGCTAACCATGATGACAAAAGACGGGAAACGCTACCAAGGGGGGTGCTGCGTATCATTACAAAGGAAAGTCACACCTCAGGGACAGTGGAATGGTCTCAATGAGACACATTTTGTACGTGTTGAGTTCCACGTGGGCAAGGAGAAAAAGTCAGCCACCTTGTACAAATGCAGCAGTACTGCTGTACAAGGTGGCTGTTATACATAGAAACACCTGGGGGGGTGGGGCCAGGTTCCCTTTTAATTTCAGTTCCTGTGCCTGCATGGCGTTTGCAGGTCACGTTGCCGGCTACACAGCAGGGGAACAGCTGGCGTTGCTGAACCCCACTAACACATTGGCTGGTGTTTTTCTCTGTGCAGCTAGCACTTCCGGGCAAAAACTAGCGGTGTTTGAGCCCAGGGTCAGCAGGAGGAGGAGAGGAGCAGAGTGTAGGCCGAAGCCTGCACTGGTGGCAGCTTTTGTTCTGTTGTGCCAGTGTGGCTTGTGCTGGACACGTTGCCGACTACACAGCAGGGGAACAGCTGGCGGTGCTGAACCCCACTGACACATCACCTAATGTTTTTTCTGTGTAGACAACACTTCCAGGTGGCAACTGACAGTGTTGAAACCCGAGAAATCAAAGAGGAGCAGAGTGTAGGCCGAAGCCTGCAGTGGAGCAAGTTGAAAGGGAACCTTTAACCCCCCCCCCCAGGCATTTGTTGCTGAAAGAGCCATCTTGTACAGCAGTAATACTGCACATGGAAAATGGTGGCTCCGAAAATTATGCTCCTTGCAAACGCTGAAGTACACACTCATATAATGTGTCCCCTCACACCGTCAAACCATCCCGGAAGTGGGACTTTCCTTTGTAATGTGACACAGCACAGCCGTCATTCCAACCCCATTGGTGCCGGGCACCACCTCCTCAACGTTGTTTGGTTCTGTCACGGAGCCCGCACTGTAATGTTATCCCTTGGCCATGCACAGTTAGCGGTGCCCGTCTTCTGACATCATGTAGGTGTCAGGCTGGCAGTGCCTGTGCGTCCAAGCTGCCCGAGATCCAACCTTGCAGTTTCATCTAATGTAGTCCCACTGGGGGCCAGGGATCCATGGGCATGCGCAGTGCATATCATCGCCTCTCACTCACCTCCTTCCTGCTTCTTCAGACTGTGCGGCGTCACGGCCGTGGCATGCTATTAGGGATCAGCTGACGCCGCCTAGTCTGAAGAAGCGTGAAGAAGGGGAGTGAGAGGCTAGTATATGCACTGCGCATGGCCATGGATACCAGGCCCACTGTGGGATCACATTAGACAACACTGCGAGGTGTGATTTCGGGCAGCGTGGACGCACAGGCGCAGCCAGGACGACAACAAATGATGTCAGAGGACGGGCAGCGCAAACTGTGCATGGCCATGGGATAACATAACAGCGCAGGGTCCATGACGGAATCAAACAACGCTAAGGAGGCAGCGCACGGTGCCAAGGGGGTAGCAATGACGGCTGTGCTGCGTCACATTACAAAGGAAAGTCCCACCTCCGGGACGGTTGGACGGTGTGAGGGGACACATTACATGAGTGTGTAGTTCAGCGTTTGCAAAGAGCATAATTTCAAGAGCGACCTTTCCCTTGTGCAGTATTAGTGCTGCACATGGTGGCTCTTTCAGTAACAAACGCCTAGGGGGGGGGGGGGACAGGTCCCCTTACATTTTAGTTGTGCCAGCGTGGCGGTCGCATGACACGTTGCCGGATACACAGCTGGGGATCAGCTGACGTTACTGAACCCCAATAACAGAGGAGCGACTGTTGACTGTGCACACAGCACTTCCAGGCACCAACTGGCGGTGTTAGAGCCCAGGGACAGCAGGAGGAGCAGATTGGAGGTATTGCCGCACACACAGCTGGGGATCAGCTGACGTTACTGAACCCCAATAACAGAGGAGCGACTGTTGACTGTGCACACAGCACTTCCAGGCACCAACTGGCGGTGTTAGAGCCCAGGGACAGCAGGAGAAGCAGATTGGAGGTATTGCCGCACACACAGCTGGGGATCAGCTGACGTTACTGAACCCCAATAACAGAGGAGCGACTGTTGACTGTGCACACAGCACTTCCAGGCACCAACTGGCGGTGTTAGAGCCCAGGGACAGCAGGAGGAGCAGAGGAACAGAGTGTAGGCCGAAGCCTGATTGGAGCAAGTTGAAAGGAAACCTTTAACCCCCCCCCCCCAAGACGTTTGTAGCTGAAAGAGCCATGTTGTGCAGCACTAAGGATGCAAAAGGAAAATGTTGCTCTTTTAATTATGCTCCTTGCAAACACCGAAGTAAACACTAAAAATGTGTCCCTTTATACCGTTAAACCGTTCCGGAGGTGCGAATTTCCTTCGTAATGGGACACAGCACAGCTGTCATTCCTATCCCCTTGATGCCGTGCGCTGCCTCCTCAGCGTTGTTTTAAGCTGTCACGGAGCCTGCGCTGTTCTGTTAGCCCTTGGCCATGCCCAATTAGCGCTGCCTGTCTTCTGACATAATTTGGTGTCAGGCTGTCAGTGCCTGTGCGTCCACGCTGCTCCAGATCCCACCTCGCAGTCTCATCTAACGTAATCCCACTGCGGGCCTTGGAACCATGGGCATGCACAGTGCATAACCTCGACTCTCACTCCCCTCCTTCCCTCTTCTTCAGACTGTGCGGTGTCACGGCCGTGGCATGCTAGGGATCAGCTGACGGCGCACAGTCTAAAGAAGGCGGAGGGAAATGAGCGAGAGCCCGAGGGGAAGATATGCACTGCGCATGCCCATGGATCCCAGGCCCGCAGTGTGACTCAATCAGAAGACACTGCGAGGCGGGATCTCGGGCACCGCGGCCGCACAGGCGCAGCCAGCCTGACACCAAATTATGTCAGAAGACAGGCAGCGCAAATAGGGCATGCCCAAGGGATAACAGAACAGCGCAGGCTCCGTGACAGCTTAAAACAACGCTGAGGAGGCAGCGCATGGCACCAAGGGGGTAGGAATGACGGCTGTGCTGCGTCACATTACGAAGGAAAGTCCCAGCTCCGGGACGGTATAACGGTATCAGTGAACACATTTTATAAGTGTTAAGTTCTGCGTGTGCAAAGAGCTAAAAAAAAAGAGCTACCTTTTCCTTGTGCAGCATTACTGCTGCACAAGATGGCTCTTTCAGTAACAAACGACGGGGGGGGGGGACAGGTTCCCTTACATTTAGGTTGTTGTGCCAGCGTGGCGGTCGCAGGACACATTGCCGGCTACACAGCTGGGGATCAGCTGACGTTACTGAAACCCAATAACACTGGGTCGTATGTTTTTACTGTGCAGCCTGCACTTCTGAGCCGCAACTGGCGGTGTTGGAGCCCAGGAATAGCAGTTCAGGTGGTAGAAAGATGAACACAGCAGGAGACCTGGATGACACCCAATTACTTAATCAGGCAGAGGAGTGGCAAATTCCTGCGAGATCCAGGCCTGGTTCATTTTCAGGAAAGTAAGCCGGTCAACGTTATCGGAGGATAGTCGCATGCGACGGTCTGTTAGTACACCACCTGCGGCACTAAAGACACGTTCCGATAAGACACTAGCCGCAGGGCAAGCCAGCACCTCCAATGCATACTGGCTTAGCTCTGGCCATGTATCCAGCTTAGAGACCCAAAACTTGAACGGGGAAGAGCCGTCTGGGAGTACAGTAAGAGGGCAAGCCATGTAGTCTGTCACCATCTGACGGAACCGTTGCCTCCTGCTGACTGGAGCCGCCGGTGATGGTGTAGACATTTGGGGCGGGCACACAAAAGTGTGCCAGAGTTGTGCCATACTGGGCTTGCCTTGGGCAGAGGCACTGCTTCTGCTCCCTCTTTGGGCAGAGCCTCCCCCACTGCCTCGACGCACTGAGCTGCTTTGTAAAGCACTAGCAGCACTCCTCTCAGTTGGACAGGAGAAGATGATGGAATTCACCAGTGTGTCGTGGTACTCCCGCAATTTACGCTCCCGGGTCAACGCAGGGATGAGGTTTTGGACGTTGTCCCGGTAGCGAGGATCGAGGAGGGTGAACACCCAATAATCAGGCATGTTGAGAATGTGGTCGATGCGGCGGTCGTTTCTCAGGCACTGCAGCATGAAATCCACCATGTGCTGCAGAGTGCCAACCGGCCCAGAAACGCTGTCCCCTGCTTGAGACATGATCTCTGCCCGCTCGTCATCACCCCACCCTCGCTGTACACACTGACCACTGGACAATTGTGTCGCTCCCTCCTCTGGACGGAGCTCTTCCTCCTCCATTGACTCCTCCTCATCCTCCTCACAAATTGGCCCCTGCGTACCCCTTTGTGAGGAACCACGTGGCGCTGACTCTCCAGAAGCTGATGGAAAAGGTGACTCCTCATCCTCCACCTCTTCCACCACATCATCCCTTAACCCTTGCAAAGTTTGCTGAAGCAGGCAGATAAGGGGGACAGTCATGCTGACTAGTGCATCATCTGCACTTGCCATCCGCGTGGAATAATCAAAAGGACGCAAAACCTGGCAGACGTCCTTCATAGTGGCCCACTCTGTGGTTGTGAAGTCTGATCGGCGCTGACTGCGACTTCTTTGCGCCTGATGCAGCTGGTACTCCATAACTGCTTGCTGCTGCTCACACAACCGCTCCAACATATGTAACGTGGAATTCCACCGGGTAGGTAGGTCACATATGATGCGGTGTTCCGGAAGGCGGAATCGGCGCTGCAGAGCAGCAATGCGGGATCTGGCCAAGCTGGAACGCCGCAAGTGAGCACACTCTAGGCGGACCTTGTGCAGCAGGGCATCAAGATCCGGATAGTCCCTCAGAAAACTCTGCACAACCAAATTGAGCACATGTGCCAGACATGGGATGTGAGTGAGGTTGCCAAGGGCCAAAGCTGCCACCAGATTTCGGCCATTGTCACACACTACCATGCCTGGCTGGAGATTCGCTGGCAGTAACCACACATCGCTCTCCTGCTTTATGGCATTCCAGAGCTCCTGCGCTGTGTGGCTTCGATGCCCCAATGAAACTAGTTTCAAGACGGCCTGCTGACGTTTGGCCACGGCTGTGCTCATGTCGGTCATAGGTAAACGTTCACGGGTCCATGTGGGGGTGGACTGTGACGGATCCTGCAGAGAGGAATCAGAGGAACTGGTGTAAGAGGAGGAGTCGATGCGTACAGACTGGATTCCTGCAATCCTTGGAGTGGGCAGGACACGTCCTGCGCCACTCGCACGATCTGTACCTGGCTCAACAACATTAACCCAATGGGCAGTGAGGGAAACATATCGCCCCTGTCCATGCTGACTGGTCCACGCATCGGTGGTGAGGTGGACCTTGCTACTGACGGCGTTCAGTAGCGCATGTTTTATGTTTGCCTCAACATGCCTGTGCAGGGCAGGGACAGCCTGCCTGCTGAAGTAAAAGCGGCTGGGCACCTTGTACTGTGGGACTGCCAATGCCATCAAGTCACGGAAGCTGTCAGTCTCCACCAGCCTGAACGAGAGCATTTCCAGGGACAACAGTTTGGCAATGCCTGCATTCAGAGCCTGTGCTCGGGGGTGGTTGGCCGAGAATGCCCGCCTTTTCTCCCATGCCTGTACTACCGATGGCTGTAGAGTAGACTGGGAGTGTGAGGATGACTGGGAAGGTGGTGCTGTGGGTGGAATTACACAAGGTCTCTGGGAGGAAGCCAAACCAGCTGTGCGTGAGCTGGAGGAAGAGGCAACACGAGCTGAAGAGGTGGTAGCTGCCGCTGTTGGTTGGCCTACATCTTCAGTGTGTTTCTGTAACTCCACCGCGTGCCTGGTCCGCACATGTTTCCACATATTTGTGGTATTGAGGTTGCTGACATTTTTCCCTCTTTTTACTTTATGATGACACAGCTTGCATTTGACAAAACAAATGTCATCTGCAACTGTGTCAAAAAAGGACCAGGCACTGCAAGTCTTGGGAGCGCCCTTTTTGGCTTTGGAAAGAGACAGGCTCCTAACGGGTGCCAAAGTGGAGGCTACAGGCTCCGCAGTCTTCCCCCTCCCTCTCCCTCTTTGGCCCGTAAGAGGAAGCTCTTCCTCTGAGCTGCTCCCACCACCTTCCTGTTCCTCACGCCACGATGGGTCAAGGACCTCATCATCTCCACTACCCTCTGCCACCAACTGCTCCTCCTGGGTAGTCTCAGCAGCACAGTACGCACGAGAAAGCGGCACCTGAGTTTCATCATCAGATGCGTACTGCGCTGTGGTCACCGGAGGCACTGGCCCACCTGCCTCTTCAGAGTCAGAGAGAAAAAGGTGTTGGGCATCACTGCACACTGCCTCTTCTTCCATTTCTCCAATGCTGCTTGGCTGGCCCCCTGTTTCCAAGCCAAGAGATTCAGAGAACAGAAGTAGAGACGGCTCCTGTCCTGGGCTCTCTGACTGCCTGGCCAATTTGGCAGGTGGTGAAGAGACAGATGGCTGCTCTCCAGTGCTCTGTGCCTGAGAGGATGTGGCACTAACTGAAGTCGATGCCGAGGCGTTAGCTGCCATCCACCCGACAACGGCTTCAATTTGGTCTTCACGCAGCAGCGGTGCACGGCGCTCTCCGACAAAGCTGCGCATGAAGGACTGTTCCCTGCTGAAACTGAGTGACGACGAGTCACCGGCGCCCGCAGCAGGCACAGAATCACCACGTCCTCTCCCTGCTCCTCTCCCTGCTCCGCGCCCACGCCCACGTGCCTTACTCCCTGCCCTCTTCATCTTGGTTGACAGATAAAGATAAGCAGAAAAGTACTAAGGCCTTAGTGTGCTTATTCCTGTAATGCTCCTCCTAACAGGTGTAAGAAACACTAATGTTGTAAATTGTGGACTAAACTTTATTATTTTTCAAATGTGGCCTACACAAGTGTTAAGTTGTGTTTGGTGAACTTAACCTTTTTTTTGGTGCAGATCGGGCTACAGAGCTAGTTTAAATCACACGGAGACCGTGCAGACAGCCGTAAACGGCGCTGCAAGGCCAAAAAACCCTCCTCTAGGTTATCCTATATAGTGTTTTTCCACTATTTAGCTGGATACAAGTGGAAAGACACTAATAGGAATTTTTTTTTTCAAATTTTAAACTGGCTGCACTATTTGAAAAAAAGGAAATTGTTTTTCAAGGTATGAGGCAGTAACGCACCCTGAGCTGAATCCAACCGGCTATGGCTGCACACAGACTACAGGGCGAGCTGCGCTCACACAGAGACCGTGCAGACAGCCGTAAACGGCGCTGCAAGGCCCCAAAAAAACCCTCTAGGTTATCCTATGTAGTGTTTTTCCACAATTGAGCTGGAGACTGGTGGAAAGACACTAATAGGAATTTTTTTTTTTTCAAATTTTAAACAGGCTGCACTATTTCAAAAAAAGGAAAATTTTTCTCAAGGTATGAGCCAGTAACGAACCCTGAGCTGAATCCAACCGGCTATGGCTGCACACAGACTACAGGGCGAGCTGGGCTCACACGGAGACCGTGCAGACAGCCGTAAACGGCGCTGCAAGGCCAAAAAACCCTCCTCTAGGTTATCCTATATAGTGTTTTTCCACTATTTAGCTGGATACGAGTGGAAAGACACTAATAGGAATTTTTTTTTTCAAATTTTAAACAGGCTGCACTATTTGAAAAAAAGGAAAATTTTTCTCAAGGTATGAGCCAGTAACGAACCCTGAGCTGAATCCAACCGGCTATGGCTGCACACAGACTACAGGGCGAGCTGGGCTCACACGGAGACCGTGCAGACAGCCGTAAACGGCGCTGCAAGGCCAAAAAGCCCTCCTCTAGGTTATCCTATATAGTGTTTTTCCACTATTTAGCTGGATACAAGTGGAAAGACACTAATAGGAATTTTTTTTTTCAAATTTTAAACAGGCTGCACTATTTGAAAAAAAGGAAAATTTTTCTCAAGGTATGAGCCAGTAACGAACCCTGAGCTGAATCCAACCGGCTATGGCTGCACACAGACTACAGGGCGAGCTGGGCTCACACGGAGACCGTGCAGACAGCCGTAAATGGCGCTGCAAGGCCCAAAAACCCCCCTCTAGGTTATCCTATGTAGTGTTTTTCCACAATAGAGCTGGAGACTGGTGGAAAAACACTAATAGGAAATTTGAGAAAAAATGTGCAGCAGGCTGCACTAAGAGCAAAAAAGAACAACTGTGTGAGGCAGTGTGAACCCCCCCTGAGCTGAATACAACCGGGTATATGGCTGCACACAGACTACAGAGTGAGCTGCACACACACACACACACAGAGACCTTGCAGAACGCTGTTAAAACAGCGCTGCAAGGCAAGAGCAAGGTGAACAGTGAAGAACACACAGCGTTTTGCTAAATTAGCCTTTGGAAAGGAAAATAAAGCAATTAGCAAGCTCAACTGGCCCTCAGTTAGAACACAGTGTCCTGTCCCTAACTGAAATCACAGCAGAGTGAGCGCAAAATGGCGGCAGCGCTTTTTTATAGTGCAGAGTGACATCATTTCAGCAGCCAATCCAAGCCTTGCCAGTACTTACATGCCCACCATGCTAAACAGGATGTGCCCACACTTTCATTCATTCCTCATTGGCTGCTGCGTTCAATTTGAATTCTGGGAACTTCCGATTCCGGTATCCGATACGCGGGAAGTATCGGAATTCAGTATCGGAATTCCGATACCGCAAATATCGGCCGATACCCGATACTTGCGGTATCGGAATGCTCAACACTAGTCAACAGGGGCTTTTGCTCAGTTTTTGGGATAGGGTCTGAGTGTCAACTAAGAACCTTAAGTTTAAGGTGCCTTCCCACAAGCTGGCACCCAGGTCTATTGGACTTTTCCCCATTACCAAAATTATCAATGTCATGGCATTTAGGGTATATTTTCCTACCTCCATGCGTATTCCCAATGTGTTTCATAAGGGGTTGCTTAAGAAGGTAGTAATTACGTTGGTGAACCAGGACCCTCCCGAAGAATATGAGATAGAGAGTATTGAAGACTCTTAAAAGATTCATAACTCTCTCCAATATTTAATCCACTGGAAGAGGTATGATCTGGAGGAGAGGTCTTGGGTCCCGAGAAGCAAAATTCATGCTGATTGCCATATCACTGAATTTCATAAGAGGTTTCATGATAAGGAGGGTGGTGAGAATCCAAAGGTCTTACTCAGAGAGGGTGGTACTATTAGGAATACCTGCCGTGGATGCAATCGTCCTCCTTCGGTTTCCATATTTTTCTAGCTGTCCGTCCGTGCTGGGGGCGGAGCCATCACGCACTTCAGTGGTGCAACTGTAGATGGTGGTTTCTCATGTGTGGAAATGGTGAGTGATATGGGAATGTGAGATGCAACGCTTTCAACTTGTTTTGCTGCCCAGGAGACATGGGATGCTGTGTCTCTCAGTTGCCAGATAACGCTGTTTTGTCTGGTGTAAGCCAATGATTGGAATGCGTGCACCCTGCTGTTCAAGTGAATAGGGTGTGGCTCCCTGGAAATTAGTGGAAGGAACGCATCACCTGATTCTTAGCTTTAGCATTGGGCTGGCTATTTTATGCCTGCTCCTATCCAGTCCAGTGCCATTTATTCAGTTCCCTTGCATAGAGGTGGGGTAAGTGCTTTTTGGTGAAAGTTCAGGTGGCTTCTCAGCAGTTGCTTATGGTCTTTTTCAGTTCTTCTTCCTTAGCTATTGTCTTTGGTTTCCCTTTGGGTTTTAGATTTGGTTTAATGCTGCTAAGTTACGGTTTACTCTAATATCTTGTCACTAACATCGGCCACATCACCAGATGCCAATTTCTCTGTGACAGCAGTCTGGGAAGGACTCAGCATTGCTCCACTCCTTTTAGGGAGTGGGTGAAGAATATTCCAACTCCTGTCATGTGAGAGTCGCTACAAAGTAGATTAAGTCCTGCGCATAACATCCGGGAACACAGATTGTTGCATTACTGAGATAGGAGATGGTAGTTGGAGTTGATAAGATTCTATGTAGATAGAATGGGGAGGAATAGGGAGGAGCTCTGTTTCTAGCTCCTTTCTGCTCCCGTCTACATAGAGTTGTATCCATAGCAGCTACCATCTCCTATCTCTGTAATGCAAAAGTTTGTCTTCACTGAATAAATATTCTACCAGCGAATTGAGCATTTTAATAATGACTGACTAAATCTGTCTGAAAAAGCAAAATTCTCTGATAAGATATTTTACAAAGATAGTTATTTTCACGTCTATTATTGATTTATGAAAAAAAATTGCTCATTTAAGCCATTTCAGGATGACAGTATTCTCAGTGTTCCATGGCATATCTAATGCTTTGTAATATTTTTGGTACCCTTCATCTGACTGAAAACATTAAAGGGAACCTGTCACCCCGTTTTTTCAGTAGGAGATAAAAATACCGTTAAATAGGGCCTGAGCTGTGCGTTACAATAGGGTATTTTTTGTCCCCTGATTCCCTACCTATGCTGCCGAAATACCTTAGAAAAGTGTCCTTTTTCGCCTGTCAATCAGGCTGGTCAGGTCAGATGGGCGTGGTCACAGCGCTGTTTCTCCCCCACATCTTGCTTAAGTTCCCGTTGGTGGCATAGTGCTTCTCGCATGCGCAAGTGCCGAATGCACTGCGCAGCTGTAAAAAAAGAGCGCGCTCGCCGCTATTCAGTGGTTTCTCGGTGGGCGCGGCCATCTTCCTGAGGCCGTACGTGCGCAGATGGAGTCTCCTGCTTCCTGGGGCTTCAGGAAAATGGCCGCGGGATGCCGCGCGTGCGCAGATGGACATCGCGGCGGCCATTTTCCTGAAGCCGAGTTCGAATCTCGGCGAGCGCGCTCTTTTTCTACAGCTGCGCAGTGCATTCGGCACTTGCGCATGCGAGAAGCACTACGCCACCAACGGGAACTTAAGCAAGATGTGGAGGAGAAACAGCGCTGTGACCACGCCCATCTGACCTGACCAGCCTGATTGACAGGCGAAAAAGGACACTTTTGTAAGGTATTTCGGCAGCATAGGTAGGGAATCAGGGGACAAAAAATACCCTATTGTAAAGCACAGCTCAGGCCCTATTTAACGGTATTTTTATCTCCTACTGAAAAAACGGGGTGACAGGTTCCCTTTAACCCCTTTCTGACATCAGACGTACTATCCCGTCGAGCTGGTCTGAGACCCTATGACCACCGACAGGATAGTACGTCATCACCGATCAGTCGCGCTCACGGGGGAAGCACGGCCGATCCTAAATAAAATAAAGAAAAAATATATATATTGTTCCAATAAATACATTTCTCTATCTAAGTAAAAAAAAACAATAAAGTACACATATTTAGTATCGCCGCATCCGTAATGACCCGACCTATAAAACTCTCCCACTAGTTAACCCCTTCAGTAAACACCGTTAAAAAAAAAGAAACGAGGCAAAAAACAACGCTTTATTAGCATATGCCTAAGATAAAGTGGAATAACGCACGATCAAAAAGACGGATATAAAAAAAACATGGTACCACTGAAAATGTCATCTTGTCCCGCAAAAAACAAGCTGCCAAACAGCGTCATCAGCAAAAAAATAAAAAAGTTATAGTCCTCAGAATAAAGCAATGCAAAAATAATCATTTTTTTTTATAAAATGTCATATAAAAGTGCCAAAACATAAAAAAATTATATACCGTATATACTCGAGTATAAGCCAAGATTTTCAGCCCAAATTTTTGGGCTGAAAGTGCCCCTCTCGGCTTATACTTGAGTCACGGTGGGTGGCAGGGTCGGCGGGTGAGGGGGAGAGGGCGCTGAGGCATACTTACCTAGTCCCGGCGATCCTGACGCTCCCCTTGCCGTCCCACGGTCTTCGGGTGCTGCAGCTCTTCCCCTCTTCAGCGGTCACGTGTGACCGCTCATTAGAAAAATGAATATGGACTCCACTCCCATAAGGGTGGAGCCGCATATTCATTTCTCTAATCAGCGGTAATGGTGACCGCTGATAGAAGAAGAGGCTGCGGCACCGAAGACCAGCTGTGCGGGAGGAGCCGGACGCCGGGAGCAGGTAAGTATGTCATATTTACCTATCCCCGTTCCACACGCCGGGCGTCGCTCCATTTTCCCTGCACCGCTCCATCTTCCCGGCGTCTCTCTGACTGTGCAGGTCAGAGGGCGCGATGACGCATATAGTGTGCGCGGTGCCCTCTGCCTGATCAGTCAGTGTAGAGAGACGCCGGGACCGGACGCTGGGAGCTGCAAGCAAGAGAGGTGAGTATGTGTTTTTTTTTTTTTATTGCAGCAGCAGCAACAGCAATGGCACAACTTTCTATGGTACATCAATGGGGCAATAATGAACGGTGCAGCGCACTATAAGGCACAATTATGGGGCAATAATGAACGGTGCAGAGCACTATATGGCACAGCTATGGGGCAATAATGAACGGTGGAGAGCACTACATGGCACAGCTATGGGACAATAATGAACGGTGTAGAGCACTATATGGCACAGCTATGGGGCAATAATGAACGGTGCAGAGCACTATATGGCACAGCTATGGGGCAATAATGAATGGTGCAGAGCACTATATGGCACAGCTATGGGACAATAATGAACGGTGCAGAGCACTATGTGGCACAGCTATGGGGCAATACTGAACGGTGCAGAGCACTATATGGCACAGCTATGGGGCAATGATGAACGGTGCAGAACACTATATGGCACAGCTATGGGGCAAAAATGAACAGTGCAGAGCACTATATGGCACAGCTATGGGGCAATAATGAATGGTGCAGAGCACTATATGGCACAGTTATGGGGCAATAATGAACGGTGCAGAGCACTATATGACACAGCTATGGGGCAATAATGAATGGTGCAGAGCACTATATGGCACAGCTATGGGGCAATAATGAACGGTGCAGAGCACTATAAGGCACAGCTATGGGGCAATAATGAATGATGCTGAGCACTATATGGCACAGCTATAGGGCAATAATGAACGGTGCAGAGCACTATATGGCACAGCTATGGGGCAATAATGAACGGTGCAGAGCACTATATGGCACAGCTATGGGACAAAAGTGAACGGTGCAGAGCACTACATGGCACAGGTATGGGGCAAAAATGAACGGTGCAGAGCACTATATGGCACAGCTATGGGGCAATAATGAACGGTGCAGAGCACTATATGGCAGAGCTATGGGGCAAGAATGAACGGTGCAGAGCACTATATGGCACAGCTATGGGGCAATAATGAACGGTGCAGAGCACTATATGGCACAGCTATGGGGCAATAATGAACGGTGCAGAGCACTATATGGCACAGCTATGGGACAATAATGAACGATGCAGAGCACTATATGGCACAGCTATGAGACAATAATGAACGGTGCAGAGCACTATATGGCACAGCTATGGGGCAATAATGAACGGTGCAGAGCACTATATGGCACAGCTATGGGGCAATAATGAACGGTGCAGAGCACTATATGGCAGAGCTATGGGGCAAGAATGAACGGTGCAGAGCACTATATGGCACAGCTATGGGGCAATAATGAACGGTGCAGAGCACTATATGGCACAGCTATGGGGCAATAATGAACGGTGCAGAGCACTATATGGCACAGCTATGGGGCAATAATGAACGGTGCAGAGCACTATATGGCACAGCTATGGGACAATAATGAACGATGCAGAGCACTATATGGCACAGCTATGGGACAATAATGAACGGTGCAGAGCACTATATGGCACAGCTATGGGACAATAATGAACGGTGCAGAGCACTATGTGGCACAGCTATGGGGCAATAATGAACGGTGCAGAGCACTATATGGCACAGCTATGGGGCAATAATGAACGGTGCAGAGCACTATATGGCACAGCTATGGGGCAAAAATGAACGGTGCAGAGCACTATATGGCACAGCTATGGGGCAATAATGAACGGTGCAGAGAACTATATGGCACAGCTATGGGGCAATAATGAATGGTGCAGAGCACTATATGGCACAGCTATGGGGCAATAATGAACGGTGCAGAGCACTATATGGCACAGCTATAGGGCAATAATGAACGGTGCAGAGCACTATATGGCACAGCCATGGGGCAATAATGAACGGTGCAGAGCACTATATGGCACCGCTATGGGGCAATAATGAACGGTGCAGAGCACTATATGGCACAGCTATGGGGCAATAATGAATGGTGCAGAGCACTATATGGCACAGCTAATGGGCAATAATGAACGGTGCAGAGCACTATATGGCACAGCTATGGGGCAATAATGAACGATGCAGAGCATTGTATATGGGGCACAGCTTTTTATGGAGCATCTATGGGGCAATAATGAACTGTATGGAGCATTATATGTGGCACATTTTTATATAAAGCATCTTATGGGCGCATCATGAACTGTATGGAGCATTATATGGGACTCCTGATTCAATATGGATATTCAAAAACACTTAACCTACTGATGTCTCAATTAATTTTACTTTTATTGGTATCTATTTTTATTTTTGACAGTAACCGGTAACTGCTGCATTTTCCACCCTAGGCTTATACTCGAGTCAATAAGTTTTCCCAGTTTATCGTGGCAAAATTAGGGGGGTCGGCTTATACTCGGGTCGGCCTCTACTCGACTATATACGGTAAATGAGGTATCGATGTAATCATACTAACCCGAAGAATAAAACTGCTTTATCAATTTTTCCAAGCGTGGAAAGGTATAAACGCCCCCCCCAAAAAAAAGAAATTCATGAATAGCTGGTTTTTGGTCATTCTGCCTCACAAAAATCAGAATAAAAAGCGATCAAAAAATGTCACATGCCCGAATATGGTACCACAAAAACGTCAAGTCGTCCCACAAAAAACAAGACCTATCATGACTTTGTGGACCGAAGTATGGAAAAATTATAGCTCTCAAAATGTGGAGACACAAAAACTATTTTACGCAATAAAAAGTGTCTTTTAGTGTGTGACAGCTGCCAATCATAAAAATCTGCTATAAATCGTAAAACAAACCCCCTTTCACCACCTCCTTAGTTAGGGAAAAATAATAAAATAAAAAAAATGTATTTATTTCCATTTTCCCATTAGGGTTAGGGTTAGGGCTAGGGTTAGGGCTAGGGTTAGGGTTAGGGCTAAAGTTAGGGTTAGGGCTACAGTTAGGGCTGGGACTAAAGTTATGGTTAGGGTTGGGGCTAAAGTTAAGTTTCGGGTTGGGGCTAAAGTTAGGGTTGGGGCTAAAGTTAGGGTTAGAGTTTGGGGTGTGTCAGGGTTAGGGTTGTGGTTAGGGTTATGGTTGAGATTAGGGTTAGGGGTGTGTTGGAGTTAGGGGTGTGGTTATGGTTGGGATTAGGGTAAGGGGTGTGTTGGGGTTAGGGGTGTGTTGGGGTTAGGGGTATGGTTGGGATTAGGGTTAGGGGCGTGTTTGGGTTATGGTTGTGGTTAGGGTTATGGTTAGGGTTGGGATTAGGGTTAGGGGTGTGTTTGGGTTAGGGTTTCAGTTACAACTGGGGGGTTTCCACTGTTTAGGTACATCAAGGGCCAAAAGATCATTTTTGTGAAAAAAATATGATTTGTTATTTTTACGGCTCTACACTATAAACTTCTGTGAAGCACTTGTTAGCACTTGGTGGGTCAAAGTGCTCACCACACATATAGATAAGTTCATTAGGGGGTCTACTTTCCAAAATGGTGTCACTTATGGGGGGGTTTCAATGTTTAGGCACATCAGGGGTTCTCCAAACGCGACAAGGTGTCCTATCTCAATTCCAGTCAATTTTCCATTGAAAAGTCAAATGGCGCTCCTTCCTTTCCGAACTCTGCCATGCACCCAAACAGTGGAATACTTCCACATATGGGGTATCAGCGTACTCAGGACAAATTGGACAACAACTTTTGGGGTCCAATTTCTCTTGTTACCCTCGGTAAAATAAAACAAATTGGAGCTGAAGTAAATTTTTTTGTGAAAAAAAGTTAAATGATCTTTTTTTTTTTAACCCATTTATGACCGGGTGATTTTTCGTTTTTCCGTGTTCATCATTGGTTTTAGCATGTCGTGTACTAGAAAACGGGAAAAAAATTCCAAGTGCGGTGAAATTGCAAAAAAAGTGCAATCACACACTTGTTTTTTGTTTGGCTTTTTTGCTAGGTTCACTAAATGCTAAAAATGACCTGCCATTATGATTCTCCAGGTCAGTACGAGTTCATAGACACCAAACATGACTAGGTTATTTTTTATCTAAGTGGTAAAAAAAAATTCCAAACTTTGCTAAAAAAAAAAATAAAAAAATTGCGCCATTTTCCGATACTCATAGCGCCTCCATTTTTCATGATCTGGGGTCGGTTGAGGGCTTATTTTTTGCATGCCGAGATGACGTTTTTAATGATAGCATTTCGGTGCAGATACGTTCTTTTGATCGCCCGTTATTGCATTTTAATGCAATGTCGCGGCGACCAAAAAAACGTAATTCTGGTGTTTCAAATTTTTTTCCCGCTACGCTGTTTAGCGTTCAGGTTAATACTTTTTTTTATTTGATCGGGCGATTCTGAGCGCGGCAATACCAAATATGCGTAGATTTGATATTTTTTTTATTGATTTATTTTGATTGGGGCGAAAGGGGGGTGATTTAAACTTTTATGTTTTTTTTATTTTTTTCACATTTTTTTAAACTTTTTTTTTTTACTTTTGCCATGCTTCAATAGCCTCCATGGGAGGCTAGAAGCAGGCATAGCATGATCGCCTCTGCTACATAGCAGCGATCTGCTGATCGCTGCTATGTAGCAGAATTGCACGTGTGCTGTGAGCGCCGACCACAGGGTGGCGCTCACAGCGACGGGCGATCAGTAACCATAGAGGTCTCTAGGACCTCTATGGTTACCATTCACAAGCATTGCCGACCCCCGATCATGTGACGGGGGTCGCCGATGACGTCATTTCCGGCCGCCCGGCCGAAAGCGGTAGTTAAATGCCGCTGTCTGCGTTTGACAGCGGCATTTAACTAGTTAATAGGTGCGGGCAGATCGCGATTCTGCCCGCACCTATTACGGGCACATGTCAGCTGTTCAAAACAGCTGACATGTCCCGGCTTTGGTGCAGGCTCACCGCGGAGCCCTGCATCAAAGCAGGGGAGCCGGCATCGGACGGTATAGTACGTCCCATGCCGGTAAGGGGTTAAACATTCCAAAAATTCCTGTGAAACACCTGAAGGGTTAATAAACGTCTTGAATGTGGTTTTGAGCACCTGGAGTAGAGCAGTTTTTAGAATGGTGTCACACTTGGGTATTTTCTATCATATAGACCCCTCAAAGTGACTTCAAATGTGATGTGGTCCCTAAAAAATAATAGTGTTGTAAAAATGAGAAATTGATGGTCAACTTTTAACCCTTATAACTCCCTGACAAAAAATAAATTGGGGGTTCCAAAATTGTGCTGATGTAAAGTAGACTAGACATGCCGGAAATGTTACTTATTAAGTATTTTGTGTGACATATCTCTGTGATTTAAGGGCATAAAAATTCAAAGTTGGAAAATTGTGAAATTTTAAAAATGTTCGCCAAATTTCCATTTTTTTCACAAATAAACGTAGGTAATATCAAATAAATTTTACCACTATCATGAAGTATAACATGTCAAGAGAAAACAATGTCAGAATCATCAGGATCTGTTGAAGCTTTCCAGAGTTATAACCTCATAAAGGGACAGTGGTCAGAATTGTAAAAATTCGCCCAGTCATTAACGTGTAAATCACCCTTTGGGGTAAAGGGGTTAAACAATGAGGTCCCTTAGCTAAGTTGTAAGATGCTTATGGACCATTGCTTTTGCTGTAAAATACATCTAAGAAACTGTCAGAAAAATCCTGCTAAAAAAGCTAAACTTTATATGGCAATAATCAGAATAACTTTAAATGATGTGTTCTGTGTACTGACTACTATTTTACATGAGCTTAAATGTAATTGGCTAATCCTGACCAAAACCATATCTCCAATTATAAGAGAGTTCACAGTGATTCAACCACATTATTTTATTTTTATTCCCCCCTCAAAATGATTTCAGTTTGTTTCTCAATGCATTTGTACATATTAGGTGTGTCAGTAAAGAGTAACGGTGCTTTCAATTAACTATTCAGAATAAGATGTACACGAGGTGTGTAAAGTGTCTGCATGAGGAATAACAATCGAATGACGTGTATCTTTTATTCTTACCATTTTTTCTCAAGAATTTTCTAATTGTCACATGCAATTCACTATTTGCTAGAGGAGCAGATGAGCTGCATCAATTTCTTAATAATAATAATAATAATAACAATAATAATAATTTTTATTTATATAGCGCCAACATATTCTGCAGCACTTTTTACAATTAAGCAGGGATATATACAGACATTAACCCTTTCACGACATGCGCAGTAATAGTACGGCGCATGCCGTGTCACCCCCTTTGATGTGGGCTCCGGCGGTGAGCCCACATCAAAGTCGCGACATGTCAGCTGTTTTGTACAGCTGACATGTGCACGCAATAGCGGCGGGTGAAATCGCTATTCACCCGCTGCTATTAACCTGTTAAATGCCGCTGTCAAACGCAGACAGTGGCATTTAACTGGCGCTTCCGGCCGGGCGGCCGGAAATGATGTCATCGCCGACCCCCGATCATGTGACGGTCCTTGACACCTCTATGGTTACTGATGCCGGCCTGCTGTGAGCGCCCCCCCTGTGGTCGGCGCTCACAGCACACCTGCATTTCAGCTACATAGCAGCGATCTTATGATCGCTGCTATGTAGCAGAGCCGATCAGGCTATGCCAGCTTCTAGTCTCCCATGGAGGCTATTGAAGCATGGCACAAGTAAAAAAAAGTTTTTAAAAATATGAAAAAAATATAAAAAATGTAAAAGTTTAAATCGCCCCCCTTTCGCCCCATCCTAAATAAAACTATTAAAAAAAAAAAAACTACACGTATTTGGTATCCCCGCGTTTAGAATCGCCCTATCTATCAATAAAAAAAGCATTAACCTGATCGCTAAACAGTGTAGCGAGAAAAAAATCCGAAACACCAGAATTACGTTTTTTTGGTCGCCGTGACATTGCATTAAAATGCAATAACGGGCGATCAAAAGAACGTATCTGCACAGAAATGGTATA
Source organism: Ranitomeya imitator (assembly GCF_032444005.1). NCBI lineage: Eukaryota > Metazoa > Chordata > Amphibia > Anura > Dendrobatidae > Ranitomeya > Ranitomeya imitator. Next base: position 438,714,807 of record NC_091287.1, read on the forward strand.
ATTAAAAATGTCAGCTCGGCACGCAAAAAATAAGCCCTCACCTGACCTCAGATCACGAAAAATGGAGACGCTTCGGGTATCGGAAAATGGCACTTTTTTTTTTTTTTTAAGCAAAGTTTTGAATTTTTTTTCACCACTTGGATAAAAAATAACCTAGACATGTTAGATGTCTATGAACTTGTAATGACCTAGAGAATCACAATGGCAGGTCAGTTTTAGCATTTAATGAACCTAGAAAAAAAGCCAAACAAAAAACTAGTGTGGGATTGCACTTTTTTGCAATTTCACAGCACTTGGAATTTTTTTCCCGTTTTCTAATAATGGTAAAACCAATGGTGTCGTTGAAAAGTACAACTTTAACTTTATATTTACGTTAACAGATGACAGACCTGGGCGGCGACTTGCTTTATAAGGGACTTCCTCAAAATTAGTAGTACAAAGACTCTGGAAAAGTTCATTGACTCCTCGGCCTCCAAAAGCAATTCAGAAAATTCTGAGCTCCCATATCCAAATGCTCCCTCCCTTCTGGGCCAAACAGTGTGTCTAAACCACATATACTGTAGCATCCACATGTTTGCCATTTCTGTAGCAATGAGAGCCCACCTAATTTACAGATGTGTGTCTCCAGAAGTATGAGCTGGGTATAACACATTGCTCACTATAAGGTAATTTTCACTCAGCAACATCCACTGCTACTTGCTTCTGGACAACACCCATGGGGTCAAAATCATTGCTACAGCTGAAGATAAATTCCCAAAGAGGTGTAATTTCCAAAATGAGGTCACTTGAGGGAGGTAGTCTTCTCTTCTAGCACTTAGGGACGCTGTATATGGAGTCCGTAAACTATTCTAGGAAAATCTGCGCTACTGGAGGCAAATAGCGCTCTGTGCCTCCCGAGTCTCGTCGTGTGGCTAAGCAGTGCTGTACAGCCACGTTCAGTAGAAATTGTGAGTCAATTTTTTGTGCCATTTTTTCCCACTTCTAGTGTGACAATGTAAAATCTGGGGCTGAAATAAAATTTTGGTGGTAAAAATGTAATTTTTTTTCTTCACTACACAATGGTATAAAATTCTGTGACACACCCATGGTGTCAATATGATCACTGCACCCCTACATGAATTCATTGAGAGGTGTAGTTTGTGAAAAGTGGTCATTTACAGGGGGGTTCTGCTGTTCTGGCACCTCAGGGGCTCTCCTAGTGGGTCACGGTACCCACAAACAATAACAGTAAAATCTGCACCTTAATATGGTGCTCCTTCCCTTCTGAGTTTTGCACTGAGCATGAAAAGTATTTCCCATTCACATGTAGAATCTTGGCGCACTCAGGAAAAAATGGACCTCAGTTTGCTTTAAAAATTACTTCTATTAGCCCTTGGGAAAATTAAAAACTTGGGGCTAAAACAAATGGTAAAAATGTAATTTATTCTTTATTCACCGCTCAATGGTATAAAATTCTGTGAGGCATATGTGGTGTCAAGATGATCATTGTACCTCTAGATGAATTCATTTGGGGGTATAGTTTTGAAAAATGAGTTCACATGTGGGGAATTTCTGTTGCTCTGGCACCTTAGGGGCTCTGCCAATGTGACATGGCACCTTCAAACTATTCCTGCAAAATCTGAACTCCAATATGGCGCCTCTTCCCTTCTGAGCTTTGCACTCTGCCTCAAAAGTAGTTTTGCCCCACTTATGGAGTATCGGAGTACTCAGGAGAAATTACCCAACAAACTGTATAGTGTAATTTCTCCTGTTACCCTTGTGAAAATAAAGGGCTAAAGTAACATTTTTGTGGGGAAAATGTGATTTTTTATTTTCACTGCTCAACGTTATAAACTTCTGTGAAGCATGTGAGACTTCAAGGTGCTCACAACACATCTAAATATATTCCTTAAGGGGTATAGTTTCCAAAAAGGGGTCCTTGTGGAGGGGGTTTCATTATTTAGGCTCATCGGGGGCTCTCCAAATGGGACCTGGCATCCGCTAATGATTAAAGCAAATTTTGCACTCCCAAAGTCAAATGATGCTCCTTCCCTTCCGAGCTGTTCCGTGTGCCCAAGCAGTATTTTTCTCCCTCCCCATACTCCATATGGGGTATTGATGTATTCAGTAGAGAAATTGAAAAACAAATTGTATGATGTAATTTCTCCTGTAAACCTTTGAAAATTAAATATTTGGGGCTAAAAACATGTTTTGGGGGGAAAATGGGATTTTTTTATTTTGACAGATCAACTAAATAAACTTCTGTGAAGCACCTGGGGGTTTAATGTGCTCATCTTACATCTAGATAAGTTCCCTGAGGAGTGTAGTTTCCAAAATAGTGTCACTTGTGGGGGATTGTATTTGATTTTCAATGTTTAGGCAAATCATGGGCTCTCCAAACACGACATGGTGTTCACTAATTGTTCCAGCAAATTCTGAATTCAAAAAGTCAAGTGGTGCTCCTTCCCTTCCGGGCTCTGCCATGCACCCAAACAGTGGTTTTCCCCCACATATGGTTTATCAACATGGTCAGGAGAAATTGCACTACAAAAATTTTGTTATCCATTTTTTTCTGTTATCCTTGCAAAAAAAAAAAAATGGGTCTAAAGTAAAGTTTTTGTAAAAAAAAGTTAAATCTTAATTTCTGTTTTCCAGATTACAAAAATTCCTGTGAAGCACCTGAAGGGTAAATACATTTCTGGAATGTGGTTTTGGGCACCATGAGGGGTGCAGTTTTTAGAATGATGTCACTTTTGAGTATTTTCTGTCATGTAGACCCCTCAAAGCCACTTGAAATGTAATGTTGTCCCTAAAAAAAGTTTTTGTAATTTTGTTGAAAAAATGAGTAATCGCTGGTGAACGTTTAAACCTTATAACTTCCCAACAAAAAAAATTGTTAAAAAAAATTGTGCTGATGCAGAGAAGACATGTGGGAAATGTTATTTATTAAATATATAATGTGACATGTCTCTCTGATTTAAGGGCATAAGAATTAAAAATTTTAAAATTGCTATATTTTCAAAATTTTCACCAAATTACCGTTTTTTCACAACTAAATGCAAGTCATATTGAAGAAATGTTAGCACTATCATGAAGTACAATATGTCACGAAGCATTCATTGAAGCATTCCAGAGTTGTTGCCTCATAAATAGTGTTGAGCGATACCTTCCGATATCTGGAAATATCGGATCGGATTGGATCGGACCGATACCCAAAAAATATCGGGTATTGCCGATTCCGATACCGGAAACCAATGCAAGTCAATGGGACAAAAACATTGGAATTAAAGTAAACCCTTTTTTTCCTTGTAGGTTAATTCTACATGAAGGAAAACAATTAAGAATAATGTAGAATGTATTGGGGGAGGTGTAGGAGACATTAAAGGCATAGAGGTTTAGCCCAATCAAATGGAATAGCAGGAATTAATTTTTTTTAAGATGTTCGGAGTTACAAAGATATTGACTATGTTAAGCTTTTTTATATTTTGTCAGATATTTATGTTTCACTACTTCTATGCTCTTTCATCAACTTCCACTACTTTCATCAACTTCTTCTTCACCTTATTCATCTTCTTCTTCACCTTCTTCCTATTAATACTTTTCTTTACATTCTTCAAATTCTTCTTACTCAACTATTCTTCTTCATATTCTACTTCTTCATCTTCTTCATATTCTTCTTCTTCATCATATTCTTATTTGTGACAGGATTTCCTGTGGTTGTTGTCTATAACAGTTTGAAGATTACACCTTCCTTTCTGCCTGTTACAAAAGATTTACAACAGGATTTGTCCGCGTTCAGTTTGGCCTGCAGCAGCAGTTTTTTTCCAGGGGCACCACGAGGAGGAACGGACTCACCCCCATGCACTGCTTAGTTATCTTCTGCTTATAATTTAGATAATATATTTTGCTCTGATTTTTAGTCTTATGCTTAATGTTCTTTTGCTTTTTGTTCTGCAGCTTCTTGTTTTTCTGCTTCTTGGTCTTCTGTCTCTCGTTCTTCCTTATATTTGTGGTTGTCTTAACAGCAATCTAGTCTGAACTGGTTCATAACCAAAAAAGACTTACATAGCAAATAGATCAATGGCTGCACTCAATTTTACTGTACTAAAGCAAGGAAATGTGCGATACATGAAATGTGAATAGCATAATGGCTTGTGAAATCTATGTAAAAAACACATGAGATGCTTAGCACAAGATTTGGCCAAAAATTGTGAGCCCATCCACAAAACGTCAACGTAATCTCAGATCGGATGTGTACCTGACTTGTCTGCCTTGTGTGAATACTTACCTCTGGCTAATAAAATAGTAAAGCCTGCATTTATAGGATGGTCGGAACCAATTGTGTTTGGATGTAATTAAAATCACAGCATGGTAAGGGGCGGGGCGATAAGTCAGAAAAAATAGTACATAGTAAATATAGGAAAACTGACTGAACAGCAATCTAGTCTGAACTGGTGCAGAACCAAAAAAGACTTACCGTATATACTCGAGTATAAGCCGAGATTTTCAGCCCAAATTTTTTGGCTGAAAGTGCCCCTCTCGGCTTATACTCGAGTCAATGTGGGTGGCAGGGTCGGCGGGTGAGGGTGCTGAGGTATACTTACCTAGTCCCAGCGATCCTCGCGCTGTCCCTGCCGTCCCACGGGCTTCTGTGCTGCAGCTTCTTCCCCTCTTCAGCGGTCACGTGGGACCGCTCATTAGAGATATGAATAAGCGGCTCCACCTCCCATAGGGGCGGAGCCGCCTATTCATTCCTCTAATCAGCGGTGCCGGTGACCGCTGACAGGAAGAGCTGCGGCACCGAAGACCAGGCAGAGGGACAGCACGAGGATCGCCAGGACTAGGTAAGTATAGCATATTCACCTGTCCTCGTTCCAGCCGCCGGGCGCCGCTCCATCTTCCCGGCCGGCGCCTCCATCTTCCCGGCGTCTGCGCTCTGACTGTTCAGGCAGAGGGCGCGATGACGCATACAGTGTGCGCGGCGCCCTCTGCCTGATCAGTCAGAGCAGAGACGCCGGGAAGATGGAGGCGCCGGAACGAGACGCCGGGAGCTGCAATCAAGGGAGGTGAGTATGTGTTTTTTGTTTTTATTGCAGCAGCGGCGGCAGAGATTTCTATGGGGCACAATGAACGGTGCAGAGCACCGTATATGGCACAGCAATGGGGCACAATGAACGGTGCAAAGCACCGTATATGGCACAGCAATGGGGCACAATGAACGGTGCAGAGCACCGTATATGGCACAGCAATGGGGCACAATGAACGGTGCAGAGCACCGTATATGGCACAGCAATGGGGCACAATGAACGGTGCAGAGCACCGTATATGGGCACAGATATGGGGCACAATGAACGGTGCAGAGCACTGTATATGGCATAGCAATGGGGCACAATGAACGGTGCAGAGCACCGTATATGGCACAGCTATGGGGCACAATGAACGGTGCAGAGCACTATATGGGGCACAGCTATGGGGAAATAATGAACGGTGTAGAGCACTATATGGCACAGCTATGGGGAAATAATGATCTATTTTTATTTTTGAAATTCACCGGTAAATGCTGCATTTCCACCCTAGGCTTATACTCGAGTCAATAAGTTTTCCCTGTTTTTTTGTGGCAAAATTAGGGGGGTCGGCTTATACTCGGGTCGGCTTATACTCGAGTATATACGGTACATAGCAAATAGATCAATGGCTGCTCTCAATTTTACTGTACTAAAGCAAGGAAATGTACGATACATGAAATGTGAATAGCATAATGGCTTGTGAAATCTATGTAAAAAACACATGAGATGCTTAGCACAAGATTTGGCCAAAAATTGTGAGCCCATCCACAAAACGTCAAGGTAATCTCAGATCGGATGTGTACCTGACTTGTCTGCCTTGTGTGAACACTTACCTCTGGCTAATAACATGGTACAGCCTGCATTTATAGGAAGGTCGGAACCAACTGTGTTTGGATGTAATTAAAATCACAGCATGGTAAAGGGCGGGGCGTTCAAGTCAGAAAAAATAGTGCATAGTAAATATAAGAAAACTGACTGAACAGCAATCTAGTCTGAACTGGTGCACAACCAAAAAAGACTTACATAACAAATAGATCAATGGCTGCACTCAATTTTACTGTACTAAAGCAAGGAAATGTGCGATACATGAAATGTGAATAGCATAATGGCTTGTGAAATCTATGAAAAAAACACATGAGATGCTTAGCACAAGATTTGGCCAAAAATTGTGAGCTCATCCACCAAACGTCAAGGTAATCTCAGATCGGATGGGTACCTGACCTGTCTGCCTAGTGTGAACACTTACCTCTGGCTAATAACATGGTAAAGCCTGCATTTATAGGAAGGTCAGAACCAATTGTGTTTGGATGTAATTAAAATCACAGCATGGTGAAGGGCGGGGCGTTCAAGTCAGAAAAAATAGTACACAGTAAATATAGGAAAACTGACTGAACAGCAATCTAGTCTGAACTGATGCATAACCAAAAAAGACTTACATAGCAAATAGATCAATGGCTGCACTCAATTTTACTGTACTAAAGCGAGGAAATGTGCAATACATGAAATGTGAATAGCTATTCCTGTGAGGAAGCTGAACCAACTGTGTGTGAGCTAGAGGAAGAGGCTACAACCCGAGCTGAAGAGGTGGTAGGTGGCACTGTAGGTTGGCCTAGGTCTTCAGTGTGTCTTTGTAACTCCACCACGTGCTTGGTCCACACATGTTTCCACATATTTGTGGTATTGAGGTTGCTGACACTTTTCCTCTTTTGACTTTCTGATTACACAGCTTGCATTTGACAAAGCAAATGTCATCTGCAACTGTGTCAAAAAAGGACCAAGCACTGCAAGTCTTGGGAGCGCCTGTTTTGGGTTTTGGAAGAGGCATGCTACTAATGGGTGCCGAAGTGGAGGCTACAGGCAACCCAGTCTGCCCCTTCCCTCTCCCTCATTTTTCAGCCGTTCGGGGAATCTCTTCCTCAGAGCTGCTCCCACCACCTTCCTGTACCTCACGCCATGATAGGTCGAGGACCTCACCATCTACACTACCCTCTTCCAACAACTGCTTCTCCTGGGTAGTCTCGGCAGCACAGTATGCACCAGAAAGTGGCACCTGAGTCTCATCATCAGATGCGTACTGAGGTGTGCTGACCGGAGGCACTGGCCCACCCACCTCTTCAGATTCAGAGAGACAAAGCAGTTGCGCATCACTGCATACTGCCTCTTCTTCAATTTCTCGAATGCTGCTTGGCTGGCCCCCTCTTTCCAAGCCAAGAGATTCCGAGAACAGAAGTAGAAATGGCTCCTGTCCAGGGCTCTCTGACTGCCTGGGCAATTTGGCAGGTGGTGAAGAGACAGATTGGTGCTCTTCAGTGCTCTGGACCTGAGAGGATGTGGCACTAATTGAAGTTTATGCATTAGCTGCCATCCATCCGACAACGGCTTCAATTTGTTCATCCTGCAGCAGTGGGGTACGGCAAGCTCCTACAAAGCTGCGCATAAAGGACTACTCCCTGGTAAAACTGGGGGATGCTGAGTCAGTGGTGCCCGCAGCAGGCACAGAATCCCCACGTCCTCTCCCTGCAGAAACTCCACGCCCACGTGCCTTACTCCCTGCCTTCTTCATCTTGGTAGACTGATAAAGATAGGCAGAAAAGTACTAAGGGTTTAGTGTGCTTATTCCATAACAGCTGCTAACAGGTATAAGAAACACTAATTTTATAAAGTGTGGACTAGACTTTAATATGAGCTAATGTCGCCTACACATCTGTAAAGTAAGGTGTTTGGTGAACTTTATTAACTTTTTGTTTTTTTCACAAAAAGACACTGGATGTGCCCAAAGATGTAAAACCGATAGTATCACAAACTTTTTGTAGCTATTACAATGCAATAGATGAGGCTCCAAAAAATAGGCTAATACTAATGTGGCTGGGGCTGCAGGGCACAAGGCTGCAGAAAGACTCCTCTATCTACTCCTATATAGTGTTTGCACGCAATCTAGCTGGATACGGATGGAAACACACTAATAGGAGAAATCAGGAAAAATGGTCTGCACTAATGAAAAAAAGGACAATGTATGAGGCAGTGACGCATGCTGAGGGGACTACAACCAGATGTGGCTGCAGAACACACTACCGCGTGAGCTGCACTCACACACACAGACCTCACAGACAGCGCTGCAAGGCTGCAGAAAAGCTCTTCTATCTACTCCTATATAGTGTTTGCACGCAATCTTGCTGGATACGGATGGAAACACACTAATAGGAGAAATCAGGAAAAATGGGCTGCACTAATGAAAAAAAGGACAATGTATGAGGCAGTGACGCACGCTGAGCGGACTACAACCAGATGTGGCTGCAGAACACACTGCAGCGTGAGCTGCACTCACACACACAGACCTTGCAGACAGCCTTGAACAGCGCTGCAAGGCAAGAAAAAGCTTCTCACCCAGCAGTTGCTAAAGTAGCCTGGGTAAAGCACAATTAAGCAAATCGCTATCTCAAACTGGCCCTCAGTCAGAATAGCAGTGTCCTGTCCCTAACTCAATTCACAGCAGAGTGAACCCAAAATGACGGCGGCGGCTTTTATAGTGCATCATGACATCATTTCAGCAGCCAATCACAGCCATGCCATTAGTTACATGCCTAACATGCATAACAGGATGTGCCCACACTTCTTAGGATTCCTCATTGGCTGAATTAAATCAAATAGGCTCATTGCATTAAGGGAACTTCCGATTTCAGTATACGGTATTGTAAAAGTATCGGAACTCAGTATCAGAACTCCGATACTGTGAATATCGGCCGATACCCAATATTTGCAGTATCGGAATGCTTAACACTACTCATAAAGTGACACTGGTCAGATTTGTAAAAATTGACCTGGTCATTAATCTACCTTCTGGGGTGAAGAAGTTAAAGTTGAAAAATTTCTGAAGTGATTGTTCTTGATATGATATTTTTGAATGTAAAAAACTGCATTTTAACCAGGGTGTGTAAATGTTTTATATCTGCTATAACTGGACTTAAATCAGAAAATTGTACTACATTTCATGCAGTGTTCTATTTAACATTCTTAACATTTTACTGTATATGGTCTCAAATCCCATTGCTTTAAAATGCTTTTAATTTCAGGAAAAGTGGCATGAAGCATTTTAAATATTCAACTAAAATTACAGCTTTCCAATAATGAACATTATAACAGATAATTACTTTGGGAGACCAAGTTTCCAAATGAATAGTTTTGATAGATTAATGTCAAGATATATTTAACATTTTCCTACCTAATAATTGAATCCACTGTGTTGTTCTTTTTAATCTGTAACAAAGAAATAACAGCTTTTTTTTTAGAAAAAAAAATATTATAATTAGTTTTCCTTTATTTCCAGATTTGGTTGACTGCATGTTGTATTGCATGCATAAAATGAACACAATTATCTATCCCAATAAAAATAAAAACTAAAGAAAATGATGACAATGTTAAATCATGGCCTATAGGTAGAAGTGAAATGGCAGCATTGTGAATACATTATTATAGGTCCAAAATTGTCTGCAATCTAAAATAAAAACAATGTGGATGTATTTCTGCAATAGATTTTAGCAGTGGTTTTCATCATTGTCATTTACTCAAAGTTTCAGACTGGAGTGCCTTGAGACCACTAGAAGACATATTTGGGCCTTTTATTAAGACTAGCCTTTCATATTTAGTATGATGCACATTTTCCATTTTTTTGCAGGATGCAGCCAAGCCCTTTAGTGTTGATTGGATGAATTGGGGGGTCTGTCTTGTGACGTGCACTTACAGTTGTGCTCAAAAGTTTACATATCCCAGCAAAATTTTTGCTTTCTTTGCCTTTTTTCAGAAAATATGAATGATAACACCAAAACTTTTTCCCCACTCATGTTTAGTGGTTGGATGAAGCCATTTATTGTCAAAATACTGTGGTTTCTATTTTTAAATCATAATGACAACCCAAAACATCCAAATGACACTGATCAAAAGTTTACATACCCCATTTCTTAACACTGTGTATTGTCCCCTCTAACATCAATGACAGCTTGAAGTCTTTTGTGGTAGTTGTGGATGATGTTCTTTATTTTCTCAGATGGCAAAGCTGCCCACTCTTCTTGGCAAAAAACTCCAGTTCCTGTAAATTCCTGGGCTGTCTAGCCCTGCACCCTTGAGATCTCCCCAGAGTGGCTCAATGATATTGAGGTCAGGAGACTGAGAGAGCCACTCCAGAACCTTCACTTTGTTCTGCTGTAGCCAATTACAGGTCGAATTGGCCTTGTGTTTTGGATCATTGTCATGTTGGAACGTCCAAGTATGTCCCATATGCAGCTTCCGGGCTGATGAATGCAAATTTGCCTCAAGTATTTGCTGATAACGTACTGCATTCATCTTTCCTTCAACTTTGACCAAGTTTACTGTGCCTTTGTTGCTCACACATCCCCAAAACATTGGTGACCGACCTCCGTGCTTTACAGTAGGAATGGTGTTTCTTTCATCAATGGCATTGTTGACCTCTCTCCAAATGTAACGTTTACAGTTGTGGCCAAAAAGTTTAATTTTGGTCTCATCACTTCAAATTACCTTGTTCCAGAAGTTTTGAAGCGTGTCTCTGTGCTGTTTTGCGTATTGTAGGCAAGATACTTTGTGGCATTTGCGTAGTATTGGCTTTCTTCTGGCTACTCGACCATGTAGCCCATTTTTCTTCAAGTGTCTCCTTATTGTACATCTTGAAACAGCCACACTGCTAGTTTTCAGAAAGTCCAGGATTTCAGCTGCTGTTATTTGTGGGTTTTTATTTGCATCCTGAACAATTTTCCTGGTAGTTATGGACAAAATTTTGGGTGGTCTACCTGACCGTGGTTTTGTTTTTACAGTGCCCCTGAGTTTCCATTTGTTATTTACAGTTTGAATGCTGCTGACTGGCAATTTCAATTCCTTGGATATCTTTTTGTATCCCCTTCCTGTTTTATACAGTTAAACTACCTTTTCCCGTAGATGCATTGACAATTCTTTTGCTTTCTCTATGACTCTCAATCCAGAAACTTCAGTGGCTGGATGAAAGATGCAAGAGTGTGTCTGGATCCCAAAAACTCACTCAGCTTTTTTGCACACACACTGATTACAAGCAAACAGGTCACAGGTGAGTTACCTTTAGTAGCCATTGAAACCCATTTGTGTCAACTTCTGTGCATGTTATCAGGCCAAAATCACTAGGGTATGTAAACTTTTGATCAGGATCATTTGGAGGTTTTGTGTTGTCATTTTGATTAAAAAGAGTAAAAACACAGTAGTTTGACAATAAATGGCTTCACCCAACCACTAACCATGAGTGGAAAAATGTTTTGGTGTTATCATTCATATTCTGTGAAAAAAGGCAAAGAAAGCAAAAATTATGCCAGGTTATGTAAACTTTTGAGCATAACTGTATATAATGCTGGGCATCCCACCTGCTCTAATAGTATGGGCGTCATCAATAGGCTGTAAACCAGACACTGTGCATAACATGTTTCTGTGTGACTGGCGTCCTATGAAGCTTCATCTGAGTGCATTTTAATATTACACAGCCTCTCCTTCCTTGAATTGCTAGGTTTGCGAGTGGCTATTTGCATCAGTATTTTGCACCTGTGCTGCCCACACCTTTATCATTTCAGTATGCTGCATCCTGCTAGTGCATTGGTAATCTGACCTAGTATTGGTAAGGCTGGTTTATTTTCAATGATTTATTTTTTTCGGGCATAGCCACACCCTGAACGCTGTATGGCAAGACCGTCATATCAGAATTGCAAACCGCATCTCCTAGAAACATC